>NC_137436.1:18955000-19367500 GCF_964374335.1 Astatotilapia calliptera
GCAATGATGTCAGTATTGAGTTTGAAAGCATAAGAAAACGAAAGCAATTAAAGAACAGACAGCAGCTGGACACCTGGGAAAGTCAGCTGCAGGGTGATTACGAGTTTTCCTTACTGAATTGAAAATGCAACTCTTCTTTAGGTTGTGCTTTTCTAAATACTGCAGGCCACTGACACCGATGGCAAACGACAAGCTGGACCTACAGGAGTGCCTGGAGCATGGCCGCACAGCCAAGGTATCCACTTGTGTGTATGTGTGTGTGTTTGTGTGAGAGAGTGTGTATTTGTGTGTCTGAATCACAGAAAGCTGCTGTTGAAAATGAGAGTAGGCTGTAGGATTAAAAGGGATGCGTGTGTTGGTTTGTTTGTTTGTGTCTGTCTGTGCGTGTTTGGTTCTGGATGCTAATTCCAGTTTGAGAAGTTGCGTACGATAACGACACGCTCCAACTCTGTGAAGCAGGGGAAAGACGAGCATTTCCCCGTCTACATGGACAACAAGGAGGACATACTGTGGTGCACCGAGATGGAAAGGTACAGGAGCCGCGTGTTTGTGTGTGTGTGTGTGGTTTTTTATTACCTCTTAACATCCAGCAGGTGACTGCAGACCTCTAAGGGTAACGGTTAGATTTCATTTTGACCATATGGGTCTTCTGTATTTACATTTAGGCTTACGTTAAAAAATGAAAAATCCATATATACATACCTGTACAGGTGGATGTTAAGAGGTTAATTGTTTTAAGCATGTTCTTGCATGAAAGTGAACTTGTTTGAATTATTAAAAGAAGCTATATCCTGTCAAATGGTCACATGGTGACATAGTAGGGTTGAGATTGTAATTCAAGCATGTTAGACCTGAGATCATGTACGTGTCTCGCCTCACCCTCAAACGGTCGCATCAAATGGCCGGCCCTCCCTGAGCTTAGTTCTGCTGGAGGTTTCTTCCTGTTAAAAGGGAGTTTTTCCTTCCCACTGTTGCCAAGTGCTTGCTTATAGGAAGTCATTTGATTGGTGGGGTTTTCTTTCTCTTATTGTAGCATCTTTGTCTTACAATACAAAGCTCAATATGAGATTAATTGGGCTAAAAACTTATGATGTAGTTGTGCCACGTGTTTAACTAACAAGATTTCCCATTTCATGAAATGAAATTGTGTCTCTGCTTTACTATTTGGTAATGAGGGAGAATTTCAATATATGTAAATTGTAAAATGAGAAGTGGGGTTCATATAAAAAGAGGGGTGATTACTAAATGAGACACAGGTGGAAGCGGTCAAATTCAAGGTAAATGAATAATTTGACCGTGTTTCAATGGAGGGAAAGAAACAAAAGCAGGAAGTAAAACATTAAAACAAAAAATAATCAAAGCAAATGAAAAGCAAACATTTAAGACACATAAACACTCACATGCACACACTGTAAAGGACTACTTCCTGAGATCCCTTTTAGACCACTGGCTGACCTTAGTCAAGACCACAACCATCATCCCTCTTCCCAAGAAAAGCCAAACCACCTGCCAAAATGACTATAGACCAGTTGCAATCCAATCATTGCAAAGTGCTTCAAGAGAGTGGTGCTGGCCTACATTCAGAGCAACATCACAGACACTCTGGATCCCCTGCAGTATGCCTACTGGCCCAATAGGTCCACATCAGACGCCATCGCTGCTGCCATTCACTATTTCCTCTCCCATCTGGGAAACAAATACTCATACATCAGGGTACTTTTTGTTGATTACAGCTCCTCCTTCAATACAGTCCCACACAAACTCACTCACAAGCTGGCAACACTCGGCCTGCGCCCCACCCTATATGACTAGCTACTGGACGTTTTGACTGGTAGGGCCCAGTCCGACGACACTGCAGTGATCGGTCGCATCACTGGAGGGGATGAAGCGGCTTACAGGAGAGAGGTGGCCAGTCTGGTGTCATGGTGTGAGGACAACAACCTCACCCTCAACACTGAAAAGACAAAATAGATGATAGTAGACACGAGGAAGAAGGGGAGGCATCACCAGCCGCAGTTTATCCGGGGCCTTGAAGTGGAGAGGGTGAGCAGCTTTAGATACCTGGGCGTCTACATCTCTGAGGATCTCACCTGGACACTGAACACCACACAGGTGGTCAAGAAGGCTCAGCAGCAGCTGTATTTCCTGAGGAGGCTGAGGAAATTTGGTATGTCGGCCAAGATCCTCAGCAAGTTCTACAGCTGCATTGTGGAGAGCACACTGACCAGCTGCATCACTGCAGCAAACGCCTGCAGAGAGTAATAACAGCTGCTGAGAAGATCATCAGGACTCTGCTGCCCTCTCTGCAGAGCATCTACCATCACAGAGTCCAGAGGAGAGCTGCCTCCATCCTCAAAGACCCCACACACCCCCAACACGGACTGTTCACACTTCTGCCGTCGGGACAAAGGTTTAGAAGTGTGAAATCCAGAACATCCCGACTCAACAACTCCTTCTTCCCCACTGCTGTCAGACTCTTGAACAGCTGAACTATTTTAACAGTAATAATTTTGCACATCAGGTCATCTTACATATTAAACCAGCATTAAGCTCAAAGCTCTTTTGCACACCAATCTATTTAACACTTCAGTTTTTGTCTCCATTTATTTATTTATACTATTTGCATTTTATCTGTTCCAATTTTATTTGCACATATTAACCAGCATCTGTGTGTGGACAGCAGAGAAAGAATTTCATTGCACAGAGAAATGCTTTTCTTTGTCCTCATGACAATAAACTTTTTGAATCTTTGAAAGACAAAAACTAACAAATATAACAAATTCAAATGAAAAAAAGAATCTTCTTTTAAGTTTAGGATCCTAAGTGATTTGAAATATTTCTTGGCTTTGCTTCACAGACCTTTTTCTATTTAAAGTCTGAAGTAATGATCTGTGTGGTCTGTTTCAGGGTGTTTGGTTTCCCCGTCCACTACACCGACGTGTCCAACATGAGTCGTCTGGCCAGACAAAGGCTTCTGGGGCGTTCGTGGAGCGTCCCTGTCATCAGGCACCTTTTTGCTCCTCTGAAGGAGTATTTTGCCTGCAACTAGTCACACACACCAACTCCCTCCCACGTACAGACACACACATATAAACAGAAACAGACACTGATAACCATACACAGTGTACAGTCAGTACATGAAGGTTGGCTGACGCAAAATGAAACAGATGACCGGACATAGACACACAAACACTCACATACACACTCTGTAAAGGACTGCTTCCTGAGATCCCTTGTAGACCACTGGCTGACCTTAGTCCCCTGGTGCTACCGTGCTACCACACACACATACACACACACACACACACACACACACACACACAGGTACAGTTTTCTGTCATACACAAACTTCCTGTCCGACCTTGAAACTGATGTCTTCTGGCTTTACTGTGTCGTATCAGCTGGAGTTCAAACCTCCAGGGGGCGCCAAACTAACACAGATGCCCTGCCTTTTTTCTGTCTTTAAGATCTCTATGAATACGTACAAACAGACCAATGAGTCCCGCAACACTTTACTGTATTCATGTGTTGTGAAAACAGAAAGACACACAAACACACGTAACATTCGTGGTGCTGGTCAGGCAGTGATACAATCGAAATGGTGCCACTTTAATACAACACTTTTACAGATTTTGGTGCTCTTGGAGACTGAATGGTCTCTGCTTGTTTCAGTCGCTGCAGTTTTGAGTTCAAATAGACGAGCAGGTGGAGGCAACAGCAGGCAAAACAGGTAGCTGTGAGGTTTAAGGATTGAATGAGGGTGCAGGAGAGTGTCCAAAAGGAAGATAACGCAGCTTAGATTTCTTGATGCATGCTCCAGGTAAGGAAATCCCAAAAAGTTGATTCTGGACATAGCGCTTTCAATGGGAGGAACGTTTCGCTCGAGTGAACAGCGGAAGTGGAAGAACATTGTACCAAAAAGGCTTCAGTAAAGCTGGGAAGACACCTAAAGGAAGCTCCAGGCAATCCTGGAAAGAAGGACAACTGCTACCTAAGCAAAAATGTTTATTGATCTTTTTTTTTTCAGGAGTAATAGAACAGCTGAGACGTATTTTCTGTAAACACCACGTCTCGGTAGCTTTCAAACCCTAAAACACCCAGCGCCAAAAATTGCTCCCCCCAAAGGATCAGGTCCCCTAGCACAAACAGAGTAATATAGTTCACGCTGTTAAGTGCCAGAAGGATTGCCACGATTCATACATTGGGGAAATCAAACAACCTCTGGCTAAGCGGATGGCATCTCTGAATTGAGGAGGACGCCTAAGAGTTCATCTTTTCACTTTCATGCTGTGATTGCAGTCATTCCCCAACTCTCTGTGAATGGTATGGCAATTTGCATGTTTATGATCATGAAACTGACCTCACAGTCCATTGTTACTCACTGGTGCTAGTTTTAGTCATTATGCAAAGGTACTGTTTATAAGGTTGGGGAAACCTGCAGTCAGGTGAGACTGAGGAAGTCACTGAAAATGCTACGTCCAGATGAACAGAATCAACTTTTTGGGACCAGCTCAGATTAATATATAGATCGTTTTTCTTAGTGTGACTACAGCTTAATAAGACTATAACCTTTAAATGTTTCTTAAAGGAGGAGGATGCTCTTGTGCTACAAATAATCCTTGCAGATGAATTTATACCTCAGTGCAAAGAAAAGAAAGAAAAAGAGATCCACTTTTATCTAAAGCAAAATGAAATAATAAAATAAAACAGAATTTTATTGGGATGCAGCTGTGGTTTGAGGAGTTTATTTTACTTGTTAATGTTTGATTTTTGTATTTTTCAGTAGTTTCTTGTGTCTCCAGGGTGGACTTACTATTATCACTTTAGTTTCAGTGTTAGTTTTACTTCTCCTTATTATGAAATGTATGGTAGTTTTTATCATGATGGAATAATACAATACAACAAAACAAACACAGAGATGAAGACATCCTGGTGTCCTCAACCTGGTTGACAAATTGACTAAAACCGAAGACAGTTGCTGTATAGTTTAATATTTTATATAGTTTTGTAAGTGTTTTGGTTAGTTTTCGTTTTATTTCAGTGAACTAATTTGTGGTTTAGTTTCAGTTAACTTTAACAGCCTTATTATAAGATCAAAATGCTGACATATATAAAAGCAAAAAACCTTCTGAATGTAAACAAAAGTTATGAAATTTAAAACTAGTACAGTAGAAACATCCTTGCTGCTGTCTGCATCCTCAGTGTTTAGAGTGCCCTCTAGTGGGAGACAACCATACTTCATACTGCAAATGTACTCTATACACCGTATATAAAACACAAGCTACTTCTACTTTCCTCACAACAAGCAAACCATCTCTGTACTGTACTGATTACTTCCTGGTGGTTTTCAGACACTAGGTTCACGAATGCTTTTAATAATGAAAATATTTCCTCGTGTTTCACTTACGCTGGGATGACAACTGTTAAATGACTTTGGTGCTCATTTTCAATGTAATATTACTCTGATGTCACTCAGCTGATGATCATCAGGAACAAGTAGATGTCATCATATTATACCAAAGTTTGCCTCGTTAACATTATTGGAGGCAGAAGACGACGTTCATTGGATGTTAGGTTGATAGATTTGAAGTTAAATTCAAGTAATCTCAAATTTAACTTGATTATCTTTTGACTTCCTCTATTTCTTCAAGGTATTGTTTAGGGCTAATGGGAAATTTCTGTAAAATGTTATGCTAACAACTCTCCAGAATCATAAATTCCAAACATTAAGTAATGTGCAAAATAATTTAGTGTTTGAGTGGATTTGAGATCATGAAATGCAAATATATTTATTGTTTAGGACGTGGCACAGTGTCCTCCAAATGTGTACTAACTGCACTAACTCCAATGCTTTTGTTGTCTGTTTTTGAACTGGCATTTGAACATAAGATCCAAATACTGCCAAGATACCAAAGTAGAAACTGGATTTAGCTTTTGTTTCATTCTATTCATATTTTATTTTTTATATGTACAGTGAACTCAAATGTATACTAACAGTATTCCGAGTTTCATATGAAAATCTCACCTCAAAATAGAAGTGAACAGTTTTAATCAAACTTTTTTTTCCCTTTAAATTTACATCAACTTAGCAGAAGAAGGTCTTTTGACAATTCCTTAAATGTGTTAGAGAGAAATCAGCCGTTGGTGAAGTAGGACCGTGTAATACCACTTTGTACCACAAGATAGCACATCAGGTTTATGTATTATTACTTAGGCTGGCAGTCTGGCAAATGAAAGGAGTAAATGAATGAAAGGCCTCTTGAGGAATAAAAGCAAATATCAGAGGGTAAAACCATATCAACAGAGCCACATGGAAAACACTGCCCCCTGATGGTGAAGGATTTAGTTAAAAGCTGCAAACAGCTGCAAAAAGCTCCTTTAAAGAGAAAGCCCCTCGAGGCATTTATTTGGACAGTTTTGAAATACTATCTAAATTAGCTTTAATTTCAAAGGTCACTGGGACATAAGAAACAGAAATAAGAAAAAGAAGGTATTTTTCCCCTGGAAGTTAAACTTCTATCAACATAGCAAAATTCCCAGGATCTCAGTTCAGGATGTCTGTGTCTCTGTTTATGTGCTTTCAATCTCCAACTCCAACCATAGGGAATATAAAGGACAGGATTTTATCCATCAACTTAAAATAACCAGTAGTCTTTTCTTGCATTGCCCCCTGCTGGTCATTCAAAAAAAAAAATCCAGGTTTAAGGCACTTCTGTCTTTTACAGAATGAGGTTAAACTCATTCTGCAGGATTATTTCTGCCTGCAGAGCACCATCGCCTCCGAGAAGCATTAACCTAAAACATTGGTGGTTAGAAGTAGAAGACATTCAGCATCCTCTTCTCAGCAGCATTTTACGCTCCCTCCTCTTACAATGCAGCTTCTTTCTGTGCCTCAGCTCCACTGTCAGTTAAGTGACTAGTCTGCCATCCCCCTGGCACTCGTTCTCCCCCTGTGCTTCACAGGGATCCAAAACGTCCTACAGTCACCGTTCTGCGTCGGCTGAAAGCAGAGGCCGACTTTACTCTGTGGACAATATGCTGGCTTTCTACTTCCTGTGACTGAAACAGATAGCCCTGTATAAATAAAAAGAAGCTTCCTTATGTAACACAGGTTCAGCTGTGTGAGCCTTCTTGGGTGTTTCATCTGCCTTTCACCCAATGCATGCTGGGATGAACTCAGCTGCTCTGTGAAGAGGAAATGTCATCCAGTGTGGTGGCTGTATTTATTACACACACACTCACACACACACACATGAGAAACAAGTTCATATGTATGTTTTATTTAGACAGGGCTGCCTTTAGAGAAAACACTTCAGTCTGGTGCTTTTGGTCCTCGGACGACCATCTTTTCCAGGAAGCCTTCCGATCCTCAGACCTTCCTCAGATACCAGCTAACAACTGGACACATGCAGTCTATGCCGTCTCACACACACAAACACACACACAGACCTTCACACAAACATGCACAACCTCTCATAGCCACAGTAAGCCAGCAGGTTCAAAGATTTTGTTCCATCGTGTTTACTCTCCGTTTCTACAACCAACCTTCAGGTGCTTTTTAAACTCTGCTCTTTTTTACAGTGCTCTTCCTGCAGGTCTCACACACACTCACACTCTCATTTGCTGGAAACAACCTTCACGCTTCTCCTTTCGCTACAGAACACCCAACACCGCTACACTCACACATGCATACACACTGTGTTCTTGCCGGCCGCCTGTCCGCCATCAGGCTTTCCGCAGCGCTGCTGGCTGTGACATCATCATGGCCCACGACGCTTGGTGCTCCCAAATCCTGCCCACCCTTACCCTAATCTCTCCCTCACTCCAATAACCCCACCTCGCCCTGCCCTGCCCCTCCCCAGGTGCTGCATGTCAGTCAGTCAGTGTAATCTCCGATTCCATGTTAGATTAGGGAGTAACGATAATAATAATATGGTAATAATAATTACAGTAATAATCTGTTATTGTGTGTGTGTACTGTTCCAGGTTGGTGCTCAGTTCAGTTCAGTCTCAGCCTAGAGTGGAGAGAGAGAGGCTAGAGAAAGCATATATTACAGTTAGTATAGTGACTTGTTCTATTTTAAATCGTTGAAGCTATGAGCCGCGCGATGCTCTCAAACAGAGACGGGTTGAGTTAAAGCTGTCTGTAAAAGCTGAATTTCCACTGGCACAAGGCAGTTCCCAGTCTGGAGGTCCTGAGACTTAAGAAACGTATTAATAAAATACATGAGCTTCACAGAATTTTATCATTTCAGATTTATTTAAGGCCGTGTGCAGATCTGATCCATGCCAAAACATTTAAATCAAATTTAATAACTTAGTTCCTAAAGTTTTGGTCAACCGGAAATCTGAGCTTCTTCAGAAGCTGTTAAACAGTTAAATAACTTCACAACTTTTAGATGGGGATATTTATATCTAGATGTATATACACGCCAAAGTAGCCATAATATTAAAGTACCTGCCTAATATTGTATAGGCCCCCCTCAATCTGGGAAGTTTAGAGGCCACATCCAAACATCAGGCTTGTTGTTGCGTTCCTCGAGCCATAGTTGTGGTGTGCTGAGGGAGACCACTGCCATTGGGGAGTGCCCTTGCCATAAAATGTGTGAGCTTGACATGTAAGCCATTGCTTGGTGGGCGTTTTGTGACAAAGTGACACCTGACTGTACGCCAGGATCCAAATTTCTCAGCAGAGCATCGCATTAAAAGCGTGATCACTCACTGCAGCTGCCAGTGGTTTAAGTCTTGGGGCTCACCGGCGTTTGTTATATTTGCTCTGGAGGCTGCTGGTTCAGCACAGGCATGACGATTTTCAGCCTGTTTACAGTTTCCAGCTGTTTATTTTCCTTTTCTCCAACACGTCTCTGTGTGAGAGCTCCATGGGGGGGAAAAGTGTGAGGAAAGGAGCTGACGTTTTTAAGTGATGGGTGATACGGTGATGATGTTTCTGTTCGCCTATCGACAGCTTTTAGGCTGAGTGATGCGCTGTTTTAAACACTGATACACTTTCAAACACACACATACATACACAGACAAACACACACTGCTATGACACAGAGCAACCGACGCTCACACGCAGAGATACATGCACAACACCTACAAATACAATGCTGTGGCGCATGCAGACACTCATCTCATGGACTAAATGTAAGATGAGCTTTTAGGAAAAGGAGGACCTGTTGGTGTTTCAAAAGGTGCTAAAATTTTATCTGAAAACAAGAAAAATTTATTGTTAGGAGTATAAATCAAGTTTGTCTTTACATTTACTGTATTTATGTTTGCGGTAGTGAAGAAAGGCACTATTATTATTTTACTCTTGTATGAATATGAACTAATTAAAAAGGCATTTTAACTTTGTACTTGAACAGTGTAAGAAATGAACCGTGAATAAACAAGAACTGTTTATTGTGACTATCTGCTTAGTGTGTCTACCTATGTGGCATTTGGGGGTGCTATGTCTTAAAAATCTAGATGTAAAACTACAGAATATGTTCTGGATTTTCATGGCCAAAACTGCCCTGTAATTATAAAATATAAAGTTTTCATTAATTCACAGAAAATGTGCTTTGTTCTGTGAAACCACACAACAAACAAACAAACATACATTTCTTTAGCAGATAATGAAAAAACAGGAACTTTCTGTTGTTTATCTTGTTTACTTTGGTGTAGCATAAATGACAATTACATTTTCCAAAGCTGTCCAGTGGGCTCGATTGCTCGGCCGATTCTGGTCACCGGGGCCTACGTTTGACATCCCTGGTCTAGCAGCTTATTTTACTTCTCTGTCGTCAGTTTTCCACATCGAATCAAACCAAAACTGCTGACCACATTTTTCTCATCACATGTTGGAGAGGAAACCCTCAAGAATGAGTCTGCAAATTAATCACACTGGTCCACAGCCAAAAGGTTTGTGAAATTATAAAATATTTTCCCAGTTTTGGGTCTGAAAGTGAAGAATCTGCAAGTACTCCTCCAGAATGATAAACATAAGTAGCTTAAAGAGAAAAGCTCAAAACAAATTAGACCAACAAAAGATAAAAGGGAAAGTAACTCAGTTGAATCTAAAAAGTGAGGTAAAATAAAATCTGATAGAATACTATATGTAAAGCATATAAAAATCTATGTAAAAATAGAAATGGCTCTCTAGTTTCAATAAAGTGAACGATTACTTCAAATGTTATGAACAGATTAGTGGGAAATCTGTTGATCTGGATCCATTTACTATTTTTCTTCACATCTATCTGCACAACTAACGCTGGCTATTATTTACAGTTTTGTTATAATGACAACAACCAAAAAATTCCCATAAATAAATAACAGCAAAGAGCTTAATGAAATATAAAGAACACACATTATTGACTGGAAAGGTCTCGTGAACCACAAGTATTTTTGTTCTGTGTTGGGGGTTTTTTTGGGGTTTTTTTTTTTGGGGGGGGGGGGTTGGGTTTTTTTTTTTTTGGGGGGGGGGGTTGTTTCTCCCAAACTAGAGCCCCAATAATCATTAAAGTACAGATATCACTTACATGAATACTATGAGGTATTAAAGTTCACTATTAATTATCACATGAGCCAATTTGGACATAATTTTGTGCTTTGGAAAGACTTGTGAATGCCTGACCTGTGAATCAGCTGTTTTTTTTTCCTGCAGGTTGATATTGCAGGTGTATTCAGTATATATGTGCAGGTCACAGGCTTGTGGTTCGACTGCTGTTAATTACTTCTTCTGAATTCCCACCACAGCGGCTGCAGCCAGCCAAGCTGCCAAAGAGGGCATCCCTGTCTCCACACTGTGGCACTTCAGCTCCATATTGTTGCATTCAAGTGCTCAAAGTAACCTCTCAACGCTGTAACTGCCCCGTTCGAGTGCACTGGGTCAAAAGCAACAATCACACAAAAAGCCCGTGTGGGCCAGCGTTTATCTTTTCAGAGATCATGTCTAAAGATTAAGCAGCAGAAGATAAATAAATCAAAGGTAAAATGTATTTCTGCTATTATTTTGTTAATATATAGTCAACATTTCAGAAATATAATCAACGAAAGCAAATTTAAACTCATGTTGCAACTAAAGTGGCCTAAGATAGTAATAATAGTCAATGCTTCGCTCAAATCCCCCCCCCCCCCACAAAAAAAAAAGATAAAATAAAATCGGATGCTAATCGTTACATTTCTGACCGCAAGTGAAGGTATCACGACTACAGCAGCAGAAGGCACGCCCCTTTCCCAAGAGGAAGAGGAAACGCCTTCCACAGACTAAACTCCCCTCCCATTGGTCGGTTTTCCGGTTTCTCTCATTCGAACGGCCCCTGATTGGCTGCTGCCGGACGGTCGCCGAAGAAGCGTCTGCTGCTCGCGTTGTGCCAGCTGTCCTCGCGCACTCGGCCAGTGCTGGGCATCGGAGACAGGCTCCTGCTGAGTAGGATCACGGAATCTGCGAACCGGGTAAGAAGACAGAAAATCCCACAAATGAGAGGACGTCAGGCTGTAGAGCTGTTGACCAATCGGTAGATTTTATCACCTATATCATAATTAGAGGCGTTAAAATCCCTCTTTATGCCATTTACATTGGTAACGGCATGGTTATAACGAACATGAATCAGTCTCTGTAAACGAAAATTAGGCAAATTTGGCAGATTTTCTATATTTTGTTACATTTTTGCAAATCAGTGACGTGTTTCTGCGTCTAAATTAAAATGTGAATGAATTAACTCAACGTTTTTCCTTCCAGTAAATGAATGAAAAAACATTAGTTTCGCTTAAATGCGGTGAAAAAATGGAAAATTGGCGGTGATGTCGTGAAAATGGCATCGTGTGGTTTGGGGCGATGAAATATGGGTGAGATGTGAGTCTGTGTGTGTGTGTGTGTGTGTGTGTGTGTGTGTGTGTGTGTGTGTGTGTGTGTGTGTGTGTGGCGTGCCATCAGTGCTGCAAGGCTGTGTGTTTGTTATGTAAGTCCCTTTTAGGTTATTCTCCCTTTTCCCAAATTTATTGAGTCACGGTAATGATGATGATGATGATGATGATGATGATGATGATAATGAAGGGGTCTGTCTGTAGCCGTGGACACTCGCTTGTATGCACGATGTGTGAGCGTGCATGTGCGTGTGCTTGGAGTCCTTGGTGTGTGTGTGGCTGGGTACAAAACGCGAACAGGTGATTTAAAATCCAGGTTGTGCACATTATTTGGTTGGAGGGTATTCCTGGGTGCTGCAAATCCTTCAGGTACACCACATTGATCTGAATAAATCAGAGGGCGTCCTGATTAGATGATGTAACTGCTGCCCTACACATGGTCTGTTTCCATTAGGAATGCAATGGTTGTCTTCTAGTGTGTAACGTGTTAATTAGGGTGGTGGTGTAGCCTTGCCTCAGCTAGGTTTCTGAGTTTGCATGTTCTCCCGGTGTATATAACAGCCCTGTTTTCATGTAGTGGTTTACTTTTCTCTTATTGTGTATGCAGGCAGACTTATACAAACGTCACGCCTACAGGGCTGATATGAAGATGCCAACAGTGATTTATGTACCAGATGGTAAACATCCCTTTTAATGCTCTAATTTTGGGTATTCCTAACATGTAAGGGATTTCCTTGGAGGTTGCTGCTTGGTTCTTATAGGCCCTTACAGTCAGAGCTGTTGGTGTAGTCTTTGTGTTTCGGCTGGTCATGCATTTTCTAATTTTTGTATCCTTGATTGAGGCACAAATGTGCAATTCTGTCAGTTTTTACCACCATTTCAATGTGCAGGAGCTCAAAGTTTCCCACGTTAGAGAGGACGATGCTTTAGATGCTTGCAAAGCTGCAAAACTAAACAGCTTCTTCTCTCTGCTTTGTCTGAGTGGCGACACCTATTGTTCAGGATGCTGATCAGTAGAGTGCAGCAAGCACCCCACCCTCTCCTTTGGTGTAACTGGTGATAAGGAGGTGATGATGTCCTTTCGCAGCAACTGAACCTGATCACTTCATTGTCTAGTGGTCAGGTTTCCCGGTTTTCACCCAGGGTTTGACTCCACGTATAGCAACTTGCATATAAGGACAGACATTTCAGGAAGAGGAAGTAAGGAGCAGCTTTATCTAATAATGGCCCTGTTGCACCTCCCACCTGATGAATGATGGTGTTGCCACTGCTAATTATGCACTTTCATAACCTGCTGTTGCTAGTTTGAAAATGTGTTTACTGCCACTTTAATGACAATACCAAAGCTCAGAGATTCACAGTTTATACTGTTGCAACAGTTTTCAAAAGACTAAGCCATTTCTTTTACCTCCAGTTTTGACTTCTTCTCCTGCTATACCAGCTCTGATGTGAGGTATTGTCTGAGTCGCTGCACGATTCAGGAGAATACTGCAGCTAGTACCTGTGCAGAGGTCACTCAGAGATTCTCAGGTTATACAGAGGAAGAAGCTTGAAAAACTGCATAACTAAACACCTTCTGCTCTCTGCTTTGTCTAAGTAGTGACAGCAATATTCAGGATGTTGGTCAGAATTGTGCAAAAAGTACCCGCGACTGGGCAGTGTTGATGTCACTGTGACAACCAATGCAGTGACCAAACTGGTGGCTCTAGCAACAGCTGAATGTCCAAGTAAGTGGCCAACACAAGCAGTCCCATATGTTCTAGTGGATAGGATTCCTGGTTTTCACCCAGGTGGCCTGGATTGACTCCCGGTATAAGAACTTATATTTTATGAACAAACATTTTAATAAGAGGACATAAAGAGCATAGGTTGGTGCATAGGAGTGGAGGAAGGTGCACACAGGTGTACTCCATATTATGCAGAAGGTCTTGATAATCTAAGATCAACTGCAGATGATGTATGGTTTGAGGTGGGACAATGGAAGATGATAAGCTTTTTATTGGGCGGGAACACGATGGAAAGGATTAGAGATGAAGACATCAGAGCGACAGCTCAGGTTAAGTGTTGTGGAGACAAAGTCAGAGAGTGAGGCTGAGATGGTTTGGGCATGTGCAGAGGCAGGGTAGTGGATATACTTGGCAACAGATGCTGAAAAGTGAGTTGCCAGGAAGGTGGAGAGGAAGACCACGGAAAATGTAAACAATTTCACCTTCAAATGAGAAGAGGAAAAACTTGAAGAGTAGGTCAGACCGAAGGTCAAAGGTCAGACAGAAAAAATACTGGCAAAATAAATTTTATGTACAGCTCTTGGCGTTGAGTTTTTTCTAAATGTATAGTGTGATTAGGGGGCGTGTAGAGACAGAGATGCCCCTAATCCTCAGAGTGATGCCCCAGTTACCTTATTGTCTGTTTATCTGTGTGTGATTCAGTAATGCTTATTCATGCATGAACCTGCAGCAGTACACACAATTCTTCTGTGTGTGTGTGTGTGTGTGTGTGTTTAGTATCTACTCCTATCTTCAAGTGGCTGTAAATTTGCTGCATGTTGGTTGGCTTTTTAAATAGCTCTAGTTTTCACACATGCACATATGCAAGGTAATCCAGACACACACACACACACACACACACAGAGAGAGAGGGAGACAGAGAGAGAGATACTCCTCCCTGTGGCAAATATCAAGCAAGAGTCATCAGCTGTCTGGTCCTTTCTTCTCACTTACAGCGCGCACACACACACACACACACACACACACACAGACATGTGAGCATGTCAGCAGCTACCATGTGAAATGTAACAATTTATAAACATTTTTAAACAACTTTTTTCATCCTTTCAGCCGTTTAAGCCAAGTTTGAACTTATTTAGGAAAATGCTAAGTTTAAATTTTTTTATTGGTTATTAATTATTTTAAAGCTCTCACCACACCATTTTTATCAGTCGATAAGAAAAAAATTAAAAGAATCCAGACGACATTTTATGGAATTTAAAATCAAGACAAACTCCCTGTTTACATATTTTCCATTAAAAAACAGTACATTTCCGTACAAAAGAAAGTAAATCATCATAGCATCTCTCCTCATTTTCATCCCTCCTGCTCATACAACTGCAGTAGAAACACTGGTTTAGCTTTTGTACATTTTTATCCAATAAATAATTTGCTTTCTAAATGGTGCCTCCAGTATAAGAGTTCAGGTTTTATTCATGCTTTGAGGTAGTTGTGTCTTTGTATTACCATCGCGTCGTGAATCTGTGTGCCACGCACAGTCCCAACTCACTCAGCCTGCTGCTCCTCATTTATTATTAATTAAGTCCCCCATTAAAAAAAGTTTGGATGGAGAGGGGAGGAAACTAGGGTGTGTCTCGCTGTGTTAGACTGTGTGCAGCTGATGTTAGTGTTTATCTGTGTGTGTGTGTGTGTGTGTGTGTGTGTGTGTGTGTGTGTGTGTGTGTGTGTGCAGAAGCAGCTGGTCCCAGGGTGCGTGAGAAATGCTGCCTGGTGTGTGTGTGTCTGTTATACCTGCTGTGACACAGCAGAAAGTGAACACACACACACACACACATTGAAGATGTCTAAAATAGATGCTTTTTTTTCCTTTGAATGCAGTTAGCGAGGAGCATTAGAGACGACCTCAGTTTCTCCTGACGATTAGGGCTGCTCAATTAATCGAATTTTAATCACGATTACGATCTGGGCTTTCAACGATCATTAAAAATGACTGAGCCGATTATTAGCCCCTCCCTCGTTTATCCGCGACACCTTAAAGGCCGGTCCGTGAAAATATTGTCGGGCATAAACCGGTCCGTGGTGCAAAAAAGGTTGGAGACCACTGATTAAGAGGACCCGAGGGAAGCTCGGAAAGCTAAGCAGAAGTTATTTGGAGAGGAGAGTGACTGCCGTTGGTTGAAAAGAGAGGTAAAAAAAAAAAACAACTTCAGTGGTGTTGCACACTATTTTATATTATTTTTTAAAGTCATTGTTAACCCTTTAAAGCCGTCAGAGCAGCACGCTCCGTTTTGTATAACTATTTTTAAATCCCTGTAGAACCTGAACCGCGTAAGCTAGCGCAATAATTTGTTTTGCATATGAAACCAGAGGAGTTGTACTTACATCTCATACCATCAGCTTGTCCTCGGTCACGGTTTCCTTCCACATAAAGCTTTGCAAAAATTGCATAAAAAGCTCTTGCAGGAACAAAAACATAATATTCCAGAAACACGCTTCGCTGATCCGATCAGCTGTTCGTAACACTTGCCACAGTGAAACAGGCGTCAGCGCGAACTATCACATGTCCGCCATTTCCTGGCCGAAACCGGAAGTGATGTCATTTTCGCGGAAATGTAGTTTTTTTTTACTTGTAGGCCTTAAAGGCCTATACTGGTCATGTTTGACTTTTCTGAATAGTTGCTGGGATGCTTAGAACTCGAATTGCACTGCTGGAAATAGTTTATTTTGATGCACCTGCTGTTTTCTTTGCAAATTTGCATCATAGGATTGTTTTTTTGTTTTTCCTGCAGTATATAAAAATTGGTGTATCTCCAAAATAAAACTATGAACACACTCAAAATAAGTTTCCTGTTGTTGTAAACTATTTTTTGCAACTTTTTTGTATTTAAAGTTTGAGGGATAAACCTCTTAAATTTCTCCAAGTAGAAATATATGTAAAAAAACAAAACAAAAACGATTTTCAATTTTTTTTTGTAGTTTATTGCACTTTTTTGCAATTAATGTAGTTACTATGGACTTAATGCATACATATTATTAAAATATGGGCTATAACAGTTGTATAGCAACTTGAAATGCTCCCATAAATGGCACTACAACATGTAAAAAAATAATATAAGCTCTGGCGGACTTGGTTCTATAGTAGGTCTTAAAGGGTTAAATAAATATCGTCAAATAATCGCGATCTCAATTTCAGTGAAAATAATCGTGATTATCATTTTTGCCATAATCGAGCAGCCCTACTGACGATTTTGACTTTCTGTGCACACAAGGCCTGAATTTCAGATCTCCCGTACTGATGTAAAAGCACAAGTCTCGTGTTTCTGTGTGAAATGGAAATCAGCTTTTGAGAGCAGATAGTGTTAAAATGGGCCAGTGGCTGCTTCCCGTCATTACCCCTCACATTGCATCATGTCACATCGCAGCTCCTGACTGTGCTTTAAGTCTCATCTCCTCGATCACCTCATGTTGCATCACATCTCTTCAAGCTGCTTCATGTTCTCCATAAAAGTCTGTTTCATACATAGAAAAACATCCTTTGTGGCAGCACATGGAGCAGATAGGACAGGGCTGGGCAATTTATTTTTTACAAATTATGTCCTCTAAGTCTCTGGAAATTTGGACAGTTATTTAAGTATTATCTAAATTAACTTTAATTTTAATGCTCATCAGGACAGAAATGCCATATACTGACCCCCACCAGAAAAAAAAGGTTTTTTTCTCTACACAGTGTACTTTAAACATCGGCCCAGAATTTCTCAGGTGTTGCATCCTGACTAAACCTGAAACTAAACCTTTCACAAAATCTATCAGTATTATTATTATTACTATTAGTATTATTATTATAAATCAGGCCAAATATTTAAAGAGTAAAAAAGTTGTTATTCCCATATGTAACATTGTGGTGGACCACTAGAGGGCTCCACTCACACCCAGTGTAGAGGAAGTGTGTTCCTGTGTTTTGTGGCGCGATATGCGCAGTTGATGTTGGAGACGAATAAAGAAGGAGTGAGAACTGAGAGCTGTGTCGTTGATGCTTACCTCCACAACATAAAAATAACAAAACCATGAAGTAAAATGGACACTCAGGACCAATTAACAAAATTACACATATATAAATATTTTTTTCTTAGTTTTAAGAATTGAATGTTTATATTTCAGCTGAGCTTTTAGCTTTTTAGTCAAAGTAACACTTTTTGCAACCACCGTTTGAACTATATGGCAGGAATATGGCAGAACTGTATTAATATAGTAAAGTAAGCTATTGTCAATTAGGGTTGCAGCTAAAGTAGGCTCCATCAACTCTGTTACAGGTCAGATAAAGCAGCCAGCCAGTATTTTTTTTATATATACTCCATTCCTTGAACCTTTGGATAACTTACTGTTAATTAAAGGCGTTATTTTCATTTTTGGGAGTTTAATTTCCTCTGTCCTCATATTCCTACAAACACACAAAGCCACACAAAGCCTCCAGTGTCCAATGCAGAAGTCAGCGTTCCCAGTCCCACACCCAGTCCGAGTCTGCAGTCTGTGTGGGTTTGGACTGAGCTGACTAGAAAATAGTGACAACAGCAGCACCAAGTTAAGACATATAGACATCATTGTCTTTTTCTCTGTCAGCTTAACTATTTCTTTTCCTCACCAAGTCATTTTCTGAAGTTTGGGGACTGGTGTTTTGATGGTTTGTCCTTTCCAAAACAGATGGGACACATTGTCTAAAATGTAAATTTAAAAAAAAGAACTGAAGCATCTGTGAATCATCTGAACCCGTGTATTTAATTAGAGGCACCACACTGTCAATAATTTCCTTTTTTAAATTCATATGTTCTGACACATATGAAACGAGCATTTTTAGTATTTTAGAAGTAACTCTTTGAACCACTGTATGGGAAACATTTTTTAAAAATTACAAATATTTTTTCTCAGTGAAAAGTAACATAATACTTGGAAATATTATTGAAGATTCAAAGAATTTGTTTGATGACGTAACGCACCTTTAGCACCAGGTAGCTAATCATATTTCGACTAGTCCAACTTCATTAACCTTCTAAATGTGTCGTTTCCTGTCTTTGTTAATGTCCAGAGTTACTGCAGTGGGGTTTACTTTCGTTTTTTAGAAACACTTCAGTCAGGGATAAATGGTGTAGATGTCATCTAGCCTAATGAATTTCTAAATTCAGTTTTTCATTAATTCCTGAATGTTCAGCTTCCTTGTAACACTCTGACAGCCACATTGATCATATTAGTACTTTATTTGAACCAGCGCTGCCTCACTAAAGGATGGCTAATGATGCCAGACTTAACAAGCCAGTGCCAAGCTCCAGTCTATACATATTACACAATAGGACAGCTCTGTAGTAAAAAAGGGGCCAAGAACCATTTAGTAGCTAAAATCTTGAGCGAAAAAACTATGATAAAAGACGAGGCAGACGTAAAGTTTCTGTGTGAAATACTGCAAAGTATGTGTGTATGTGAGTGTTGACTTTATACCAAGTGGAATTCAAATGATAAATCAGTCTTGATGCTTTAGTATGCCTCACCGTGTGTGTGTGTGTGTGTGTGTGTGTGTGTGTGTGTGTGTGTGTGTGTGTGTGTGTGTGTGTGTGTGTGTGTGTGTGTGTGTGTGTGTAGACGCCTTTTTTCCGCTGAAGGATCTCCAGTTCCCGTCTCCCGGGAAACCACTCTTTTAATCAGGCTGCCAGGGCTTTAGGGCACTGCTTTCCATACCGCACAGCGCTCCACCATCGTGTTTACCACTTTATCTTTCATCTCAGCACAATAAGCTACTTCTACTCTTCTTCTCTTTCTTTGGCCATTGTTGTAAATCTCTAGTTTCTTTTTTTTGTTTTGGACTCCATCTTCTCTGTACTCAACTGGACTATGATCTGATCCCAGATGATTTCTGCTCAGCGCTCCTACAGTAAAGCCAGACAGTATGAATGAATATTTTTCATAGAAACAACAATATATTTCAGAAACTTTCCTTAAATCTATGTTTAAAGCTTCTTGTTACCCCCAGGCTTCATTATTAGCAAGCTGGCAAAACCAAAGCATTTCTCTTTCCCATTGGTCCAAATTTCTCCTCATCCAGTGGGGGTACAAATTTCTCTCCTCATTATTCTGTTCACTGTTCTCTTCCTTCCCCTCTCTCCTTCCTCTCTCTATTCTCCTCCATCTCTTTGAGTTGATTCTGTGTGACTGGGGCTCTATTGTGTCTGGCCATCAAACACATTGCATACAGCCACCCATGCAGAATACACACATATACACAAAGACATGCTTATTGGAGAACCTCTCAGTTTGTTGATCCTATTAGGTTTACTCAATCTACTTTTTATTTCAATGATCATCTAAAAGAAGAACATAGTGGACCACAGATTGCAAAAGCTAATAGTTAACCACACTGTTTTGATGTGCAGTGTAATTTTAAATATGTAGTGAGTGTTGCAAAGGGGAAAAATATATTTAAAACAAAATAAACAAATAAGTTGTGATTTGTAGAAAGCGGATATAAAACCAAGTCAAGTTTAAAAGCCAAAGAATAAAACATGGTTTTAAAAATGTTGGTGGTGATGAAGCCAGCTGTTTCAATTTTTTAGGCTCAAAGAAACAATCTCCCCTATGCTTTAAATATGTTTAATTTAATTCAGAAAAGGTCAAATTTGGTGTAGTTTGGAGGAGAGGCAATTTTAATGATTAGAATTATTGAGTGGTGTAATATATTATTATATATCTTCATTTTCCATATAAAAAAAGAGTTCATCTGAGAAATCTTCATCAATATTGGGCATCAAGTGTTGCTTTAGGGCTTCTGCGGCAGTAAAAGACAAGCAATCAAAATGACTGGCAGGTGGTGTAGAACAGCGGTCCCCAACCGCCGGGCCTCGGACCGGTACCGGTTTGTGAGTCGTTTGTTACCAGGCCGCGAGGGTTGAGGCTCAGGTGTGAAATTTATGGTTTTCAGGGTTTTTATTGGTTTTTATCTTTATTTTTTTTAAAATAGTTTTTATCATAACCCGGTTTCCCTTTTCCCGTGTGTTATGAATATATCTTCTGTTTTTTGGTACCAGTACTGGTTTTATTTTGTTGTATTTATCCGCAACACCTTAAAGGCCGGTCCGTGAAAATATTGTTGGGCATAAACCGGTCCGTGGCGCAAAAAGGTTTGGGGACCGCAGGTGCAGAACATGTAATATTCAGTATAACCTGCTGATATGTTTTGAAGCTTCAACAGTTTTTAAACCCAGGGGTACACATGGTCATATGAGCATTAAGATTTGTTTGTAGTCCATCTTCAGCACATCATAGTTTCACCACAACTGCGCTTCCACTTGGCTCAGTAATTTGAGCCAAGTGGAAGTTCGATCCTCTGAGCGCTATGTTTGTCTTTTCCTCCTTAATATCTTTCCCATCCTCCCTGTGACGTTTTCCATTGAGATCAAGGAAAAGTGGTTTGGAAAAGGTATAGGAGGTAATTTTGGGTCTGTTCAGCCATAGCCTTGGTTTGTTAGCCATGGCTCATTGCAGAAAATTACAATGTGGTGATTACAAGTGGAAAGTTACATTAAAGCCAAAGCCATTAATTTTAAAGAACATGCATTATATATTTTTCTATGGTGATAAAGAACTCCACACTGCTTTCCATTTCCCTCACTTAACTAATATAAAATAAATCAATCAAAGGATAAGTAAATAAAAAGACACTTTAAAACCTCACAGAGGATCAACTTTACTGCTGTAACTGGAAAAGACTTGGAAAGGAAACACCAGGATCCTACCATGAATAGGATTCGATGAAAAACACAAACTGGGTGTACTGGGTCTGCGTAATGTAACACAACCTAGAAATTATCATAGCCACAAGTAATCATTATGCACACAAGGACCACCGGGCATTCATTTTGTAAACTGCTCATACAGCACAAATGCCTGAAATTAGGTGAGTTACATGTCTGCTAACCACAAGGCTGGATCATTAAAATTCACTTTGCTGTAAAGGGAATATTTGAAGAACGAAGCGCAGGAACGTACTGTAACCCTTGTAAAATTACCGATTAATATACTCATTTCCTTTTATATTGCAACATCAGAAAATAGTGAAAAATGTGTTTAAGTTTTCCTGAAATACTAGTACCTTTATTTTATTAACTACTGTACTATGAAGGTCTCATACTATGAATAAATTGTTATAAATCATAATAAATTGTAATAGTAACAGACCTGTTGTTCTCTACCGGTTGTTAGTTGTTAGTTCCTGATCCTTGAAGAAACATCTGCTTTCCATCTGTCCTTGCAAAGTGCTGATAATCTGTTATTCCTGCAGATACTGTAATAGATTTATAAATTATAGATCCACTCCTAAATATTTTATAGACTGAGCTGACACACTTTAAAGACGGGAGGAAATGCTTCCCAGAAACTGTAACGTGTAACTCAGCACAAAATACAGAACACAAACTTTCACTTGTTGACTTTGGTTTTACGAGTAGCGGTTGGTTGCAGGACTCCACACTGGATTCCTGAAGTTGAATAGACCAGTACAATGCCAGGGTTTAAGTATTGCTGTGTAAAGCAAATTAAACACTGGATAAAAGCAGTAGTTCCAGCTGAGAGCTGCAAGATTTCAGTTAGTTTTGTTCAAATCAAGCAACTTTTTCTATTTAGAACAATTAATTTCGCACTGCAGAATTTAATTTAAACTGTTACCACCCAAAGGTAGCACTCGACTGGTGGGTGTGTTAAGATATTTTAGATCTGAGCTTCTGTTTCACTTCTGATATTTATTTTTAGTCCTACTCATATTTCCTTGAGTATTTAGTAGTTTAGTTAAATACAAAACAAACATTACTCACTGCACCACCTTATGGTAAGGACTGGTATTGCGCAACGTTGTTAACATGCTAAATATCGTGTACTTGAATTTACTTGAATACCCTTTTATCTTGTAGGGCTATGGCTGCTAACATGGGGTCCATGCGTATCCTCATCAAGGGGGGAAAGGTGGTCAATGATGACTTCACCCAGGAAGCAGATGTCTACATCGAGAACGGCATCATACAGCAGGTAAATCACTGTTATGTACACATGTTAAATGTGCACGTGTGCAAATGTATTTTTACTTGCAAGCACATTTTTCCACGTGTCATACAGTAAAAACTTTTCATCGCTTTCACACTTTCGCTGTCCAGTATATCTCCAGCTGTTAGCATGACTCATTTCACAGTAATAGCATGAAGAGAACCACTCGGTCAACTCTGTGGCTCCAAACCATGGTACTATAATTATCTCACACAGTGTTGTCATGGAGATAAGCATCGGTTTATGTGGCGAGGACGCCTTTGAATCAGCTGTACTGAAACGTTCCAGTGTTGCTGCAGCTGTTGAGCATTTACACACTCTCTGTCAGTGCTTACTTCCATCACCACTGACAACAACAGCTATTTTTTTGCAGTATTTAAAGTGTCGAAGCTGAGCGAGTCATACTGTAACCAACACGTTCTCAGTCCCAAAGCGTAACACTTTACGCTAACAGTTCTAATATTAAAAATGGGCAAAGTTCTCAATAGTGAGGTCAGCGTGTGTAAGCATGCAGCCTGATCTAAGCTGTCATACAAAAGGGGAACATCTCAGGCTGTGAGACCTTTTTGTGAGTTTGTGCCAATCAGAAGAAAACCACCTAGAAGTTGAGTTAAACTGCAAATATGCACAGCTCCTCTGGTAAGAAGAAAAGATTACCAAGTGTACTAATGTTCATGTCAGCCTGTTTAATTGTCAGCATTATCACAAAAACAGTTACCAAAGTAATTAATAGTCATTCTCTATGGACTGTGAAAGTATGTATTTCAGTGTGGATGAAAATGTCAGATTGGCTAACAAGCAATAGATGACACATTCATGCTTAGAGCTATAAAATCAATGTCAATTTTATTTATATATCACATTTCACACAGTTATAAATGACCTCAATTCAGCAGGCAGCTTGTTCCAAAGAACAGGACCACAGTAATTGAAAACACCCTCAGCAGCACATCTAATTCTGCACCTGATTACCTAAAAAATAAAAATCTGAAATTAGTTTGGTTTAATATACCAAACAAAATCCCTAAGATAAAGAACCTTGAATAACCTTAAATTTAATATATTAAACGATAATTAATTGATTGTATTAAAAGTAAATGTTTGTTTCCTTACATCTTGGCCTGATATAGGCCCAGAGTTTGGTGGTAACGCAGGTTGCAATTAAAAAATATGTATCCCCCTACCGGGGGCATGGAAAATAGCTACTTGAGGTTGCTAGGTGAAACTAATTGTAAAGAGATAAAGAGTGATGTAAAGAAAACCTCCTTGTGATTGCTTTCCTCACTAGTAGATTGCCACAGCTGCAGTCTGCATGGAAGACTTTCTCTGCAAACACTCGTCATTTATGGCCCTTTTATGGTCGCCGTTCTCGCACGAACTGTACTGTACAGCAAAAGTGAAGTCGCATTCCCTGGCACAAGCTGCATGGTTTCTTTGCTTCCTGGTTTTCACTTCTTCTCGTCCTGTCCAGCGCTGATGTGGTCCCGTCTGAGTGACTCTTTGTGTGCGAAGTGACTAATATGGCAAGCATAAATGGGTCCTTACGCTCCTTAGCAAGAAAAACAAAACAAAAATATTCTTCTGAAAATGGTTAGGCACAAGACGATCCTGAAAGTCAGTGAAAATGCAGATAATGTCCAAAGAAACACTTAGAAAGGTTGGCTGTGGCTCAGGAGGTCGAGCAGGTCATCGGCTAATCGGAAGGTTGGTGTTTTGATCATTGGCTGCTCCGGTCTGCATGCTAAAGCAAGCAAGAAACTAAACCCCGAGTTGCTTCTGATGTGTTCATCGGAGTGTATGATCAAAGGCTTTTAGACATAGAGTAATAGTAGCTCAAAAGCACTATAAAAGAACCAGTGCTTCAGAAAACTTAAAAAAGTCTGGCCTTTTTGGAAGCAAAATAAAAAGAAATTTGCACAGTGATTTACCTCTTGGTGACCAGTTTCAGCTAGAAACGATTACTGTGTAGCTGGGCCTTTAATAAAATAAAGTGATAATAATGTGAAAATAAAGTACTGTAATTCGTGTGTTTGTGTTTTCTGTGGCAGGTTGGAAAGGAGCTGATGATACCAGGCGGAGCTAAGGTGATAGATGCCTCTGGAAAGCTGGTGTTACCGGGCGGAATTGACACCAGTGTGCATCTGCAGGAGACCTTCATGAACGCCACCATCCAGGACGACTTCTACAGTGGGACCAAGGTACACACGCTGTAAACACACTGCTCAAACACACTCACACACAGGGCTTTGCTGTGAGCAGGCTCGTCAGCATGCCTGTGATTAAACACATTTCAAGTCTGCAGACAGCTGTCATGCTTTCTCTGTGACTCTGACGTGTCTGCAGTGAAATACTGAGCCCTGCTTTTAGCTTCATCAGGACTAATGACCACATGTTTTCTCACATTGGTCTTTCAGGAAGCAAACACCTGTCAGCAGTTTCTGGTTGAAAGCAGAGACTTATCCTTTTTAGACACACATTCACACAGCTGTTTAGTTTTCATCTGTTCTGGGTGTATTTGTTAATTTCCTGTGAATGTCCTGCATGTTTTCCACTGAGAGCCCGAGCAGCGAGGATGATTTCATAATTAAGAGGTTAAGAGGTGTTATTGTTGCCTGCAGTGGTATGCATGTGTTGGAGGATGTTCTCAGCTTGTCTGTTTAGATGCTGCCTGGCATGCCTGACAGTTTTAGTCAAGGGCGTCAGCTGTGGACGCCAACAGTACAGTATCAGCAAAAGATACTCATGTGACAAAAAGTCAAAGTATATGTGTGTGTTGTTGTAGGTGATTGCTTCATCAGACACATCTAATAATATATTACATGATAAATGTAACGTGGAGTCCCCAGAAGATGATGAGTAAGTTTATTTTTTGTTATTTGGCTCTGCTAGTGTACATTTGCATGATTCACAGTTCAAAATGATCGTATGTACAAATGGATAAATACAAATGTGTCTTTCACTGGGCCTTTGTTGAACCCTTCTGCCTGAAACAATCCCCTTTGCCCTGCTTCTGATTGGCTCTCCCTTAAACAAAAGCTTGGAACAGTAGGCCAGAACTGTGGCTGAGACCATATTAAGGATACATTTACATCATACAGAGCAAAGAGTAGAAAAAACTGTCTGAAACAGAGAATTTAAATCTGAAATCTGAATTTACGGCTCACTGGGATTATTTAGGACTGCGCCAGGTGTCACTGACAGTGGGCTGATCTATTTGAATAAATCTGTGTTGTTCTGTGCTCACGTGTTCATACGCCAGCAGCAGTGACCCAGCTGATAGCAGCAGAGCTAACGTAGCACCGAGGAAGTTGCAAAGGGTCAGCAGTTTGGAGGTTTTTCACGCCTCTGGGGCCAACCGCTTTTCTTTGTGTTAGTGCAATCATTTTTGACAAAACTAAAAACTGTGGTCTAGTGACGGGAAAGGTCACGCTCTATCTTTGTCTTTTTGTTTCTCACTCGTGCTTTATGCATCAGTTATTAACGTTATTGCTGCACAACTGTGAGTCTCACATGTGAAGAGATGAACTTCTAGTGATATTTAGTTTAGGTTCAAGTCACCCTACTTCAGGTACTTCTGTTTATTCCTCAATTTATTTTTTTATGTAACATGAGAATCGACACCTTCACTAACTTAAAATATAATCTAACAAATAAATACATCCAAAAATATCAGTTTAGTTATTTGCTATTATTGCTGTTAATGTATTATTACCACTTCTATGACTTTAGGAACAATAAGGACACAATGAGCTAAAGGAGCAGGTATTTTAACTAGTTTTCTTCATGTTGCTTTGAAATTTCCCCTGTTAGGCGTAGCAAAGGTACAGGAAAAGTGGTGACGTTAACCTGCAGGTGACCCACAATGACAGCTTTTCTTTTCCTTTTTTACTGCCATTAGATAAAAGACAGACTTCAGAAAAGTGTCTGTCCCAGAGTGTCGATTAGAATCAATCAAAATGCGGGGCACCGTGTCAGTATTTGGGGACGAGGCCTAAAAATGTTTTATATTAATGCTATTCCGTCCACGCTGCCCGCCCAGCTGGTCTTTCTGCTCAGTGTAGCTGCTGACGAGCAAGTGATTGTCTGGGGGAGATCGTCAGCAGCACTTTTAGTATCTTTTCTCCTCGCAGCCTTGCCGGCATGTTTGGAAATTATGGTGCACATCATAAAATAGCGGCGGTGACTTTGCTGTGCTGTAAGAGGAGAGAAATGAGGCTGAAGACTGGTGACAAACTGGTGCCAGTTCTCCCCCAGCCCCCACCGCTGCCCTCGCTGCCATGACAACTAACCCGCACTCTTAGCATGGAAATTTCTGTGTGTGTGAGAGAGTATGTGCACACATGACCGTGGTAGTATTGTGTGGTTCCTATGGTGACTGTGTTACCGCAGCAACTGCTCGTGTAATTGTGATGAACCCCTAAACTATTTCCCCCCTCTGCATCCCTCTCTCCCTCTGTTTTGTAACTGTCTGCTCCCTCTTCTGCTTTACTTCCTTCCTCCTCTGGTGCCTCCTCCTGTTCCTCTGCTTCACCCCGATTTATATAACACGCTGTAATGGTGGAAGGTCAAGAGGAAGAACGTGCTGCCCGGATAGGAATGATCTGGAACTGATGTTTTAGCTTCTTTGACATCATGCTGAAGTCTTTTCAGCCATTCTTAGCTGCTTATCCAGGTGAAGGTCACCAGACATGTAGCCAGTCCATCATCAGAACCTTCTTTCTGTGTCTGCCATGGACTGTATATAAAAGATCTGTAAGGTCTGTAAAGGGAAGCCAATGATGACCAGCAGGGGGCGATGCTGACCACTGCCCCACATATGTAGATGCAATATTAAAAACCGTGAACTCTTTAAAGTTAAAATAAAAAGGTTTCGGCCTCAGGGGCATCACACTGCCTGACAGGTGACGGATTTGAACAGTTAAAAAAGACTTCCAGACGATATAAACTACAATCGAAAAGCACAGCTGTGTCTCTGTTATTAAATACTAACAGAATAAAGTGTGTGATCTGCTCTCACTGTTATCCACAGTCAGTCTTTACAGTGTAACACTGATCAATCACATCCAGCTAAGCAGATCTGCTTTTTTTTTTTACATAAAGCCTGAAATGTTGCCTGAGCTGTATCTGTCACAGCAGGCCTGGCTGAGATCATTTAAACGTCTCAGCAGGCTGAACTGTAGCAATGAAGAGAAGGAGGAGGGTAGTGGAAGAAGGTGAGGTGCTCGGCTGTAATAAGAAGTACGAGTGGAGCTGATAGAGGCTGATCAGAGGGCTGGAGCAGTAATCTGTCTCACACTGATAGCCTCTCCCAGAGTCTGACACACTCTCACCCCCTCACAGTCGCTTTCATATGTAAAGGAAGCTTCAGGCACTCATGTGACAGGATTTCTGTGTGCTCGTTGGTTCTTCTTGGAGGAAAAGTTAACTCTTTCTTTTGTACATTAAAATCTTCACAACTAATGCTATTTTTAAATGATTGTGTTCGGTGTGGTTTCAGAATGAATCAACTGTTAATAAAAACATTTGAACTGTTATTATTAGATGTAACTTTCTCTTGGTGATCTGTTAAAATAATCCAGCTTTGCAGTTTAAAATCCCAAAAGTATTGTTATTGATCTTTATTAGTCTATAGATGTTCTTCTACTGGGGTTCAACTTCTTTTACTCCTTCCTTCATGCCTGCCGCCCTCTCGCCATCTCTTTTACTTTCTATGCAGGGGATTATCTTCACAGTAGGGGTTTGGGGTCTTTAATGGAGCAGGAGATTCATATTACGCACCGCTTGTGGTTTATGTGTCAGTATGTTGGGTTGACAAAAAGAGCTTTTAGGTCAAATCCACTAAGATTAAACGATGTTGGTTGGCTGAACACGCTGTCTTTCTCCATCACTGTTTATGTTTTGGTATGTTTAAATTAAAGAGTTGAAAAACGATCCACATGCTTATATCACTGCTCTTAATCAGATGTTAAATAATCAGTGCACACTGTGTGTTGATTTGACCTGATATTCTGGTATCTTTAGGAATTTATAATCTACAAATCTTCTACTTAAGTTAAGATAAGATAAGATAGAACTTTATTAATCCCTCGGGTGGGTTCCTCTGGGAAATTCGATTTCCAAAAAAGCACAGCACCGACAGAAGTTACAGAGTTACAGAATATTATATATATACACACACACACACACACATATATATAAATACAGAGACAATATAAATAAAATATACGAAGGAGATAAATAGAATAAATAGGAATAAAAAATAAAAATACAAGTGAATTGCACATTTCAAGTGTTGAGGTCTATTGCACTGTTGACTATTTACAAAAGTATTGCACAAAAGGTATTGCACAGTGAGGTGAAGAGGCACTACAGCTTAGTTGTTCCCCCCTCCTTTGTCCTCCTGTTTCTCCTCCCTCTCCCCTCCAGAGAGGAGTTAAACAGTTTGATGGCGTGTGGGACAAAGGAGTTTTTAAGTCTGTTAGTTCTTGTCTTGGGGAGAAGCAACCTGTCACTGAACAGACTCTTCTGGTTGTTAATGGCCGTGTGCAGAGGATGCCTGGCATTGTCCATAATGCCATAAAGTTATGTGGACACATTCACAAAGCCTGTGTAATGATGTCACTGGAGGGACGACTCATTTTGTTGTGAAATATCTGAAAGCTTGCAAAAGGATGCACAACTATCCTGGGCTTAAACATGCACCTGGCTGGTATTGTTGCTGTTGCCAGCAGATATGCTCTGTGCTGTCTGCAGTGAGCGAGTGATGCTGTGCTTCTTGAGTCTCCACAGCAGGTTTGTAATTTAGAACAAGCTAAAATTGGATGTTGTTTCAAGTGTTTGTAGTTGCAAATGTTGCTTGAAAACAGCGTGAAAAACATCTCAGCTCTCAGACAGCTCCTTTATTCCAGTTTGACAGAAAAGTCTCAAACTGCCCCTGAATCAGTTCACACTGATTATAGCAATGTTAGCTCATACTGTCGTGTGCGTAACATGGATCGGTAAAGATGCAGTGATCAGGGATTTCTTTTTCCCTTTACCTCCTGTTTGCTCGCTTGTTTTCTCCGCTCTGCCCTCTGGGATTTTTTTAAAGAAGGGGGCCAGCAGTAAATCTTAATTGAGGCCAAGCAGACAGACAGCCTAAATCCCACAATCCCCAGCTGTGCATCTGTGCCCCCCGCTTTCTCTCTCACACGCACACATGCACACAGTTACATGTAGTGACAGTGATCAATGACATACACTCTTCATGCACACATATGCTGAGACCTTCGATGCTGACATTGCACATCACTCGGACTGGTTTCTATGGTAATGAGAAATCTGATAGCTTACTGGCCGACTGAGCTTACGCTCACAAGCAGGTGACCCCGCCCCCCGTCTGTGAGACACGTCTGGAGCCCGAGGCAACGGCTCCACACTGTCACAGAAACGTTCTCATGTAGTCACATTTTATTGAGGTTAGGCTGCAAAAATGATGGCGGTTTAACGTCACTTTGATTGTCGATGATGACTAAAGAGCAGATTACAGCTGTTTCACACCCCACCTCTTCATTTCCTCTTTTATATGCGATTACAGACGTTCTCCCATCATGCCTCGCTGTGATATTCCTGTTAGAGGATATTGGATGGGTGAATGTTTGCGCAATTTTGGATGGAGAGAGGAGGACAGGAGGAGGAAGAGGGTGGGGACGTGCGACAGGCATGGCTGAGCAGTATCTGTTGTCATGGTTACACAAAAGTGCATTCACCATTGTAGCGAGGAAGACGAGTCACTGCACACAGCTTCCTTCACTTCTTCTAGTCTATCGTTGTTTCCTCATCCTCTCTTTCCCCCTCTGTAACTTTGCTTCCTCTCGCCCACTCCTCTCCTTCATTAGTAATTTCATCTCTCATCTTCTCCAGTTCTCTGTTTCCTGTGGAGTAGAAGTGAAGGAGCCACATTTAGCAGCAGGAGCCATATTCAGAAAGCTTACGTTTGTAGTTTTTGAGGTTGTGAAGTATTAAGACGTTCACACGTATAGCTACACTAATGTGAAGCCTTTTGTCAAAACTTAATGAAACCAATGTTGTCACACTCTTGGAAGGAAAAAAGCCTTATCTCTCTTTCTGTGTCAGGCTGAGATATTTCTATAGAGAGGACAAACCAGTGATTACAGCACTAAATAAGGGCATTTAGACTGAGAACAACACTGAAAGGAAAATGAAGCAGTGGCTACAAGAGAGTCAGTGCAATCAATAAAGAGCAGAGCATATGATGAACAGTTGATAAGGAAGGACTATTGTCACCAGACAAACAGAGTCTGTGCTGGACATTGGTGTTATTGTCCTCTTTCTAATCAGTCTTTCTTTTCTCTTATTCTGCCCCCCTCTCTGTCACCCCTGGTCACCCTCTTACCTCACCCAGGCGGCTCTGATGGGTGGTACCACCATGGTGATGGCTCTGGTTCTGCCTGAACAACACTGCTCCCTGCTGGACGCCTACGAGAAGTGCAGGGCTCTGGCCGATGCCAAGGCGTGCTGCGACTATGCTCTGCACGTCGGGCTGACCTGGTGGGGACCAAAGGTAAATTTAAAAAACGTACCACCAAAGTGCTTGGAATTACGTTGGTAGCATATATCATTATTTATTTTTGTGCTCTTCTGGCGTTTATCATCGTTGAATGAATAATAACGCAGCCAGCCGTTTGTGGGTGAAATGTGTAATGACCTAGATTAAACCCGCACAAGAACTGGGTTAACACACGTGCTCAGTGGGCACATTAGGCAGATTATATGAGTCAAGGTGCCTCATTCAGCCTTTGGCTTTAATGTCTGTCCTACATCATCTGCTGACTTTGTGCATGTGCCCAATCTCATTGCATATTGTTAAACGTTTCATGCCAGAATGAGGTTTAATACAACACCTGTCCAGCAGAAAGCTTTGACTGGTAGTCATTCTTGTTTAAAAAATGTCAACACAATGTTTCTTAACACATTTCAGGGTGTGTGTGGTAAAGAGAGAGGACACAAAGGCAGAAAAACAAGGGCGAGCCAGTATCTGGCTAAAAATACCCACGAAACAATAACCCAACAGAGCTTGGGCAGAGAAAGTGAGCCTGGGCAGACCTTCCAACAAAGACAAACTTAAAGACAGATAAGACGGGGGACTAATTACACAAAAACAAAGCTGAACACCAGTGAAAACAAGCAGGGCGGGGCAGATAATAATAAAGGAGGGCAAAAGAAAAGAAAATCAAACTAACACAACACAAGAGAGAAAACTGACTATCAAAGTAAAACAAGGACATGAAGTCTTAATTTATACTTTTATTTATACTTATTTATATTTTGAATCTATGTCGAGTCTGCATGGTAGTCTATGTCTATCCTAGTGTCCAACACCATCATCACCCAAAGAATAGTTGGCAGAAGGTTTCTCTCTTTGAATTGATTTGGACAATGATGACAGAGGTAGCTGAAAATATGTAGGAGAAATTGAGCTAGTCACTAAAACGCTGCATCAGCACGATGTGGTTGCAGTTCTAGTGGAAGTGATGTTACAGCATAGCTTTTTCAGAGGGCTTTACCATACAGTGGATGATCTACAGCATAAATTAACCCAAATGTATAAATCCTGATTAACACTAAACAAGGTGTCAGAGAAAAGGAAACAAAGACACAGAGGCCGGGTCCACAGACAAGGAAACACTGCAGAGAGAAACAATAACAGGAGAGAATAATAATGATAATGATAAAAAATACTCAAACTGTCATGAGCTGTAAAAGTAGATTAATCATTATGGAAGGAAGTAGTTTTGCTCCTTTCATCAATACTCCATCACGACTATGACGTGACCTTTATGGCCCATTCACCGCAGCACAGTTCAGCATTTTAAACACTAAACTGTCTAGTTTCCTTTTACTGCTGTTTGAATGAATGAAATGGATTCTTCTCAGCGGGGCTGTTATAGTCACCAGTGTAAAGGCAGTGTGATCTCATTGTGGCAGGTTTCCAAGCTCATTTCATGCCCCACAAAACAAACACACACACACACACAGTTTCTCTTTCACTCCATGCCCACAGTCCCAATGCCCGATGCACTAACTGCCTTTACATATATAAGCTGAAGCTTTGCAAGCACTGAACTGTAATCCAGAAACATGACTGCTGACCCTGAGACCTCTGAATCGTCCTTAGGTGCGTAATGAGATGGAGACCCTGGTGAGGGAACATGGAGTGAACTCCTTCCAGGTGTTCATGGCCTACAAAGACATGATGATGCTGCGGGATTCAGAGCTCTACCAGACTCTGCAGACCTGTAAGGACATCGGTGCCATTGCCCGAGTCCACGCTGAAAACGGAGAGCTGGTGGCCGAGGTGCAAAGACAAATTTTCTTTTCCTTTGACGTCGAAGTGAAATCACAAACCCGTTTTAAAATGAATGTGTTTGTGTTGTTAGGGTGCCAAAGAGGCTCTGGATTTGGGCATCAGTGGGCCGGAGGGAATAGAGATCAGTCGACCAGAGGAGGTAAATATGCAGTGGACAGAGGGGTGGGGGGTTTCAGGAGGTAGTGGTCGTATCCTAATCTAAAGGTCAGAGGATCAATCTGCTCCTGCAGTCTACAGTGGCACTGAACACTTGGACTTACGCCCAACACATCCATTAGAGTGTGAGCGGGCGTGATATTAGACTAATGTGGGACTATGTGAATGTGGCTTGTAGTAAAAACTCTTTCTAGTCTGATGTGTGAAAAAGCACTGATCTAAAACATAACAGTGGAAAATAAAACTTTTTTCCTTGATGTTCCCTTAAAATGCTGATAAAACCTAATTTTGAATATTCAGTAGAAATATTTAGGGATCTTTCCTATAAATGTAAAACAAAACCAAGTAATCATTGTGGCCTTGAACTTTTTTTTGTAAGATATTTGCAATAAATATTAAAATGTTTACTTATTAAAGTTGTTATTTTGTGATTTTACTCTGTCTTCTTGTCTGCAGCTGGAGTCTGAGGCCACTCACAGAGCCATCACCATCGCCAACAGGGTAAAAACATTTTAATATCCAGTCTGTGTGCAGTTATTGATAAGTAATTAAAGGACTGATTAAAATCTTTTGTGTGACCACAGGCTCGCTGCCCAATCTACCTGGTAAATGTGTCCAGTATGTCTGCTGGTGATATGATCGCTGCTGCTAAGATGCAGGGTGAGCTTACTGCCCGATGAAGACAAACTAACAGTCACCGTGACGATGGAGAGGATGAAAGCTGACTTTTCTTCACTTTTTATAATTTCAGGTAAGGTGGTCCACGGGGAGACTACAGTTGCTCACGCAGTGTTGAATGGGATGCAGTATTACCACCAGGATTGGGCTCATGCCGCCGCCCATGTCATCGTCCCTCCGCTCCGCCTCGACCCAAACACACCCAGCTACCTCATGGGCCTGCTGGGCAAGTATGTGTGCTGCACTCACATCAGCATGCTGTACTGCTTCGAGTAAACTGATCGCAACAGCAGCTCAGTGACCGGCAAAGGTGCCGTGGATAAAAACGCTCCTCTAAACTAAACGTTGATATCTTGTTTCCTGTTTCAGTGACAATCTGAGCGTGGTGGCATCAGAGCACCGTCCGTTCAGCACCAAGCAGAGAGCTTTGGGCAAAGAGGACTTCACCAAGATCCCTCATGGAGTGCCTGGAGTCCAGGACAGGATGAGCGTCATTTGGGAGAGAGGAGTGGTACGTACACACGTCAAACGCACACATAAAAACCTGAGATCAGCCATGAACCACACAATTTATCATCCACAACTAGTGGATGTGGAAGTTCTGTTTTGACACCATGTTGGTAAGTCTTAGTTTTCTGCAGTTAAACAGAAATAAAACTTACTCATTAAGTTTTGTTTCTGTTTATAAAACTTAATGAAAAGTTTGAAGCTTATCATAATATGACAAGCACTGGCGATATCTTCTACCATTAGCATCCACATGAGGCTCAAAGCTTGTATCAGTTACTGTGCCAAGATATTTCCTCTACTCCACAAACTCAACAGTCTGAGAGATTGCTCAGTTTTATTTCCAGCTATTTGCAATAAAAATTAAGTATTTCTCCAGTGAATAACCTCATACTGCACCATCTTGAACTGCAGCTGGTGATGGATGTCCATGTTCTGCTCTGAAGCCTCTATGAGAAAGACCACTTTACCAGCACATGAAATAGATCTTCTGCTCTAGCTAGAGTGGCCATGCAGCTCTCAGCTGATCTCCAGAGCACCATCTAAGACCTGGAGTTGGAGTTTGTCCAATACTGGGATGAGATTCTCTCTGGGGAAGCAGCTGAATGACATCATGGTCTACCACAGTAGCGACAGAAATAAAGACGTTTTGTATGATCGGAGGGGCTTTCTGTATTTTTAAGGTTACAGGGAAAATGGATGAGAATCGTTTTGTGGCGGTGACGAGCTCCAACGCTGCAAAGATCTACAACCTGTACCCGCGCAAAGGCCGCATCATCCCCGGGGCTGACGCTGACGTGGTGGTCTGGGATCCAGATGCAACAAGGTACACAGCTGTAAATAAACAGGAATCACCTTTATTACTGGACTCAGCCCGAAGCATAGGGACACACATCCATCACTTTCTGTGTGTGTGTGTGTGTGCAGGACAATCTCTGTGAGCACTCAGGTGCAGGGCGGAGACTTCAACCTGTACGAAGGGATGCGTTGCCACGGCGTCCCTCTGGTCACCATCAGCCGGGGGCGTTTGGTGTGTGAGAACGGCGTGTTCATGTGCGCCGAGGGGTCCGGAAAGTTCTACCCGCAGCGTACTTTCCCCGACTACCTCTACAAGAAGATGGTGCAGAGGGAAAAGGTGCGTTCACTGTCATCACTTTATTAACACTGATTCCAAACCTGCCTCTGTGTGTTGTGAGTGTTTCCACTGATAATTAAAACTCCAGGGCAGGACAGCAAGATCCAGGCTGAGCTCTGCTGTGTCAGCTGACAGCAAACCTGCCACAAACACTCCCATCATGATGTGACTGACTCCACCGATCTGACAGCCCATATAAAGGATTTAATGCTCCCTGTGGAAGCCAGCAGTGTGTTTTCCTGCTGCTGCCCCTGTCTGTGAAAGCCCCCCATCCCAGCCTCTCTACTCTGTTTGCTTTTAGACCTTTTTATCTCAATTTATTTAAAAAACTTGTCACAAAAGTACAGAAACTGTTTTTATAAGAACTTATATTTACAGTTCAGTTCAATTTCAGGTAGTTTACAGAGTGAGTATGTTCATTTATAGTTTCAGGACACATGTTTTAGTACAAATAAAAGTACTTGTGCCTTTTGGTTTTAGTTTTTATTTCATTTTAATGATTTTTGTGAGTGCACAAGATCTTTTTATTTTTTCTAGTCTAGCTTTTATTTTAATTCCAGTTTTTTTTACACCTTGTTTTAGTTTTGTGTTTCTTCAGTGGAATTTAACTTGGTTACTTACATGTAACAAATATTAATCAGTATCAATCTTACAGCAGCAGCTCAACTGGCTGTTATTATTAGGTTAAAAATGGCTAAACATCCTAATCTTACCTCTCACCTCATCGTGTTTCAGACTCAGGCTTACAAAGGGGTGGACAGGGATCCGTACTCTGGTGATGTGGCCAAGGTTGCGAACACCATGAAGAAGGAACTCGGTTTGGGCCCCATAGATGGAGAGACGCCCAACAAAGCCTGCGGTCGAGTGCACTCCGGAATCCGAGACCTTCACGAGTCCTCTTTCAGCCTCTCAGGTGAGCTCTAATAAAATCGTCCTTGATTATGGTGACGTTACACCGAAGTCCTCGATCAAATTTAATAGTCCGTACGTGTTTTTCCTTTCAGGGTCTCAGGTCGACGACCACATCCCGAAGAGGTCCTCGGCTCGGATCCTGGCCCCTCCCGGCGGCCGCTCCAGTGGTATCTGGTAACTGCTGGTGTTGGAGCTTCATCCGTCCGAGCCGCCGTTTTTTTGTACATTTCTGAACAACCAGAAAAACTGCACTGATTTTCAATCACAGGATAAAAAGTAAAGATGGCAAAAAAATTTCAAGCACGCGTCTGTGATTGGTGACGAAACGCCGATGATCAGAGATTCTAATCTGTGTCTTAATTGGAGCGACTGCTCTGATCGAAGGGCTGTCTCTGGATTTAAATTGTTCTGCCAAAATCGAGCTGATCATACTAACTCTGATAAAGTCCGCTCATTATCACCCTGCCTGTATCGTAAACTGTGAAATGTCAAAACCAGTACAGTTTTTGATGGTTAGAACTGAAGTGATGCCGACCGAATTATTTAAAACTGTATCTATTACACCCCCGTCTCTCACACGCACACACACACACACACACACACACACACACACACACACACACACACACACACACACACACACACACACACACAGACGTACACTGTAGACACCATAGCTTTAGACTCATGTGAAGATGTGTGTGGGTCCTGTTTGTGGTTACACCGCCCACTCGGCGTCCTGCTGCATCGTGGGTTCCTCAAACAGTGTTTTTGTTTTTGATGAAATGCGCCGTGTGGTGATGAAATCCAACTGCTTCAAACACCGTGTCCTCGTAAAGATACACTCTCTGAACATCCCCGCGCTCTCACTGCCTCTGACTCGGTCACATGTCCCAGAAACATTCCCACCTCACCCGCAGTTATTGAAGAACTCAGCCTGTGAGCTTAGCTGGGATTATAACTTTGGCCCCAAACCTGGTCCACTGTCCTCGTCTCAGGGGTGTCTGTAGAGCTCACAGAGTGCATGAAGGGAACAAAAACACGTTATTTAACCTTCGAGTGACTGAGTGGAGTCATTTATGTGTGACCTTGTTGTATTTTTTAATTATGAAAATGTTTCCTTCCAACTTTTTATTTATATATTTTTTTACAGAAATGGGTGCGCTGAGGATAATGATATTTTTTAACATTAAAGGCTTTGATTTAAAAATCATCAATTAATGTAACATCCATGTCTTTGACTGTGGGAGGAAGCCCACACAGGCACAGGGAGAACATGCAAACCACACAGAAAGGCTCCAGTTGCCCAGGGAATCTGACCCAACATCCCTTTTTTTCTCCCTGTGAACCTGTGGTGTAAACTAATATCTCATACATGGCAGAAACAGTAGAGGCATGATAAACACAAATAGATCCACTATTAACAAAAAGCTCTCTTTAATAAAATATATGATCATGACTTGATCATACAGGTTATTCAAAGGTTTTTTTTATAGTGGCCGAGTCCAGTCCGGTGATTCAGTCACTGAAACGTCTCGGTCGCTTGAGGGTTAAACACAGAACATGAAGGTGTGGAGAAAACTTAAAAATACTCATTTACTCCAGGACGTGACTCTTGACTTACAAAGCTGCAGTTACTCTCTATTTATGTCCTGTAAACATGAGTCCGTCAGTACATCCTACAGCCTTTCTGCGACTCTTATTGCTCTCTGGGTCGCAGGTTCAAATAAATGATTAAACCAGCGTCTGAACATGACTCAAACTTGAGTCTATTTTCATGCATTTAAGGCTCTGTTAGAGCAGCAGGATGCTCTCTGTGGCTCTGACTCTGACTTTCTCTTTTTATTAGACCGTGAGCTCCAGCACAGACGCTCTGTAGTACACAGTAATAATAAAGGATACGTTAATAGCAGGAAAAATGATAGTAAGGGCAGCTTCTTAGTGAGAAACGTCAGGTACAAGAAAAGCTACCGTTGTGACTCTTTGAGGCAAACAAGTAAAGGGCACATTTTGGATTATGTTGTGTGTCAGCTCACTGAATATTTTCTGTGCATACTAACGAGCCTTTGCACACTTTTCACACTGCAGTCTGAACACACACCAAATAACTGAGACCTCAGAGTGAGCAGAAATCAAAGAGTGTTGCTGAGACTGAGAGGCACGTCGTGGACCAGCTGTAGGAACATACAGCGAGATGTTTCCAGAGCAGTGAGTCTCCACAGAGCAGGACGATTGAGCTGCACAGGCTGACGATAAACCACTACTGATCCTCTCATTCCTGCCTACCAGTATTATATTTATACATGATCACGTCTTGTTGTCCGTGCACTCTATATATTTAGGATGTTTGTTTTTCTATTCCTGTTCAAATGTGCCAACGTGAATCACCTGTGCCACACCGACACCCATGCATGAAGAGCACCACATGAACAGGTGAGGAGGAGGAGTGAAGCTCCCCCCGATCACCGCAGCTTCACACAAACTGGTGCTGTTTTTCTACAATTACCTACGACGACGGCGTTGTTTTACTGTTGGATGGTTTTGTTGTCCTGAAGGCGCTGTGGCGGCTCAGTGGCTGTGCGTGTTTGTAGATTCTCATTGTGTTGGGAAGTGAACGTGTTGAATCTGTAAGTGGCTGCTTGTTTCTTACCACAAGAATAACAGCAAAAGAATAAAGTGAGAAAAAAGGACAAATCTGGGTCATGTGTTGTTTTTTATGTGAATGATTTAGGTCAGAGTTGTGTAAATTAATTCACAAGTACAATAGAAAGAAAGAAATTTCATTCCTGAGATTTCAGGGATACAGGACCGTAGCCTACATGTATACATAGCATAGCATAGCATAGCATCTTTATTTATAACGCACTTTACATCCAACAATGTTGACCAAAGTGCTACAAATATAAAACAGAGAGGAAACAGTTTAAATTACATATAAAATATCTTAAAATTAAAAATAATATAATTAATAAGAAACATATTAAGAGACATCAACAAGTCCTGCTGTGCTAAATGCCAAGGTAAATAAATATGTTTTAAGACGTGATTTAAAAACAGATAAGTACATAGTTACATAAGTACAAGAAATGAGCACATACTGTACAGAACAGGAGCGTCTTTATAAAACATGTAGTTCATGGGCCAAAGCCAGAGGATCCGGTCAGGCTCACTGGGTGCTTTTGAAAAATGTGCAAATTATTAAAGTCAGAAAAGCACAAAAACTGTTCCTGTGTGAAAATATATGCAGTTTTAAACTATTTCATCTGAGCTTTTGCATATATGAGCACACCTTTGTGCTTTTGCAGATGTATGAAGTTTAACACAGGTGTAATGAGAGTGTATTGAATTTTGTATGTTGATGTTTAAATATGACTCTTTTCAGAGTGTACATCTTTACCATAACTACTTTTGTCATTTGCCAAAACAGAAAAACAAAGATGACTTTAGTGTTAGTAACATTATTATACTGTGTTTTGTTTTGTTTTTGTCAGGCGACCCAGGATCCCTGAGCAGTTATAGACTTATGTTACTTATGTATTTTTGGTGTTGCTCCCCCTTTTTCTCTATGCTTGTACACATGTGTGTGTGGGTGGCTGTGTGTCTGAGCACTCGTTTATAGGAGCCTTCAGGCCTGGTGGGTGTGGCCCTGCTAGGAGACTGGCCACACCCGAAGCCACGCACCTGCTGCTGATCAGGCCTCGTCGGGGGAGCTACTTAAGAGAGTCTTGGAGCTCCCACCGACGTGGGATCATTCCGTGAGACTCCATGTTAGTCATCCTGTTGAGCTGAGTTAGTATGTGTATGCCCGCGGTTATATGTGTCCTGACGGCTGCGTCTATTGTGTCCCCAGGAGAAGTGTGGAGCGCCAGACAGCAGCCAGCACGAGGAGTGCTGAGACACGGGAGCGGAGAGCACTGAGACACGGACTGGTCACGGAGAGACACGACACGGGAGTCAGGGAAAGCACGGGGATTTATTGTTGTTTTGTTCCATCACTGTAAATAAACGCACTGCTTGTACATAGAGCACCGCGCCTGGGTCCTCCTTCCCCACACCCCCCACGGTTTGCCATGCCAAACCGTGACAGTTTCTTTTACTTCTTTTGGTCTTAATAATCATTGCGTGAAATTCTGACATTATGACAGCCCCATATAAATTTACAAAATGACTGTAATAAACTATTTTCTATACCTTTTTATTCAAACAAACAACAGGAGGACCCGCTTTAATAGATAAAAGAGAAAGGACTAAACTTTATTTAAAAAACAAACAAAAAAAACCCCATCATGGGCCCAACCCACATACTCAACTCTGCTGCTCAACCCACAAATGTATTTTTCTAACAAATGCTGGAACATTTAAGGGGAAATAAACAGGCCTTCCAATGTTATAAGATTTATTGCCAAGAAGCATTGTTACAACAACGGAATAAGCATACAAACACAAATTTCCTTACTTTCTGTGTCAACTTTATATTTTTTACTGATTCTCATCATTGGGAAGATGGTATGTTTGTACTGATTGTTTTCTTATTTGGAGCACTATCTGGAGTATAAATTACCACTGTGGTGGACTGCCATAAATGGACCTGAAGGTACTTCAGTAGAGATGGACCGATCCGATATTACGTATCGGTATCGGTCCGATACTGACCTAAATTACTGGATCGGATATCGGCGAGAAATAAAAAATGTAATCCGATCCATTAAATATCAAAAAAGCACCTCACAAAACTTGCGACATGGCGTAACTCGTCTCATAACCGTAGCACGTCGGAGCAGTGTGGTCACGTGATACAGCGGCTGTGTGTATTTGTAGTCTCGCTACCAAACCAGCATTTCATCTCCGAGGAAGTTATCCCAGAGAGAAGTAAAGCAAGTGTGTAAGTTCCTCTCTGAATGTTTGTAAAGCATTCCCACGTTAAGCTTAACAACTGATATATGGAGCAAGTGCCTCTCTCTCTCTCTCTCTCTCTCTGTCTCTGTCTCTCTCTCTCTCCTGCCGCTACTTCATGAAACTGCTTAATGATCAGCTGATCGGCTTTTCTGTCGCGAGTCCGTCTGTCTTGTTTGTTTTTGGCCCACTTTGCACCAGAAAGAGGAAACCAGCGGCTGAACAACAGCAGCACGTTTAAGCTTGATAAGCTGTTGTTAGAATTTATTTAATATTACTTTCTACTCGAGGATCTTTTTCTACGTAGCTGACGGCTGGTAACTGTGCAGGGGCGGATCTAGCAAAGTTTAGCCAGGGGGGCCGATAGGGCATTAACAGGGAAAAGGGGGCACAAAGACATACTTTTCTTTCTTATTCTCATTTAAAATGTCTAGCTTTTAATAAATAATTATCTGAATCTTACACCCAAAGTTTTAATCTGATGTAAAATGTATAGAAGTCCATTACTGTATATAGTAACTGTTAAGTCTAATATACCCTAGTAAGCTATAGTACTTTTTCCTTTGGGAAAGTACCATCTGTGCAGTCTGCAATTCTGTTGAAGAAAGATGTTGAATCTATTTAATTATTCTTGAAAAAATAATTTATTTCTGTGCATTTTTTTTTCACACTGCATCAAATTAAAGTTGATTACATCGATTAAGCATCACAAAGTGGAGGGTGGAGGGTGGTTCCCTATTTTTTATTTTTTTTTGCTGGTAGTTTGCAACCCTATTAGTTAGGTTGCTTAATATTTCTGCTAAGTACTCTTTAAAATACCAGAATAGGAAGGATGGAGCAGGTTTAAGTTTATTAGATTGATCAGTGTTGCTGAACTATGAAATATTTTGGGCGCAGTGTACTTTTTACACACAGGTATAACAGAATAGCTTTAGTGCTGTTGTTTATTTAAACTTGACTATGAACTTATACAAAATGCAGCAAGATATTTAAAAAAACAGTTTTGTTGATTAAAAAACACTATATCGGATTCATATCGGTATCGGCAGATATCCAAATTCATGATATCGGTATCGGTATCGGACATAAAAAAGTGGTATCGTGCCATCTCTATACTTCAGTATCCACAAATGTGCTTCAGAGGACAGAGCTCAAGGCAGATTGTCTTCAAGTACACACAGAGTCAAAGTATGGGTCTATATTTAGTCTTTTAGTTCTACCTGCTGTGACATAACATGTGACAGGAGTCCTCACCCAAATTGCTGCACAGTGCCATCCAAGTATGTGTGAACAATAACTTATGGGGTCGGCATGCAACACACTGGAACAGAAACAACATTTACATGGAGATATGTAGAAATGGCATCCAATAATACTAGTCAATCTACCTGTTGTATGGCTGTCTGATCACATTCATCTCACAACCAAACATCAACAAAAAGACAAGTTTATATGCTTTCACTTTTCTGTTCTAGCCTTAATGTCTGAATACATGTTGGTTTTCTGTAAATCTCAGTAAAGAAAATATTTTAATGGTTGAAATTCACTCTTAGTGTTGAACATCAGACACACTTTTTCATTTCGAAGTTGTTTTGCACATCAGTGTGTTGTATGTAAACCTGATAAACTGCATTCTGCCATCATGACAGCATTGGCGTCATCAGCTGATATATAAAGATGTCCTGTTGTTGAGTCAGATACAACACAGTCGCACCTGAGCCAGGACGCCCAATCTCCTTTGTGTCATTTTTAGGTGAAGTTAATTCAACTGGTGAGTCAGACCTATCAAAACATCTGTTTTAAAAGTAGAATTACTGATTTTGGATTTTGAAAAAGTATTGGATTGTAATAACTCAGTGTGAGAATATTTATAGAAGTAAAAGTCCTGAAATCAGAATCATGTTGTTGCCTGACTAAGAGCTTCATCATGAGCAGATTATCAAAGGTATCAAAGGCGTTAGTATACCATTTGTAAATCTTGCTACCCTACATGTTGAAATGAACAGCTTTTGGGGCTGTTGGGCCTTTAAATCCTTGTAGCTTAGTTTTTTTTGTAGCTTGGTTGGATGGTTGAAGTGAGTGAAGAAGAAAAAGCTATTTGGATAAATTCAGAATTTAGTTTTGTGCTATAAATCTGTGCAATGTGTGTAACACTGAGTAATGCTGTGTCATACTAATGGGCCATGTTGTCGAAGCTTCTCATGTTTTCTAAAGCTTGAACATCAGACATAAGTTTCCTTTTGGGAGGTGTTTGTACATGGGTGTGTTGTACGTAAACCTGATAAACTGCATCCTGCCATCTTAACAGCATTGGCGTCGTCAGCTTGCTGTCAGGTGATAGAATATATAAAGATGGACCATCGCAGATTCAGAAATAACACACAGCGAGGGTGTCCAATATCTTTGGCACCATTTTAGGGTAAAATTGCTGAAGCTTTTCATGTCTTCAAAAGTTCAAATGTCTGACAGACACCAATTTTGGATTATAATGAGAAACTGAAGAAGCCATTTATTCTAAAAAAAATTATTTTTTAGAATAAAATATTTTTTGTAGTATTTACATGTAAAACAGTCACATAAATCACAAAAGTCACATAATTCACTGATGCTCATTTCTACTCTCAGTTTATGTTACTCTTACAGTGTTATTACTCTTACACCACATTAGTGTTATTGTTGACTGCATTGTTTTTAATAAATAATACTTTTGCACCTTTCAGAGATAGATACTTTGATTATATGTCTGTGATCTTTCTGGCATTGTTTACTTTTGGTGTCACTCTTCTGTTTTCACAAATGGATTTTTAAATCCAAATCCTCAATACATTTCAGCTTGGGAAACACATCCATCCATCCAGTTCAGAGTCACAGGAGCACTCTGTCACTATCCCAACCGCGCTCTTTGACTTTGAGGACTGTGACGAGGCTGAGAAAGCAACACAGCAGAGACCTGCGCATCTGCAATTCAGAACCTGTAGAGGAAACATCACCGAGTAAGTAAAGGTTCTCACGTCCACGACTTAATGGTCACTATTTGGCCTAATGTATACTGAAGCTACATCATTAACCCAATGACACATTTCCACAAGTCTTTGTCCATCTGCATGAGCTAATAAATGTTCCAAAAATGTTATTGAACCTTACAGGAAACCTTATGCAAGGTGCAAGTAAATAAAAAGAAAGTACTGATGAATGAATAGATCAGAGGGAGGGGTGCAAGAACAACTAAGCCAAAGCCATTACTATTGTTCATGCGCTTTCAATAGCTCGCTTGAACGTTTAGATGACTCATTGTCATGTCATTGATTCTAGCTGCTCATTTCCTGATATTACAATTGAAAAGTAAGCAGTAAAAAAACAATCTAACAAAAAGACACAAGATTTTTTAACATGTATTCATGTATACACCACATTTAACTCCAAATAACCAAAATGTTTCTATCCTCCAGGTGAACCGAACCCACAGAGCTCCACAGCTAAAAGGCAAGCATCAAGTTAGAGTCTCTGAACATCAACACTACCTTCAGGTTAGTTTACTGTCAGTCAGATTATAAAATAAGCCACTACTTTGACTGAGAACAAACTTTAACTAGGCTGACAACGAGTTAACATATGTTTGATCACCTGGGTTCTCCATATCTTACATGACAATTTAGCTCAGCACTCATCTAACAATGTTTCAGTGCATTGTTGTAATAACTGTACTGTGTTTGTGTTGCAGACTGAGCATTGACCAGGACAACACAGATAATCAGGCCTAACAACAGCAGAGGAACGTCACCATGGCTCATTTAGAACCCACAACTGAAAACTTGCGTATAGCTCATCTGAACATATGCAGCCTTAGATATAAGATTCCTTACATTCACTTCTTTTTAACACGTTATGAAATACACGTGCTAGCTCTCACTGAAACTCATTTAGGCACAAGAATTAAAGACTCTGAACTAAAAATAGATAATTACAAGTTGTACAGATGCGATAGAAAACATAATAATAGTAACTGGTATCGAGGTGGTGTAGCTCTCTATGTTCAAGATCACATTCCAGTTAAGAGACACGTTTTCTCAAATCTGTCTAATATAGAAATTATCTGGGCTGACATTTACCTGCCACATACCAAACCAGTTTTAATAGGATGTTGTTATATATCAAAAAAATCCGATTATAAGTATCTTGAAGGCATGGAGATATCAGAGAGAGACCGAACAGAAAAAGACATTCTCTTGTTGGGTGACTTTAACAAGAATTGGGCTGAAACCAAAACAAAAAAAAAACCAAATGGAAAAAAAAAACAAAAGGGCAAAAAAACAAAAGAAAAAAAAGAAATTGAGTCTTTTTCTGAAAGATGTGGCCTAAAACAGATTGTAAACTGTCCTACCAGAGAAGAAAACTGTATTGATCACATCTACACAAATATTCCAGAACTTTGTCACACTCCTCGGTCAATTGTCACAGGCTGTAGTGATCATAATCTTGTTTATGTTGATGTAACAGAAAAAAAAGTACCCCAAAGAATAAGCATTCAGAGGTCATACTCTGAGTTTGATCAAAACAGTTTCATTCAGGAAATTCAGAGAACATCATGGAGTGAGGTAATGGAAGAAAAAAAACCTGAGAAGGCTTTATCCAGGTTTATTGAAATCTTTATGCCAATAGCAGACAAGCATGCTCCATTAAAGAAGATTACAACCAAGGATCATCCTAATCCGTGGTGGTGGAATGACGACTTAATACAGTTAATACAAAAGAGAGATGAAGAGGGCTTCACAAGTAAAGAAGATCAAAAGAAGATTTCAAAGATGTTCAAAGACATAAAGGAGACATTTCTCTTTAAATCTGAGGAGGCACCTAAGGATCCAACAAACATGTTAAATGTGTTTTTTCTGTATTATAATGATGAGCGTGCCCAACAAAGGCAGGAAGACCTGCCTTTGTTGGGGTCGAGTGAATCTAGGCTCAATTTTGAGATAGTTAACGACAGCAAAATTGAAGATTTGTTAAAGTCACTCCCGGGGTCTTTGACTCCTGGTACAGATGAAATAGATGCTAGACTGCTAAAAGTTACTGCTCGGTACATCTCTGCTCCCATACGCCACATTATGAACCGTTGCATTGACTGTGGTGAGTTTCCATCTCAGTGGAAGAATTCCAAAATATTACTAGCTTCACAGAGCGGAAACGCTGATTTCAGGCCAAAACATGTCCTTCCTGTTTTAAGTCAGATCCTGGAGAAAATTCTGGTGGAGCAGATGAGGAAGCACTTTACTAACAATAATCTGTTTGCTCAGCATCAAAAAACTCTTCACGAAATGACACAAGACTTGCCTACAGAACCTAACAATGGTGCAGAAGGAGCTCAAAGAATTCAAGAAATCAAAGAAGGATTAAATTCCTTCCTTGACACAATCAGTCCTGAAATGCTGATTGACAATTTAAAATCAAATAACTTCTCACAAGAGGCTGTTACTATGATGAAAAGCTTTCTCTCTGACAGAAGACAGAAAGTGTACTACAACAGCTGCCCTTCTCACTGGAGAAAAGACTGTGGGCTTCCACAAGGAAGTTGCCTGGCTTACTTCCTGTTCTCTGTTTATACAAATGACCTGAAACACCTTTTTAATCATATCTTCAGTTGTTATGGAAGGCAGTTACTTCATAATACATCATTCAGCTGATACCTATGAGGAGTTAAAGAATATGTGGAGAAATGAATCACAAGCCCTGAGTCACTGGATAAAACAAAACAAGGTGGCCAAATTTATCCAGGAGGTAATTGATATTCATCAACTCCTCAGATCAACACTGCACTTGAATGTGAATCAATTTTTTCACATCCAATTTTTAGAAGTTGTAATGCAAAACGAGCATATCTGCAAGAAAATAAAAAACTGCTTTGGTATGATCAGGTAATGTTCTGTCTCAGGGGAGGTGGGTCATTTTATTCTTTCATTAGTGCTCTCTCAATAATAGGACTGACGCCGATGTACCATCCATTGCTGACCACACACACCTTGGTTTTCAAGTTGCTTTTGCTAGGATGTATGTTTGAGTTATGGTTTGCTGAGCATTTTGATGTTAGCTTAGGTTATGACAATCACTTTGTGAGTGTCTCCTTGTTCATGCTATGACTCATGTTTTTGTGTTTTGTTTTGTTTTTTCACTATTTAACCCATCAACACAAATAGTTTGTAAATGAGTGAATTTTTATTTTCTGTTTTTCTGATGTTGGCATTAGAGATGGCACGATACCACTTTTTTATGTCCGATACCGATACCGATATCATGAATTTGGATATCTGCCGATACCGATATGAATCCGATATAGTGTTTTTTAATCAACAAAACTGTTTTTTTAAATATCTTGCTGCATTTTGTATAAGTTCATAGTCAAGTTTAAATAAACAACAGCACTAAAGCTATTCTGTTATACCTGTGTGTAAAAAGTACACTGCGCCCAAAATATTTCATAGTTCAGCAACACTGATCAATCTAATAAACTTAAACCTGCTCCATCCTTCCTATTCTGGTATTTTAAAGAGTACTTAGCAGAAATATTAAGCAACCTAACTAATAGGGTTGCAAACTACCAGCAAAAAAAAATAAAAAATAGGGAACCACCCTCCACCCTCCACTTTGTGATGCTTAATCGATGTAATCAACTTTAATTTGATGCAGTGTGAAAAAAAAATGCACAGAAATAAATTATTTTTTCAAGAATAATTAAATAGATTCAACATCTTTCTTCAACAGAATTGCAGACTGCACAGATGGTACTTTCCCAAAGGAAAAAGTACTATAGCTTACTAGGGTATATTAGACTTAACAGTTACTATATACAGTAATGGACTTCTATACATTTTACATCAGATTAAAACTTTGGGTGTAAGATTCAGATAATTATTTATTAAAAGCTAGACATTTTAAATGAGAATAAGAAAGAAAAGTATGTCTTTGTGCCCCCTTTTCCCTGTTAATGCCCTATCGGCCCCCCTGGCTAAACTTTGCTAGATCCGCCCCTGCACAGTTACCAGCCGTCAGCTACGTAGAAAAAGATCCTCGAGTAGAAAGTAATATTAAATAAATTCTAACAACAGCTTATCAAGCTTAAACGTGCTGCTGTTGTTCAGCCGCTGGTTTCCTCTTTCTGGTGCAAAGTGGGCCAAAAACAAACAAGACAGACGGACTCGCGACAGAAAAGCCGATCAGCTGATCATTAAGCAGTTTCATGAAGTAGCAGCAGGAGAGAGAGAGAGACAGAGACAGAGAGAGAGAGAGAGAGAGAGAGGCACTTGCTCCATATATCAGTTGTTAAGCTTAACGTGGGAATGCTTTACAAACATTCAGAGAGGAACTTACACACTTGCTTTACTTCTCTCTGGGATAACTTCCTCGGAGATGAAATGCTGGTTTGGTAGCGAGACTACAAATACACACAGCCGCTGTATCACGTGACCACACTGCTCCGACGTGCTACGGTTATGAGAGGAGTTACGCCATGTCGCAAGTTTTGTGAGGTGCTTTTTTGATATTTAATGGATCGGATTACATTTTTTATTTCTCGCCGATATCCGATCCAGTAATTTAGGTCAGTATCGGACCGATACCGATACGTAATATCGGATCGGTCCATCTCTAGTTGGCATACTTGGGTTTGTAAAAGTTATTTTTTTCAGGTTTCAGCTAAACTGTGGTTTCTTTTTCTCTGTAGTTTTGTTTTGTTTTTTTGTTTTCTCTGAACTCCATTCATGGTCTGTAAACTGGCAATAAAGGATTTAAAACTTGTCCAATGATTACACGAGTTGTATTCTTCTAGAACTTAACATCATCCACGCATCCAACAATGGCTCAGAATTTTAAAACAGAGAAGTATTAGGAATATTTGGTTTTTAGTTCATGGTATTTGAATATGCACAACGAAATGACATTTTGATCCAGCTAGCAGGGATATCAGGTGCAAAAGCAGGTTGGGTTAAGTGTGCATTTATTAAGAAAAAGTAATACGGAACATTAATAATTATTTCCCCAGGAAATGCTAATTATCAGTTATAAAATTGCTGATAGTTCACAGAGAAGCAAAGTTGAGTACTCAATTAGAGCATATAGCTTGACATATGTAAATCTGAAAGTAAGTGTGATTATCTTTGTGAAGTTTGCAGGCAAAACCAAATCCTACAGCTACGTTGGATTGGTTGAGAAGGTTGATGGTGCTGACACTGGTGCAAAGTTTTTAAGGTGATGTAGTAATAGGCCTGTGAATGGAAAGCCCATCTTCACTCTCAAAGAAAATGATGACAGCGACATCCCAAGAGAAGATGCACATAAAGAAATAACTACCCACACCACAAAACTTGGTGGTACAGCCAGAAGGGAGCAGTGGGGAAAATCAACAAGTTCATGCGGTGCTAGGCCTTGTTTAAGAAAAGGGACTTTTAATGTCAGAACTGGCTTTTATAAAATTGGTCTTTGACGTTTGACGTTGTAAAATAACTTTAAATAAACCTTGGATGAGTAGTTTGGTGTTAAATTTGTCTAGCTTTTATATAGCATTACAGTTTCTGATTTAAAAATATACTGTTTTGCTTTAATAATCAGTGGCACAATTAACCCAGTGTATTCTCTCCAAAGGCACAACTTACACACTAGGGGCAAGTTGTGCCACAAGACCACTTTTTTCAGAAAGCAATATTTCTTAAAAACTATATTTCAAATCCAAAGTGATTGTTCCCAGGGATGCACGACATCCTGATATATATTTATATATTTTAGTTGGGAGCATTACTGTCATGGCCTCCCATTAAAGTCACTTTAAGTTAAAAGCTGACACAACTCACCCCACTCTCCCCAGTATGTCTTTCTGTATTGTTTTCTGCCATTTTAACAACACTGACATGACTGAGTCAGATACAACACAGACTTACCTGAGCCAGGACATCCTATCTCCTTCACACCATTTTTAGGTAAATTTTGTTCAACTGGTGAAGACTCATGAAAAGGCAAAATATTTGTTTTATTTCTGTGTAGATGTATTGATTTTGGACTTGGAAATACTCTGATTCTTGGTGCCATGTTCTCGAAGCTTCTTGTGTTTTCTAAAGCTCAAACGTCAGACACACTTTTCAATTTGGGAGGCGTTTGTACGTCAAACTACGTCATATGTAAACCTGACAAACTACATAAAGATGCCGTGTAGTTGAGTCAGATACAATACAGACGCACCCAAGACAGGACGTCCAATCTCCTTTGTGCCATTTTTAGGTGAAGTTAATTCGACTGGTGAGTCAAAACTATCAAAACATTTGTTTTATAAGTAGAATTACTGATTTTTGACTGTGAAGAAGTGTTGGATTGTAATCATTCACTGTGAGAACATTTATAGAAGTAAAAGTCCTGAAATCAGAATCATGTTGTTGCCTTAAAGGTTCATCATGAACAGAGTATCAAAGCTATCAAAGGCGTCAGTATACCTTTTGTAAATCTTGGTACCTTACATGTTGTAATGAACAGCTTTTGGGGCTGTTGGGCCTTTAAATCCTTCTAATCAAATGTAGTTTAGTTTTTTTATCTAGCTTGTCAATGACTGGATGAGTGAAGAAGAAAAGGTTATTTGGATACATTTAGAATTTAGTTTTGTGTCATTGCACAAATCTGTGCCATGGAAAGGAAAAGGTACGTCTGGTGTTCAAGCTTTAGAAAACAAGAGAGGCTTCGAGAACATGCCGCCCTAGTATGACACAGCAATCTGCTCAGTTACTCAGTGTAATACTGTAGGCAAATTTGTGCGTGGTGCAAATTGCTGTACATAACAAAGTGTTGAGTAAGGCAGATTGCTGTGTCATACTAGGGCAGCATGTTCTCGAAGTCTGTCGTGTTTTCTAAAGTTTGAACGTCAGACATACCTTTCCTTTTTGGGAGGTGTTTGCACATCAGTTTGTTATATGTAAACTTGATAAACTGCATTTTGCCATCATATCAGCAGTGGTGTCATCACCTTGCAGTCAGTTGATAGAATATATAAAGATGCCCTGTAGCAGATTCAGAAATAACACAGAGCGAGGACAACCGATCTCTTTGGCACCATTTCAGGATAAAATTCTTAAAGCTTCTCGTGTCTTCTAAAGTTCAAATGTCAGACACACAACCTCTTTGGATTTTTCTCTAATTGTCATCATTTTAAAGAAAAACTGAAGAAGCAATTTATTTTAAAACAGATTTTTTAAAATTATTTTTTAATGTAAAACAGTAGATTGAAAGTCACATGATTCACTGAGGCTCATGTCTACTCTCAGTTTACATTACTCCCTGTATCACTATTATTCTTTTTATCACTCGCACAGCGTTATTTTATTATTCCTAGTACCACATTAGTCTTTTTGTTGACTGCACTGTTCTTGATAAATAATAACTTTTTATAGTTCAGAGTTTGATACTTTGATTGTATGTCTGTGGTCTTTCTGGCATTGATTACCTTTGGTGTCAAACTTCTGTTCTCACAAATGGACTTTTTAATCCAAACCCTCCATGCTTTTCAGCCTGGCAAACACATCCATCCATCCATCCATCCATCCAGCCAGCCAGCCAGCTCAGAGTCACAGGAGCACTCTCTGCCTATCTTAACTGTGATCTCCGACTTTGGGGACTGTGACGAGTCTGAGCAAGCAACACAGCAGAGAGCTGCGCATCTGCAGTTCAGAGCCTGTAGAACAAACATCACTGAGTAAGTAAAGATTCTCATGTCCACAATGTAATGGTTACTGTTTGGCCTAATGTAGACTGAAGCTATGTTCTTAACCCTTTGACACATTTCCACAAGTCTTTCTACATCTGCACAAGCTGATACATGTATCAGATTGCAAAAACTTTATTAATCCTTACAGGTAACTGACTTTATGCAAGGTGCAAATAAATAAAAAGAAAGTACTGATGAATGAAGAGATCAAAGGGAGGGTTGCAAGAACAACTAAGCCAAATGGCTGCTTTCCATTCAGAGGAATGTAGCCACTGCTATTATTCCTGCGCTGCAATAGCTCGCTTGAACATTTAGTTGACTCATTGTCATGTGATTGATCCTAGCTGCTTGGTTTTTGAAGTAACAATAGAAAAGTAAACTGAAAAAAAAAAATCCATTAAAAATACACATGTTAAATTGCACTTTAAATTTCTTGTATGACAAGGACTGTGTCAGAAATAAATTCTTACTTCTCCATTCATTGCACTGTTATGGGCTAACAAAAGAGTCTTTAGTAGCATCAAAAGACACCACAAGCCTATCTTTCTTCCACTCCAGCTATATATATATATAATATCAGTCTATGATTCTATATTTTATTTAAGCCTAAATAAGTGGGGTTATTTCTATCTCTACAAGAATCACCAACAACTCAAAACACTTTGTCAGAGATAACATCACAGCTTCATTGCTTCTCAATGACTCTCCTCTGTGACAAAACAGCATAGTACATATTTACATCTATACACCACATGTGACTCCAAATAACCAGAATATTTCTAACCTCCAGGTAAACTGAACCGATAGAAGCTCCAGAGCTAAAAGACAAGCTTCAAGTTAGTCTCTGAACATCGACACAACCTTCAGGTGAGTTTACTGTCAGTCAGATTATAAAATGAACCACTCTCAGTGCGCCCCAGGGTAGCTGTGACTACAATGTAGCTTGCCATCACCAGTGTGTGAATGTGTGTGTGAATGGGTAGATGACTGAATGTGTAAAGCGCTTTGGGGTCCTTACGGACTAGTAAAGCGCTATACAAATACAGGCCATTTACCATTTACTAGTTTGACTCAAAACAAACTTAAACATGAGGGACAAATCAAAAGAACACCTTTAGCGGACATAATGGCATGCTCCTGATGAGATGAGGGATGGTTTGAAAATGTCTCAGTGTTAGTTTTAGTCTTTTCAATAAAGTTTTTGTATCTTTTATTATTGTGTGGAGGTCATCTGTCAGAGGGCAGTTTTAGGAAAATCAGTAAATGTATTACAATAAAAACCATAGCTCCACACCTAAAAGGCAAGCATCAAGTTAGAGTCTCTGAACATCAACACTACCTTCAGGTTAGTTTACTGTCAGTCAGATTATAAAATAAGCCACTAGTTTGGCTGAGAACAAACTTTAACTAAGCTGACAAATCAAAAGAAGACCTTTAGCAGACATTAGGGCAAGGAAGGTATCCAGCAGCATTATTATAGTTTTATATTTTCCAATTAGTTTTTTTTTACATTTCAAGTTTTTGGTTTTAATTTAGTTCACTTCACTTAGTTTGAAAATGTTCCAGTTTTAGTTTTGCACTTTTCAATTAATATTTGTATCTTTTATTATTGTGTGGAGGTCATCTGTCAGAGGCCAGCTTTAGGAAAATCTGTAAATGTATTACAATAAAAACCATAAACCTTTTGAAAGCAGTTGACTTAGTGTTGTAGACATCCACAGTGTTAATAAACAAGTTGATCAATTACTCAGCAATATGATATGATATGATATGATTTTATTGGATTTTTTTTTTTTTTACCAGACTAACTTTTACTAACAATAATCTTTTTTACATCAAGTTTTAGATTATATTTTCGTTTTAGTTAACTATAATAACTTTGGTGTTCAGGGAGCTCTACTCCCAGATCTACATCCAAAATAAATTCAAACTTGTACCCATTGCACCCAATTATTGTTTTTCCAAGTCATTAAAGATCCATGCTGTACAATCATTCCACCCTGGAATCAAACAGATGAAAGAAGTCATTAAAATCCCCAAATTACCATGACATTCATGCCCATGATGAGTGTATATAAACTTCTGATGACAATTACTTAATATATATTTGATCACCTGGGTTCTCTGGATCTTAGGTGATGATTTATCATGATTTAGATTACGTGAATTCATCTAACAATGTTTCAGTGCTTTGTTGTAATAACTGTGCTGTGTGTGTGTTGCAGACAGAGCATTGATCAGGAGTGGACAACACAGGCAATCAGGCCCATCAACAGTTGAGGAAGAGGAAAGCTCTGAATCATCTGCTTAAGAGGACAAACCAAGACCTCAGAGGTGCTTCTATCTGTCTGTTTAAGCCATGGCCAATTTAAGTCCCACAGCTGTAAACTTGTTTCAGTTCATTGTTATAATAACTGTGCTGTGTTTGTCTTGCAGACTGAGTGTTGACCAGGACAACACAGATAATCAGGCCTGATAACAGGAGAGGAACATGGCTGATTTGGATCCCACAACTGAAAACTTGCGCATGGCTCATCTGAACATATGCAGCCTTAGACATAAGATTCCTGACATTCACCGCTTTTTAACACGTTATAAAATACACGTGCTAGCTCTCACTGAAACTCATTTAGGCACAACTGTTAGAAACTCTGAACTAAAAATAGATAATTACAAGTTGTACAGAAAGGATGGAAAAAAGAAAAACAAAGGAAAAAGGGATCGGGGTGGTGTAGCTCTCTATGTTCAAGATCACATTAGCAAACACATTAAGAAACAGTTTGTTTCAAATCTGCCTAATATAGATCTGATCTGGGCTGTCATTAACCTGCCACATACCAAACCAGTTTTCATAGGATGTTGTTACATATCAGAAAAATCTGATTATAAATATCTTGAAGGTATCAAGATATCAGAGAAAGACCGAACAGGAAGACACATTTTCCTGCTGGGTGACTTTAACATGAATTGGTACTTAGAAAAAGATAGAAACAACATTGAGTCTTTTTCTAAAAGGTGTGGTTTAAAACAGGTTGTAAACTGTCCCACCAGGTTAGAAAACTGTATTGATCACATCTACACAAATATTCCAGAGCTTTATGACTCACCATGGTCAGTTGTCACAGGCTGTAGTGATCATAATCTTGTTATTGTTGATGTAGAAAAAATAAAAGTACCCCAAAGAATAACCATTAGGGATCCTAAACCCTGGTGGTGGGATGAAGATTTAATATATTCAATAAAGGAAAGAGATGATGTAAAAAGGGATTCAACTATAGTAAAAGAAAATAAAGAAAGTGACACAAAAAAAGCAAAGAGCTTACGCAAAAAGATTTTAGATAAGTTCAAAAACATAAAGAAATATTTTCCCCAAATTCAACCAGAAGATATCTGATATTCATCAACTTCTCAGATCCACATTGCAATTGAATGTGAATCAATTTAATCACATCAAATTCTTAGGAGTTATAATACTGAACCAGCATGTTTCCTGTCAGACATCTGCAAGAAAATAAAAAAAACTGTTTTGGTATGATCAGGTAATGTTCTGTCTCAGGGGATCTGGGTCATTTTGTTCTTTCATTAGTGCTCTCTCAATTGTAGGACTGAGGCCTCTGTGTCATCCATTGCTGACCACACACACCTTGGTTTTCAAGTTGCTTTTGTCAGGATGTATGTTTGAGTTATAGTTTGCTGAGCATTTTGATGTTAGCTTAGGTTATGACAATCACTTTCTGAGTATCTCCTTGTTAATGCTATGACTCATGTTTTTTTTCTTTTCACTATTTAATGCATCAACAGAAATAGTTTTTAAATGACTAATTTTTTGATTTGTGTTTTTCTGGTGTTGGCATACTGGAATAAGTTATTTTTGTCAGGTTTCATCTATACTGTGGTTTCTTTTTCTCTGTAGTTTTGTTTTGTTTTTTTGTTTTCTCTGAACTCCATTCATGGTCTGTAAACTGGCAATAAAGGATTTAAAACTAGGGCTGGGTATTGTCACTGATTTCTAGAATCGGCTCAATTCCAATTCACAAGGTTCAATTCAATTTGAATCGGGGAAATTTTCCCTCAGCCTGTCAGAAATATTATAATTCTGATCATTTATCAGTACATATCCATATTGTTATATCTATGAAAAGAAAGCTGACACTTGTGAGACTATCAGAGGTGTATGCGTCACAGCAGATGCCTTTTTGTCAAATTAACTGAGCATAAAACACAAAAAAGCACGAAGGAGATTTTCCTGGCCTGGCTTTTTATAGCAGATAATCACCTTTAAAAATATTCTGCAATAGAACAAATATGGAAGAAAACCATGAATCAACATATGAACATTACCTGATGCTGCTGAAGTGAAGCGCATCAAAGTTACAGAATCTTAATTAGAGACACAGCTATGCATTTTGCAATTTCACATGATTTTAAAAAGTTTAAATTTCTTCAGTATTGAACAGCAGAAATGAGTCTTTCTTATTGTAAGTCAGTAAAAATTAAAAATTAAAAAAACAACAACAACAACAAAACAGAGGCCGACAGGGCTGTACATAACAGTAGACTGGTGGGTAATAAGCAAGCGGATAATGCAGAAAACAGAGATTTTTAGATGGAAAACTACCCTTGAAGTAGGGGAGACCAGGGATAGTTGTAACATTCCTGACATTTTTGGCTGTAGCTTTGAGCTCTTTTAAGGTAGTGGATTCAAAATGCAATGCAAAGTTTTTACATGTCTCTATGAAATAGTAGAGCTATTTTTTTCTGCAACGCAGTTACTAATTGCATGGTATGGTCTCAAACACAAAGAGAGAAATGTGACAATCAACCCCATGGTCTGGGTTATGTAATCATGTAATCTTTTTTATTCTACACCTGAATGCACTTATAAGAACTGATGTAGCTACAGCTAATATCTGAACATTATAATGAAGCTGAAAAAATGTAGTTGTGCACCAGCTTCATCAACTGCACTGTATGTGTTTGTGTCAAGTTTTTAATCACTATCAGAATCACAGTGATGACAGATGTATGGCACCCTTTGAGTGCAGGCCTCACGAGCCCACAGAGTACAGGTCAGGCACTTAACCCAAGCTTCTGGGGGAATGTAAGCATCGCAATTCCATTGCTCTTGCAGAAGTCAATGGCTGCAGTTGGCAGGTGTGAACTGTGGTTATCCATGGGAAGAATCACTTTCTTTACGGCTGACTTTGGTGTGGTTTGCAAAGTGCTTCAACTATAGATGAGGAACTCTGTTTCTTGCATCCATCCTGATTTATTTCCACTATACTTCCTACTGAGAATCTTTCTGGCCCAGTCCTCAAGGATTTGTCCAATGACTTTGGATATTTACATCCATGTTTCACTGCAAGCTGATATGCCAGTTCTTTTACCTGTAATTTTAATCACAAAAAATGTTAGTATTTCTGCTATACTATATTTTAAATGGCCACCATCACAAATTTCTAACTTTTCCCTACCTTATCCTCTATCAATTCCTATTGGCTTACCTCACATGGTCATAGTCAATAAAATGCATCTGCAACCCTCATCGTACTCATCAGGTATTTTGTTAATTCTTTGTGAAGACCTTCTTTCGACTATTCAATTCAATTTCAATTCAATTCAATTTTATTTATATAGCTCCAAATCACAACAAAAGCGCTTTATATTGTACAGTAGATACAGAGAAAAACCCAACAATCATATGACCCCCTATGACCAAGCACTTTGGCGACAGTGGGAAGGAAAAACTCCCTTTTAACAGGAAGAAACCTCCAGCCGAACCAGGCTCAGGGAGAGGCGGCCATCTGAAGGAAAACAGGATAAAGACATGCTGTGGAAGAGAGACAGAGATTAATAACAGATATGATTCAACACAGAGAGGTCTGTTACTTTTTTTCTTAAATTGTCTGTGTTTGTCAAAAGGTGCTAATTTTTCACATGTGATAGAGTAACTGAATTGGGCATGTACAGGATGAATCAGAACGAAATTAACATCTTATAGTTTCTATCCTATCCAGCTCTTTCTAAGAAGTCAGTTTAATAGGCATAAGGTTTAAATTGATCTCTCTTATCCTCGAACTAAAATTCTTATGTGTTTACATAGTTCAGACCCACTTAGACTGTAGTTCAACAGGGTGAATACAATGTTTAAATGCCACAGTGAGCGCTTCTTCCAGAAAAAAATACTGTGTCGCAGTCACGCTGCTAGAGTCCGTCTCCATCATGGCCGCTCAGTGGACACAGTTTCACTGAAACTCCTGTAAAAATGTAGACACTGGATCGCGCATGCGCATTGCCGGTGGCTTAGTGGGTCGCAATCTCGCGCAACTTGCTTGGGCGACAGTCGGGGTTATAGCAACGGAAAGCCCATCAGCAGAAGCAGCGGGACGGCAGAGAGAGAGACGGCGGTAGCTTCAGTGAGTAACAAGAACTTTATTAAAAACGGCCCTCCGCACGGCCCAGTCCGTGCTGTCTAAACCACTTTATCACGGGAAAAAGACTCCAATCGTCCCGTAGGTGACAGCCAGTCGTTGGCTGGTAAGGTGCGTATGTATTATCGAAAAGGCCTCCAGAGGGGGGTAACGTTAGCCTGTAAAAGTCGCGTTTTCAGTTACGCTCGGGTGTGTTAAAGTTAGCGGATACAAGTGTAGGGAAATAAAATAAGCTGGAAAAACTGCTTATTTAAAACAACAGTAGCCAAACACCCACGGAACCCCACCACAACCTGCGGGGGGCGAGTAGTTAGCCGGGAGCTAGCTGATCGGTCTGAGCAGCGCTGAAACGACTGTAACGTCAACTGTCAAAACACCGAGCCGTGAACGAAGTTCAGCCCTTAACTGTCCAACAAACCATGGTTTATAAACTATTGCATTACCAAACTTTTCATAGCCTGCTTAGATCAAACTATAAAATGCAAAATTACCTCTGCTGATAAAGAAATACAGTTTTTATCAGATTGAGCCCCTTATCTGATTAAAAACCTTTTGACAAAGAGCTCTTTATAACCGCTCCAATATGATATTATTTCAAACTAAGCAGAAGTGTCCTGTAAGTCTGAAGTTTTTTCAGTCAATTTTAACTAGTACATCTTCTTTTAATTAGTAAATTGTATTCTCTGTTATTTATTTATTTACTCTTGTTTATTTCCCGACAGTACGTCAGACTTTACCAAAAAAAAGAAAAATACTATCACTTTATAGGTCAATCTATCAGCATGATTTATTAGTAGCTTCATAATTAACCCTATAAATGTATAATAGAAAAATATTTGCTAATTTAAGCTTTAAATTAAATGTATGAGTTCTATTACCGTAATAAAAAAAAAAAGAGAGAGGACAGCTGTGTCAGCCAACGATTTTTTACAATAAATCTGAAAATGTATCAGGACAAACCAAGCAAGTTTTTACTGGCACACATCATGTCTTTAGTTGGAGCTGTGTAAAGTACCAAATATAACATATGCATAAATAGTATTTTTGAACCAGCAAGGTGATTCCCTTGCTTAAAACTTGACATATCTCACCATGGTGTGCACAGTGTGCTTTTTAAAAGGAAAATCAGAGTACAGTTGATTAGTGGAAGATAAAGTAGAAGTGATAGGCCTATAAAATTATCTACAGCAGATGAACAGCATTTTTAAGAAACAGGAAAAAATACAGTAAAGACCTAACACAGGACCTGAGAGAAAATGCTGAGATATCCCAACTTACACAAGAACAGGACCGAAAATTAGTGTCAGTAGGTCGCATGTAGTGATGAGTCCAAATTAGGAATTTGTGTTTCAAATCATCATCAATATTTACAAAAGAGAATGAGGAGAGAGGTACAACAAGGAGTGTCTACAGCCATCTGTACAACATGGTGGAGGCTCTGTCACGTTTGGGCTGCATTTCAGTCAGTAGTGTTGGAGATCTTGTCACATGTATGAAAGGTATTATAGAACCAATTTTTTTTAAGACTCAAAAATTGCCTTTTTAAAAATCTGTAAATTATAGTTGTTGTTTTTTCTTTTATTTGTTGTTGATTATTAGGGCTTGTTGCTGGATGAAAAAGGGTCATTGATTAGTATACTAACATGTTCAATCTGTTATCTTTTTTGACAGTAATTTCTGAATTTCCCATGTTACTTTTACTCTGAAAAACAAAAGTGTCTTTTATAATTATTGATGTGGTTTGTTTGTCATCATGATCATGAGCAGCTATCATGTTCAATAATGAAGACTGTTCAGTTGCAGAGCTTTGATTAAAATTATCTTCTAAAATTATTATTTATTATTATATTACAGTGTTTCAGTGCTGCTGGGTCAAATTCATTGGTCCGGTTACACTTTTTATGAACATATTTCTTTTGTCTATATTGTAGAGAGTCTCTAAAACTAACATTACACAAAGCAAAACACAATCAGGAGCTGAATAATGTTACATCACTTTATTTATCATTCAGTCTGTACTCACATTTTGATGGTTTTTCATTTAATCTGAAGGTTATCAAAGTGTGTTCCTATCAACATAAAATGCTAATAACATTTAAAAGAAGACCCAAATTTATATTTGACTTCAACAAGTGAAATAATTCCAGAAACAGTTGGCTGTTATGTGTGGATGGTGTTTGAAATTAGAATTATAATAGAAGGGAGTTGTCAGATTATTATTATTTTTTTTGGTTTGACTTGGACATTTCTCTGGAAATTTCTGGATATTTGTTTTATGTTGCCTTCATTTCCACACCTTATATCCTGAATATATAGTACCTGTGTATTAGGGATGTGTGACAACGGCTCAAGGTTATGTCACCATAGTTTAAAAAAACTTGTGATATTGATATTTCTGGTGGTATAAAATAAATCGAAACAATGTGTTATTAATGCTTGTAGCTTGCAAGTAGCAGCATTTATACGTGTTAGTAAATGAAGATAATTTTCTTTCCTTCTTTTCCAATGAACTACTGTCATTGATGACACATTACCTAATCTGAAGTGTGAATCTACTGAAACAAGGTGCCAACAACAGCAGCATTTTGCTGTATTAGCAGTGACACAGCATAAGTTTAATGTAAGAACAAAAGTAGCGTAGTTAGTATCTTCCCTGGAATTAAGGATGGATTAGGTAGAAATATATTATAAATTTGCTTGGCTTAAAAAGAAAAGAATCACTGATTGAAAAGAATCAATCAGTGGATCAAAGTCCACACGCAAACCTGATTGAAATGCTGTGGTTGGATCTAAGAGAACTGCGTATAGATGAATGCCCACAAACCTCAATGTACCAAAGCAATGTTGTAAAGAAGACTTGGCCAGAATACCTCTACAGCAATGTAAGAGACTGATAAAGTCAGACAGAAAACAGCTACTTCAAGTGCTTAAAGTAGTCCTACAGACTATTGAATCACTGAGTGTATTTAGTTTTTCACAGGACTGCACAGACTCCTGAGAAAACTTTCTTTTTCACATCACTGCACGTTGTCATCACCTACCAGTCTGATCCAGAAAAAAGGTTCTAAAAACCTACTAAGTTGAAAATCCATGACAATCCGTGTCCTTATATGACCTGAAACTTGTGGCCAGCTTGGGTGTTATTTTTGCTGTGCTGATAAGAAATAAATACAGTTGTGAGTTGTTGTAGTACCGTGTCACTCTTGAATAATTTGCCTGAACAGTCGCATTGACCTGAAAGTTGTTTGAATAACTGTCAGCTTTGCATCATGGGTGGTTGAAAAAGTCATAGAGCAGACTTCATTATTTAACTGCTTGGAGTTCACAGAGTAGTTGAACTGTAGTATTTTATGTGAGGACTCTGTGTTCAGACACTGAAATACTGGAATATTTGGCAGTATTTCCTGCAGTCAGGAAGTGATTGTTCAGCACAACATCCTGTATTGTGTTTATTTTGGAGGACATCAGCTCACAGGAAATGCTGTGGTATTGTTGGATTTTTCCTTATCTCACCTGTCAGTGTGATGCGTCCCTGCTGGGTTGGTTTTTATGTTTGTCTGACGCACCTACAGGCGGTCTGAACTGCGATGGGCACAGCATGTTGAACCTGGGCTAACAGGATTAACTGGGCAGAGATTAGAGGCCCGGCCTCAGGTTTTCTGTGGCATGTCCCTCTGTAACCCTGGCGAGGGGTAAACCTCCATGACCTATTTTTATGGTTTGCAGTTTATGTATTTTCTTGTTTTGCATTCAGTTTGGTTTCAGTCAGTTTCTATTAAGAGTTTACTCTACTTTATGTTTAGTTTTTATTGTTTAAGATGTTCTTATTGAAATTTCACTGATTATTTGTTTGAGACCTCAGAAATTTCCACATATTTACGTCAGTACTGAGTCTGCCATGTTTGGGGTGCAAAATGTAGCTTCACTTACAGCATTTTAATAAAGTAGCCACACCACAGTGTTTCACATATGTTTATGAAATTATGTAAACACCTCAAATATCCGAAGATGTAAAAAAACGGATCTAGGAGCTGTGCCCTAAACTCAGCAAGAAGTCAGCCAGTTTGAATTTCTCAGTGTTTTAGTAGAAATCAGCACACAGATTTAATCACATCACGTATTTCATATTTGGTCAGCTTGAACTAAAGACCTTAATGTTGCCATATTTTGTTGGTTTTGAATTTTCTTTAAAGGGTTAAATCATTGTGACTTGGTCAATTTCAGTGTTTCAACATAATTCTAAAACTTACTTATGTAAACATGTCCCCAGAGAGTTAAATTAGCACTTTTGAGTAGATGATTACCTTATGTGAAGTATAAACTGTAACCGGGCTGATACTGAACATGATTCCGGTTTCTGTCTCTAGGTCTTTGTATAAGTGGTCAAGCACAACCCAGTTCTCAGCAGTACGCTCCAACACACACCCAGCACAGGTGAGTAAATGTGTGTTCCCATATGTTTTATTACAAAGCATGCAAACTTAAATAAACGTAATAAAACATGAAGATAAAGATGTAATAGGTTATTCAAAATTACCAAATGGTGATTTAAAAAAAAAGGTAAATAAACCGGGGTGGTGGTCCCCATCTTTAAGAAGGGGGACCGGAGGGTGTGTTCCAACTACAGGGGGATCACACTCCTCAGCCTCCCTGGGAAAGTCTATGCCAGGGTGCTGGAAAGGAGAGTTCGTCCGCTAGTCGAACCTCGGATACAGGAGGAACAATGCGGTTTTCGTCCTGGTCGCGGAACACTGGACCAGCTCTTTATCCTCTCCAGGATACTTGAGGGTGCATGGGAGTTTGCCCAACCAGTCTACATGTGTTTTGTGGACTTGGAGAAGGCATTCGACCGTGTCCCTCGGGGTGTCCTGTGGGAGGTGTTGCGGGAGTATGGGGTGTCTGGCCCATTGCTAAGGGCCATTCGATCCCTATACAACCGTTGCAAGAGCTTGGTTCGCATTGCCGGCAATAAGTCGGACTCGTTCCTGGTGGGTGATGGGCTCCGCCAGGGCTGCCCTTTGTCTCCGGTTCTGTTCATAATTTTTATGGACAGGATTTCTAGGCGCAGCCAAGTGGCGGAGGGCTTTCGCTTCGGTGGCCTCAGAATCTCATCTCTGATTTTTGCAGATGATGTGGTTCTGTTGGCTTCATCGGGTGAGGGCCTCCAGCTCGCACTGGAACGGTTCGCAGCCGAGTGTGAAGCAGCGGGAATGAGGATCAGCACCTCCAAATCTGAGGCCATGGTTCTCAGCCGGAAAAGGGTGGAGTGCCCACTCCGGGTCGGGGATGAGTTCCTGCCCCAAGTGGAGGAGTTCAAGTATCTCGGGGTCTTGTTCGCGAGTGATGGGAGAAGGGAGCCGGAGATCGACAGACGGATTGGGGCTGCGGCTGCAGTAATGCGGACGCTGCACCGGTCCGTCGTGGTGAAGAGGGAGCTGAGTGTAAAAGCGAAGCTCTCAATTTACCGGTCGATCTACGTCCCTACCCTCACCTATGGCCATGAGCTGTGGGTAGTGACCGAAAGAACGAGATCGCGGATACAAGCGGCGGAAATGAGCTTCCTCCGAAGGGTGGCTGGCCTCTCCCTTAGAGATAGGGTGAGAAGTTCGGCCATCCGGGAGGGGCTCAGAGTAGAGCAGCTGCTGCTCCACATCGAAAGGAGCCAGCTGAGGTGGTTCGGGCATCTGACAAGGATGCCCCCTGGGCGCCTCCTGGGTGAGGTGTTCCAGGCATGTCCCACCGGGAGGAGGCCCCGGGGCAGACCCAGGACACGCTGGAGAGATTATATCTCTCGGCTGGCCTGGGAACGCCTTGGTGTTCCCCCGGATGAGCTGGAGGAGGTGGCTGGGGAGAGGGAGGTCTGGGCCTCTTTGCTTAGGCTGCTGCCCCCGCGACCCGGCCCCGGATAAAGCGGATGAAGATGGATGGATGGATGGATGGATGGATGGATGGATGGTAAATAAAATAAAAAAGATCATGAATTCTCTGTCATTTAATACGCTCCTTTTTGCCACGCTCCTGGATACACATATTCTTCATTATGTGGAGTCGCTTACTTTTACTTTATATAGATATAAACACATTTTCATAGATTAATCAGACTTATGTGTCAGTGAAAAAAGATTGTCTGGAGCCTTCAGATGTTACACTGATGTTAATATCTTTACATGTGCTTGCGTGTTTGTGGGTGCCTAGCAGGAGGATGGCGGTGAATGTCTACTCCACCTCTATGACCATAGAGAACCTGAGTCGCCATGACATGTTGGCGTGGGTGAACGACTCTCTGCAGCTCACCTACACAAAGATTGAGCAGCTGTGTACAGGTAAACACACACTTCTCGAGAAAAAGCTTCAAATTAAAATAAATGTTTTTCTTGACTTTGTGCTCCTGTTCTGTTTTTTCAGGCGCAGCTTACTGCCAGTTCATGGACATGCTGTTTCCAGGCTGCATATTACTGAAGAAAGTCAAGTTCAACGCAAAACTGGAACATGAATACATCCACAATTTCAAGGTCTTACAGGCTGCGTTCAAGAGAATGACCGTTGACAAGGTGGGAACAGGGAAACCAACTGCTGTTTGTTCTTATTATCCGAGGTGTCATATCTGTACTTTTATATTAGTTATAAGTAGTTTATATTAGTGGCTCATCCCTTGCTGCTCTAGCCTACATGCCAAATAACCTTGCACAAACTTGGACTAACCCTAAGCTCTTAGAGGCATCCATCAGAGTACGAATGTTTAAGTAGAAAAACCATAGCTAAAACAGCTTGAGTGACGTTGTATATAAGAACCACTCTGTTTACTATTTAAGTCAGTACAGTTAAAGTACTGTGGCACAGTCTAAATTGTTTTTAACTGTACTGTAGATAAAGTTGTCATTCTATTATTACGAATGTGATTTTTTTTTTTTTTAAGGATCATTTACCTTGACAGAAGGAAGCAAGGTGATAACATGCAGATCATCTTAAAGATGGCTGCTGTTACCCCAAAATGACAGTTATTGGAGTATCTAATCCCAAGATTCCCTTTTATGACATTTCAAGAATGTTTTTCTCCTGCTATTTAAAAACATTTCAGATCATCCCGGTGGAGAAATTGGTGAAGGGGAAGTTCCAGGACAATTTTGAGTTCCTTCAGTGGTTTAAGAAGTTTTTTGATGCCAACTATGACGGGAAAGAATACGACCCTCTGCTCACACGGCAGGGCCAGGAAGGAACGCCGCCTCCACCTAATCCAGGTACAACACGACATAGTCAGCTGTGCGTGAACCTAAACCCTTCATTTTACTTCTCTCACATCTTCATGCTACCACATCCCCACCTCTAACCCAGGTAAACCTATTCATCATAAACCTAAAAGACCCACTCGCTCAGGTAACATCCCCTCCATGCAGCATGTGTGTGCAGTGTGTTACTCAGTTTATGGAGTGCTCGATCCTGGCTGGTTGTGGGCAGCACTAGGGGCTCTAATTATCTGTCTGCCAGCTCCTTCCTATTAACTCATTCACTGCCATTGACGTCTATAGACGTCAATTGAAAGCATACGTTTGAAAATGGCTGGCAGTGAATGAGTTAAGTTCGACTCTCATATTACCGTACTTTCTGGACAATAGAGCGCACCTGTATATAAGCCGCATCCGCTCTATTTTTAAAAAATTAAAAAAAAAAAGATATACAAGCCGCACCCAGCTATAAGCCGCAGATATCTATGATGAAAAAATAGATATTTACTGCATGTACAGAACAATCTTGTAGTGCAAATGTACAAGTATGTACCTGAACAGATTCTTTCTGAACAATGCCTTTTAACACGGCAGCAACTTTGCTGATTAAAACGTAACAGAACCAAGAGAAAATAACCGCTATTTATTTACCTCCATTTTTCCTGTATTTGAAACCACATGTCACTTTAATCATCTTCGCTGAAACCCATGAAGTCGTCTTCTTCAGTGTCGGAGTTGAACAGGCTCAGAAGCGCTTCATCACATCTGTCTCCATCAGTCTCGCTCTCCGTGTCACTGTCATCCTCCGGTGAAGTTGGCTCTGAAGGTGCGCCGCTCTCTTCGCGCAGCAGTCCAGCCTTTCGGAACCCATTGGTGATGGTGGATTCTTTCACAGCACTCCACGCTGTTAGGATCCACTGACAGACATCAGAAAAGGATGCTTTTCGCATGCGGCCAGTTTTTGTGAATGACTTTTCACCGCTTGTCATCCAAGTCTCCCACTCAACCCGTAGTGCAGCTTTAAATGCCCGATTTACACTGATGTCAAGTGGCTGCAAAAACTTTGTTGTACCTCCAGGAATCACAGCTGGAATGGAGTTTGTTTTCTTGATCGCTGCTTTCACAGAATCTGTGATGTGGGCCCTCATGCTATCCAAAACAAGCAGTGCTTTTTTCCGGTGAAAAAATCCTCCCGGGCGCTTCCCATAGCACTCCGTTAACCATTCCTTCATTAGACCTTCTATCATCCACCCTTTGGTGTTAACTTTGACCACTATGCCTTTCGGGAGTTGTTCTTTCGGCATAGTTATGCGCTTAAAAATCACCATTGGTTGAAGTTTTTGTCCGGATGCCGTGCATGCCAGAACGCAGGTGAAGTGCGTCCTCTCATGGCCTGTTGTTTTCAACAACACGGATGATGCACCTGTCTTGTTAACGGTCCTGGTCAGAGGCAGATCAAATGTTAAAGGTACTTCATCCATATTGATTATGTCGTCTGGTCCGATGGAGTTTTCTTGTATCTTTTTTTCAACGAATTTGTGGAAGTTTTCAACTTTTTCCTGATAGTCAGGGGGGAGTTGCTGACAGAGAGTGGTCCGTGCCCTGACGGACAGGTTTTTACGTTTCATAAATCTGAAACACCATGACGGCCCACCTTTGAAATCTTTAATATTCATTTCGCGGGCGATTGTTTTGGCTTTCAGTCGGATCTGTACAGTGGATACACCTCGGCCACCTGCTCTCAGTGTCTTCACCCATTCCTCCAGGACATTTTCAAGTTCAGGCCACCTGTTTTTATGTCCTCTGAAAGCTTTTCTCGACTTTTGGCATTGCATGAGCTCTTCCCGCTGCCGCCTCCAACGTCTCACCATAGACTCATTGACGCTAAGCTTGCGTGCAGCAGCGCGGTTTCCCTCCTGGATAGCAAGATCGATGGCCTTCAACTTAAAACTTGCATCATACGAACTTCTTCGTGTGGTTTCCATGATGAAGGGGCGAGGATTTGAAAATAATTACCAGTTGGTAATTTGTTGTGCGTGTTCTATCTGCTAAAGAAAAAGTAGTGTATTCTTCTTTGCATTGATTTTTCATCTATCTTGTTTTTTATTCTAATTCTGGTTAGAGTCCCCCTAGTGGTGGAAGAAAAATCCACAGAATAGCCACACCTTTGTATAAGCCTCATGGCTCAAAACCTAGGGAAAAAGTAGCGGCTTATGGTCCAGAAAGTACGGTACAATTTTAGTATTTCTTCTGCATGTACAGCATTAATAATATGAAAAACTTTAAGGAAATATTTAAGACTGTAGGTCAAGCTTCTTGAATGCAGTATTTTTCCAATCTTTGAAAAATGCTGCTTTCGTAAAGTTATTGTCCTGTGAATAGGCTCTGTTTCCTATTCTTAGCTGACAGCAGTGGTACCCAGTGCGGTCTTCTGCTGCTGCTGTAGACTCGAGGTTCTATGACTAGGCATTCTCTCCACTGTGACATCGGACATCAACACTGCCTTTTCATCCAGAGAAGTGCCACTGACTCGGTATTTGCCCTTTTTTAAGGCCAGTTCCTGTAAACTCTAGAGATTGTTGTGCGGGAAAATTCCAGTAGATCAGTTTCTGAAATGTGTAGTTCTAAAATGGTATAACAGCCCATTGGCCACCAACAAACATGTCACGTTCAAAGTCACTTAGATCATCTTTCTTCATCACTTTGGATCTCAATTTAAACTTCAGTAGATGAAGTCTACATGCCTAAATGCACTGAGTTGCTTCCATATGATTGGCTCATTATTTTTTAGCATTAATGAGCAGTTGAACTGGTATACCTAATGAAGTGGCAGGTGAGTGTATGGACTTGAATTCTGATTCAAAGCTGTTAAACATCAGAGCTGCGCAGCCCGTGTTCTCTGAGGTTTGGTATTTTGTGAGTCACAGCATTAAAAACAGAGGCGTACTAACTGACAGTAATATACCTCAAAGTGGAACATCATGTGGCCTTTAAAGTATCCTGAATACAAATGGGAGGATTATGTCCCAGCCCTGCCCACAAAGAACCAATTACCAGGTGAAACAGGAAACACACAGTCATGCTGTTTCACTGATGCATGCACAATATAGTTTCATGGCAGTTTGTGGTGTCCACACGCTAAAATAAAAATGTGTACTCTTTCCTTTTCTTTGGTTTACTCAGTCAATGTTGTGAATTAGCATGGTATGTGTTCAGTGCTCTCATGAGATTTACTGAACAAACACCACTCTGGATTGAGCCATTAAGAGATGTGATGTTTTGTAAAAATAGAACTTTCTGGAGAATTAAAAGGATCTTATCGTATTTTTTAGCAAACAAGATATTATCAAAATAGCTCTTGATTAGTAAACTTACATCAAGAAGGATTTTGCTGTAAATACTCAGACATACTTAGGGGCTGACGAACTAAATAGATGTATAGATATGTAAACATGTGCTTCTTTCATATAGGCCCCATGAGAACATCTCCCACAGCACCAAAGAGTGTCCCCACCCCGCAGAGGCAGATAGCATCAGCCCGCAGGAACCCTCCTGTGACACGTAATGGAGGAGACGCTGAGCTCATAGAGCTCAACCAGCAGGTACCGCTGCCCTGATAACTTTTCAAGAAAACCCTGTAACAGAGGTCCTGTGCAGCTCTCACATCAAAACTGCATAATTACTCAAACCCTTCAGCATTAATGAAGTTGGTAGTGGTTTGGAAGCTTCCCAGATTTCTTTTTTCAGTGTGAGTACTGGTGCTGGATTCTGATTACTACTCCTTAAGAACCAGCCCACATTTCTGCTGATCTGCTCTGTGACACAGAGTCACTAACAGACCCAGGAGTACTTTTGGATTGAAATCTCTTAAGTCACTCTGCAGTGTCCCTCTCATAGCTACAGCTACACATGTCAATAGTTTCATCTTTGGACATAGAAATTTTGTGCTGCCACCTTTTTGGCAGTGGAACCAGCCTTGGAGCTGGTTCCTTGTTTCTGTAGCAGGACTGTGTCGGTGGGAAAAATGCAAGAGTGGTACAACAATTTAACTTTGGAATGTTTTTCTGACTCACACAAGTCAGGCTGAAAACACTGAAAAGGTTCTGATGTGACCAGCTCAACAAATCTTCACATCCTGTTAGTTGACTGTGGACATTAGTACACAAAATTTATATGTAGCTTTTTTCCTTAAAACGCTGCAGCTTTGTGAGCATGTTATGATATAATTTCTTCTCTTTTGTGTCTTCTATTTCTTTGTTTTTATTGTTGAACAACATTGTTGTTTCAGCTGCCTCCCTCATCGTTTTTTTCCCACGGTTGTTTCTGGTCATAGTTGCTCGATCTGAAGGTGACCGTAGACGGGCTGGAGAAGGAGAGGGACTTCTACTTTGGGAAGCTGAGAGACATTGAACTCATCTGCCAGGAGAAAGAAAACAACCCAGTTTTGAGCAAAATCATGGACGTCCTGTATGCTACAGAGGTAAATACAGGCCAAAATGTGTACTTACATTCAGCAATTACAGCACAGACCAGGAATTTGGGGGGGTGGACTGGTCTCAGGCTTTCATAAAATTTCTTGAGATATTACAAGAAATCAGACGATATGTTTGTTGGTTGTTAGAACATTTATTTCCCACAGTATTCAGATTAATTCCTTATCCCCTGACTTTACCGAAGGCATCACATATTTATGTCATCTGCAGGCTGGTGAACATTTGAATAGTCAAATGTTCACCAGCCTGCATTCAGAGTTACATGCTCCACACTGCTTGCAGTCATGCACATGTTTTCAGGTAATGAGCCAGTTATAATTCCTTGAATTCCTGATTATGGAATTTTAAACATTTTAGGCTGATCTGAGCCATGAGCAAAGTCCAGTTTGTTTACCTTTGATCACTGTGACACGGTTCATTTGGATTCAGGCATGTGGTACGATGCTAACAGTGGCTGAGCATAGACCTTTGACACATCTGAAACTATAGCTGCTTCTATGACATAATAATAGTAAGACACAAGAGAGGACAGCTTGTCACTGCTTCCAAAAATGACTCTAATTAAACCACAAGATGCATAAAATCACAGACCTTCTGTGTTCTCTGTGAGTGCTTTTCAAGCACTCCCCAAAGCTAGCAAGTGTGAGGCAGGAGGGGTGAGGTGCTGGGACAAACTCAAGAGTACTCTGGTACTCTTTGTTAGGTGCATTATGAGTGGAGACCAGCGAGGGAGTGGAGGTGGGTGATGGTTGTACTTTCCATGGTACAAGACCCATGTCAGAAAGATTCAAAAATGAATTATACATTTATTTAAAGTGTGTTTGTAATATTACGAGGAAAATCCCATATTCCAGCTGGTACTGAGAACCTGCCGTACGTATCTCGTGATTATTATTTGATATGGCTGCATTTTACTACTTTCTGTAATCCATCACAGCATTTTGCAGCCTTTACCTAAATCTGGTTAGATTACCACAAAATTAGAAATCAGCCTGTCAGTAAAGCAATAAAGCACCTCAGTGAGGTACAGAGACATCTGAGTGAACAGCTATGTGCTTTAACGTATTGGTGCAAGGAGGAAATCTTTAAAAAAATACTGAGATTATGAACAAATGTAGCAAAAAACTTATGAAAGATGACCTGCAGCTGGTAAAGCCTGAAACACTGATCTTATCTTTTCCAGGAGGGATTTGCACCACCAGAAGATGATGAAATTGATGAAGGAGCACGAGGAGAACACGAGGAGTACTGAAATCTTCCTCTCCTCTTTATCACCGTCACCACTCCTCCACCTCCCTTCCTTTAATCTGACCTTAATTGCCATTTTTGCCCCTTTTTGTTTTCCCTCTAATTAGTTTACATTTTACAAACTCCCCTTACTTCGCCTGTCTTGTCCATGGCTGTCCATCTCACAACATGTTTGTTGTACAGCCTCACTTCCTTTCCAAACTCTTACTAGTAAAGGACGCTTAACCCGAACCGGTCTGGACTCGGACCCAGCAGCCTGGCTTGGCTTACTCGACTTGTTCTAACCTGATGGGACAACTGTACTGCGGGGCTTCTCATCCTGCTGGTGTGTCGCAGGTTTATAGTTAACAGCAGTGAGATGACAAACAGCTCTGGAGTGCTATGAATCTGTCTGATGAGTCAGGTCACTTTCTCCCATCATGCACTCTGATTGACCACACACAGACACATATTGATCAGGGTTCTCTGCAAAGTTTATACATGAAACCACACAATGTTTTCCACATAATGTGATCAGCTTTAGAAGATTTTGACTGGAAGTGGCTCAAAGTGAGATTATAAAAAGGCGTTAAGCCTATCCAGAGAGCAGCATGCACGCTGCACACGATGACACATGTGAACGTTTAGCCCACAGACATATCACAGACTCTGAAATGCTCACATGTATGTCGTAAAAAAGCAATCATTCTGAGGTGAAGCATCACAGATATGTTTTTATTCATTAAGTCGTCCCAGCACAAAGGGTTTGCTCATGAAACTGTCCAGACAGCTTGTTTAGGAGCCATTAGATGTATTTATGTTTTTATTTATTTATATTTTTTAATCTGCTCTAAACAGTTTCTGAAAAAACACAAGATGGGGTTTGTAGAAACTGAAGGTCTTGCACTAAATGTAGCAAAAAAAGCTGACTGAAATGATCCAAAATGCCAACATGCAGTGACTGGCTACAGCCAGAACGACACAGAAAGATGCAATTTTATATTTTGTAGATTTGTTGAAAAAGACTTGTTGTTTTTTTTGTTTCCTTTGCATTGAATTCTTCAGTGGCCAAGTCAGAGGCATAAGTTTAAACTTATTTAAATGTCAGGCTTTGAATTCTATCAATGAACAAATGTAAAAAAGAAGACTATAGAGGACACTACTAAATACTAATGTTTGACCGTTTTAATTGAGTTAAACATTTTAGCTGCTATCACTACTCTTCTGTTGTTGTATTTAATTGAATTTTCATAAGTCGCATAGCGTTAACACACCACAATGGCTGCCATAGAACTAAAGGTTTGTTTTTTGTGATTGACAGCCAGGCTGAGTGTGATTGCCATTAGTTGGATCAGTCTGAGAGAAGAGAACATCAGACCCTCTCTCACCTTGCCATGGCAGCTGTGTGATAAACTTGCATCATTTGGATTTACTGCTGGAATGAAATAAAGCTATGAGTTTCAAGAAAAGTAACAGACCTCATCACTGTGTGCTGTCTGCTTCCGTGTTTTTACAGAGATATAGACTTTATTTAATCCCACACTGGAGAAATTTCCTTGTTACAGCAGCACAAGGGACAGGAAGAAAGGTAAATTAGAGACATAATAGAAAAAAAACAAAAATAGAAAAAAATAAATAAGAGAAATAGTAAACAAAATAGCCACAATACTGTACTGTGCACACATGGTTACTACATACAGTAAAATACACCAAGATTTTACTTTTTTATATGTGCATAAAGCGCAGTGGGAATGATAACAATATACATGCATTTTTAAACAGTATTTCTCCTGTCTGGGTATGGTACAGCCTGACTGCTGTCGTGATGAAGGACCTGTGCAGGATCAGTCCTACACCGTGGCTGTTAAGTATACTACTCAGAGACCCCACAGTCTCATGTAGTTCCTGTTTTCTATTCATTAGGAGCAGCGTTTTCTATTTACATCATTTTTGCTTATGCAAATCAGCAGCATACTGATCACATCACACACACAACAGTCAGGCCCAGCACACGTTTGCTAAATGTTGCCTCCATGCACCTCCGTAGAAGTCAAGCAGTCAGTTGCATTGATATCTCTTTGGACCTCATATTGAAAGTTACAGTGAAAAGTTCAACAGTTTGAATCAACTCCAGATCTTTTATCGGCTTAATCTGAGATGAAATAATGAGGGAACGGCCTGCTCAAATATTTACAGGCTCACATACTGGACATAGTTCAACAACAATGCATAGGTCTGCCACTATGTTGCCAAGAAAGCTTTCACACATGGAAAAATATTTATGAATCAGTAGTGAGATGTTTTCCGACCTACAAAAGAGCAAGACACACTGAGACGTCCACTCAGTTTCAGGATTATGCTTCCACTCACAGTGAGTGGAGGAGGTCTGCTGAGGGATTTGGGAGGTTTGTGCCAAACACTAAGCGACGCTGCAGGATGTACTTGACCGTCTGTTCCACAGAGATGGCAGCCAGACAGAAAACTGCAGCATGCTGATGGTTTAATTGGACCTGGCAGTTATCAGTGATGATAGCATAGAGGATGAGATAATGAACTTTTCACAGGCAAATGGAAATGAGCTGAATGTTTTTATTCAAAGCTGAGCAGTAGAGTACCTGATGTTCAGCTTCCTGTTCACAAAATAGAAAATAAGCCTTTGAATTTTACCTGTTTGCTGAGCCAGGAATGGATAATAATGGACAGAGGCAGTGATTCAAACATCACAGTTTGAGTGGGATTTTTTAAAGCATGCAGCTTCATGATAGAATTAGTTATGTGTCATATTTAGGATTTCAACTATTGGCATATATTATTATAATCCATATATCTTCAAAGCGAAACGTCAAATTTTCTAGAGGCTGCGATGACTACAAATTATTTGTTTACAAATTATTTGTTTTGTCAATTATGATCCAAAACAGATAATTGTAACACTTGAAGGTAGAACCAGTGAGTTGGACTAAATCTAGAATATCTGATGCTCTAAATATGCTTTAGAGATCATTTTCACAATTAGGTAATTATTGATTAAGAGGACTGCTGAGTCAGCGACACTTGACTAAAAATACATTCCCAGTGTACTCTTCTCATCTTGATCTATATTAATACGTGGTGAGACAAATTTGTTTCTTCTTACTATGACCCTGAATACACATACCTAATAATTATATTTTAATAAGAACATACACAAGCAAAATTGAAGTTTGAGGGCAAAGCCCCAAGTCATGACAAGACAACTGTTAACAAGGTGGTTTCTATTATTTGCTGTGTAGCTTGTGGCACACTCGGGTAAATCAGCTGATAAAAACACTGCAGTGGGGTTGGAGTCTTTATTACAAATCATTTACATTACAAAGTAAGACATTGGTCTCTTCCATATCATCTTGTTTACAGGCTGGGGGGTTAGTTAAGTAAAATGTCATTTCTCAGATTACAGCATACAGGATGACAATGCTGGCATCACTGATCCACGCAGACACAAACACAGAAACGCATTGACCTTCAGGTACATGATGTCGGTGCTTCTCGCAGCTCGGGCGAGAAGCTTCTGCTGGTAGGTGAAGCATTAGAAAACGGGACAGAAACAAAACAGCAGAGACAAGACACACAGATTTTTTCTTCTGGACTGATGTGAAAAGACTGTGTTTACGACCGTGCTCTGGACGAGCAAATCCGCCCAGAGACACAACTCCCTAGTTAGGTTTGACAAGGGGTTTGCACACACAGGACCAGGTGTTAAAGATGACTTGACCCTCTGATGAGGTTTTCAGTGGCTTGGAGACGTTTCTGACATGTTCCCTGCCTTTACCAACTTTCACAACACTTTTTTTTAATTATATTTAAATAAAAACTTTTATAAATCATCTACAAACCTATATTTTCTATAAATTACAGAACCTGCCTAACCCAGAGGCTCAAGCAGTGGCTGAAATTTGCAGTATAAAACTCAGGGAGAGAGAAAGAAGGGTACAACCTCCGTATCCAGCAGTGACAAAAAGGCTGATAGAAAAAAAACAAACATCTAAACAACACCAAACTGATTTTAAAATTTAACCAAAACAAGAGACAAAAAGGGTCTTTTTTTGAGTGAGCTCGTTTCCCTCTGACCCTGCGGCATCCACTTGTGTCACAAAGGACATGACAGACTCATGCTGGGCCAGAGTGTGTGTGTTGGTGTGTTTAGCTTCCTGTGTGCATATTGTGTGTGTATTGCGTTATCCCGCTCGAGTGAGCAAATCCTGGGCCCATGTCTTGATTGCCGAGGTCGTGTGTTGGAGAAGCTGCCACGTCGAGTTGGTAAAGGACAAGGCGTGGCCCTGCAGACATGATACAGACACCTCCCCACTGCAACAGAGAAAGTAAAAAAAAAAAAAAAATCACTCACTGCAGCTTTAATGATGCTTTTAGTTCCTTTTAAACAATACAAACAAACACATTTGTCTACTACACTACTCATAACTGATTGACAGATCATTACAGAGTTCATCTGTCAATCACCTCAGAGGTTAACAACAGCCAAGGAAAAGGCCGCTGATGCATCTCTGCTTTAGACTGCTGCCCTCACAACCGAGACCTGGACAGTTGTCAGAGGATGAATGAATGGAGAAAATAGTCCAATTGTTTATCAGCTGGGTGCAACTACCTGGCTCCAGTAAACAGAAGAAGAACACACTGCTGAGAAGTGAAATGTGTGTGGTGCTGTGACGGTACTGTGCAAATAGGAGAAACGTACACAGACAAAGCCTACAAAGATCTGCCAAACTTCTGGTGAGCGACTCCCTTTAAAGAACAAATAGGAACGAGGTCCAAACTCCAGCAGGATAAACTGGCATGTCACTACATCTGTCAGTGCAACTGGTAACCTGCACGCATTTCTCAATGGCTTCAATAAAACACAGCAATAAGTAAAGGTGAATCACGTTTCATCCCAACAAGCACCATAACGAGGGCTTCATAGTTAAATCATTGTTGCAGCAGTGCCACAGATTCTTATAGTTAGTCAGCCCAGAGGTAAGGTGTCTTCGTTTTAGTCAGATTATTCTAATACAAGCTGTGCTGTTCTTCTTGTTTAACCCCACAGACCAAATACATCTTTGTGAAACCAGTCTCAGCCGGTTTAACTGCCCCACACTCGGGCATGTAGTAATAAAGATTAACTGTTAAAGAGCTGCTGTTAGTACTGACTTGCAAGAGTCCTCTAAGTTGGCCCATGCTCTCTGTAGCAGGTTAGATGTGTACGCCAGCGCTGGCAGGATGTAGTTTTGATGTAGGAAGATAAGGAGCTCCTTCAAATATGCCAGAGCCTGGAACACACTCTCTGGGGTGTTGGTGTTCACCTGGACAAAGACATGCAACACAATCAGAGTCAGACTGGTAGTTATCTGGTAGTTTCTTATGTAATGCTCAAAATTTTAATTAAGGGGGAAAAGTGACACAGTATAAACACAAATAAATCCACAAAAGGATGAAATGATAATCCAGCTGGACTGTTTAATATACACCCAGAAAGCTGTGCTTCAGCCCCCCCCCCCCCCCCAAAAAAGAACAATTGTACTTCAACATTTAAATGTTTAAGGTCAGGTGGAGCTGTAGCCATGGCCTTACCCATTCTATGACAAGAGGTGTGGTTTCTTTAACCCAGACAATAAACCGTGAGGTGTTTTCAGAGATGAAGACAGCTGCTGACTTTGCCTTTTCCAAACCTTGTTCCATTACTGGACCCAAAACCCGGACACACTCAGAGTAATAATAAGGAGTGTTTGTCTCCAACCAGCTACAGAAAATACAAAACACACAATACAGACAATAATTATCATAACTGCAATCTTCATTAGAGGAAAAATGGAAGAAAAGAAAAAGTCATACATTTTTTTAAATTTTCTTTTTAAAAGCAAATAATTTTATGGCAGAACAGCAGGTTAATCTAATAAATCTATATTAATATAGAATTCTAAATAAAAGCCAACAAACCACAGGGAATAAAACACTGTGTGCCTGAGCGTTATCAGGAAGTGAGTCAGAAGCTTGTTTTAGATTTTAGGGATCATTTTTAAGTGTCGGCTCTGTTGACTAGAAATGATCGTACCTGAAGCCCTGCTTTGAGTAGACTGTTATTTTGCTCCAGGCCTGCTGAGATACAGCTGTGATCCCTGAGGAGTGCAGATACCTGGCTGTGATGGAATCTGAAACGTAATATAAACACAATGAGTAGGCCACAGATACAAAGATAGGCGAATATGGTGAGTAAACGGCACTCTGACAGACCTGCGACAGAGCCGTTTGATCTGACGTCGTGGGCGATGAAGCCGGCAATGAACACGAGCAGAACCAGGAGCAGCTTGGACCAGGGGAACCCGTGACCACGCATCTTTACCTGCAGATTCTGGAGAAACACAAAGCACATGTCAAATAAGGTTCATAATCCAACTGTTAGCTTTATGATTCCATACATCTCTAGTTGTTGCCCAAGAAGCAGGGATAATGTCAGAAGAAGTTTTTAAAGAGGAGTTGCACATGCTCATTCATGCATTCATCTCTCCAGTACTCCCATCTGCAACTCACCAGGTTCTCCAGTTCAGTAACTCTGCCCTTGATGCTTGGAAACTACCCAGTAAGTCCCAAAACAGTCGTTCCAATAGCACAACACTACTGATCTCTTTAAGCTTTCAATTTAATATTCTTCTCTTCATTCCTTTAGTTTTAGTTCCTAAATTTATATCTTAATTTTTTAGGCTTTTTATGCCTTCTGTCAGCACTTTATAAATATTGCTCACTTTCATATTGTAGAGGTGCTTCATGATTTAATATTTACACTATCTTCGTGTCTAACCCAGACTTTTTTGAAATCGCGAGTTTCCTTTTAAACAAACATGAACAGGCCGAGTTGCTCACCTGGCACAGGCTGTTGCACTCCTGAAGGTCATGAGATTCAATGGTGTCTCTCATTTCTTCGTTGGTCACTCTAAAAGACTGGATCGTTTCCTCGAGGTTCTTCCGAAGCTAAAAACAAAAAAAGTCCAAGTAAAACACAGTGATGGGATTAAAAGACAATAAAAATACAAGTTACATTAAAACTGCATTATTAATCAGATTACACAGGCTTTGATGTTTAAATAACAGTATCCCTGGGAGGTGCGTTTGGTTTATGAGCCAACAGACATTGTGACAGCACTTGTACCTTTGGTGGAAGGATGTTCCAGGACTTTAATAAGTGGTTCAAAAGCAAACTGAGGAAAGAAAGCAGTGAGTCTGAAATCAGTTTGAAATCATCTTCATTTGTACAGTTTACCTTATGTGGAGATGTGATCATAAATAAAAAGACAAAAAAATAAATGGTCCACAGGTTACCTGGACTGGGGTAGGTGTTTGGTGTAGAGCTGCCTCCACACTCCTAAACTCTGAACATCAACACACAGACACTCAGTCATACTGCTGAGCAGCTGCAAGAAGCAGAAGACAATGCGGTTAATTTTTATCATTTTACTCATAATGTATTCTTTGACATCGTTTAGTGAGAACACAATTTTATTGAGCAGTTCTGCTTTATTTAATCACTTTTGTCAAAGATCGTGTTGTGATGGCTGCTGTAACAGTACAGTAGCAGCAGTAATGTATACAGAATTGTGGGTCTCACCTCCCTCTTCATGTCGTCAGGACAGTGTGGCGTGGCTCTGGACAGAAATGACGGCAGGTACGTGTGCAACGTGTTCTCTGGCTTGGCACCAAATGCGAGGACCTTCAGTCGAGGATACAAACGCCTCAGCTGCTCCTGCAGACTGTAATAAAAAACAGAAAAAAATATATTAGGACTCAGAACGCAGATAACATTTTTGCAATGCTTTTATTTCTAAACAGAGATTATGAACAGTCTGATATGTCTTGCTGTTGGTCTGTGTTTGCACTGGTTTACATTTACCTTGGTGACAGGGCGTTCTTTGGCATGAAAGCAAAATCGAGCAAAGGAAAGAACTCTTTCGGACCCATAATACCAAATCCTTTTGTCAGGTTTGAATGAAGTCTGGGAAAAGAATTAAAGTATGTTGAAATATCCATGACATTCAAATTAAAGGTATCACTGTTAATGATCTTAATAGTTCAAGTACTACAAATGAATGGAAAGGAAGTGTCTGGAAGATGAAGAAATTTGAGAAATTTCATGGATTTCTGAGTCAGACTTACGAGAGAAGTCTCTCCAGATAGGCGATGGCATATGAGGACAGAGACTTCACTCCCAGCACAGGGAGCATGATGCCCAGCCACACTGAAACAAATAACATTTTCTTTAGTTTAGGAAGCTTTTCTTCTGTTAAAGTGAAAATAAATATATTTAATCACACTTTGGGTATGATTTTGTACTAAATCAGTAATTTTAGACACCATTTCCCCCTAACTTTCATTGCAATTTTGCACTGTAAACATTTAATATAGTCACACTAACTAATAACACTTGGAGCACCAGCAGCTATCAGGGGGGAATATTACTGCTCTAATGTGCTCTGTTGCTTCAGTGAACCCCAACCCAGAATGTCTGTCTTCACACATTGTTGGGAAAGTGGGAGAAAGGGGAAAACAGACAGATCTGGACTAATACTGGGCAAATGCCTACTTGTTCAGAGCAGTTTTGGGCTTTATGGATATGCGGTAATGTAAAATATTGAAATTATTGTGTGCCTCTGTGTAAAAGTGTTTATTACCTCTTAGACCCTGGCTGAGATCATAAAATCCTGCTTGGCCCAGAGCCCACATGATGGTCAAACACTTTACTGGACGATTCTGAACTGACCGCAACATTTCCAAATACTGCAGAAAAGGAACAAGAAGAAGGGAGAGTTTTACAATATAATAATGCAAAATTATTCAAACAGACAAATCCAGCAATACCCCCTCTGAAACTACCAGTTTGAAAATATAATACATAATTTGATAATATTACACATGTCCAGAAAAGTTAGGAAAAATATAGCTTGAGCTTTTAGTGTAATAACATGCAGAGCAGGACAAGAGTAGCAAAGCTGCTGATTATTTGCCGGAGTGACAGTCACACACTCACCTCTGGCAGATTTTGGGTGGCTATTTTGGGTTTGTCCTGCAGGACTGCCTGAATGCAAACTCTGTAGCCATGTAGAGGTTCTCCTGGAAATAAAAACAATAAGCTTTAGGTATTGGTACTTTCGGCTTCTTTTTCTGCTTTATGAATTTTAACTAAAAACTGAAACAATGCTTGGGTAAAATCTTTATTTCATGAGGCATCCTGGTGACCTTGCTGACTGCTCTTGGTTAAAGTTTGGTAAAAGGTAAACACTGGTAATTTGAGGTTTGAGTCATGATGGGTTTTGACCCCACCCTAGCGTTGAACCATAACAGTGATCTTTGCTGTTTTTTGTCCCCTCACTGCCAAGACAGTCACACCACAAGACACATCACTTTCTTTCACAGCAGTGCACTTTTGCTCCTCGCTAAAAGCTTGTTTAGTTTAGCTCGTGCAAAGATCAATCTAGATCAATAGATGAATCTAGACACAACAAAAGCTTTTTGAAAGTGAATACAAGGAAGGAACATAATGATTGCCTGCAGCTGCCTTTCTTTCAGGGTCTCTCATCTCATCTGCTTTCAGATGTTGGCTTCAGGCCTGTCGCTACCTTGTGGGCTTTGTCAAGTATGTCCACCACCTGGCCTTCTCTTCACTTCTATCTGTGCTGCCATTGAGGTGATATGGTTTTTATGGTCAAAGACAACCACTAACCTGGGCATAAACATCCCCCCCACCTATTTACCCCCTTGTTTATTTGCATGTATTTATTTGGTTCATATGTAATGTTTTATATGTTTTATATTCAATCAGAATATTATTTCAACTTACAGAACATTTAAGTTTATTATTGAGATTTCTGCAGCTTTGGTATCTTGGCGCATTTTTCCCTGTCTGTTAATGTTCTACTGAGTAAAGTCGCATCAATAAAAGGATGTAAGAGGTTCTCCTGGGTTTACCTGACTGCCTGTCCAACTCCCTGAGCATAGTGTAAACACAGTGGTCGAAGAAATCTGGCAGAGCGCTGCTGCAACGTCCGATGAGGCCTTTGATCACGCCCCTCAGCTCTTTTCCTGTAAGGCAGTATGGGTAGTCTGGGACAGAAAAGACAAACAGGAAGACTTAAGTATTGAAATGCTTTAACCGCACGATAAATAAATGGGCATATCAAAATAAGAGTCTGCCTGACCATAAGGGTGGCTGCTGAGTGTGGGCTCCGTGTCCTGGGCAGTTAAATGGAGGTTGAGGTATCCAGCCAGATCTTTGATCCAAACCGAAGGGTTTTCTGGAAACAGGGTCTGACTGCGAGCCAACTGCTGCTTCAGGTCTGCAACATCCAGCTGAAGACAGGACAAGAGAAAAATATCAGCACTGGAGTCTCAAAAAGAACACACCCTCCAAGCAAAGGCTAGATCGGTTTCAGCATGTGACAGTTGGCTTTGAAGATGTAACAATGCTGCTTTGTTTAGAGATCATTTCGGGTCATTTCTTTCACTAAATTTCCATTGAGTTTAATATCAGTCAACTTAAGAAAATGTCTCTTACTGACCGCTTTGAACGCCTCCTCGAGGGTTTTGTAAGTTGTGGGAGAGGCTGTATTGCTCGAATACGACTTCTTGGGTGGTTTACTTGATGAGGGCTTCTTGTTTTGAGGCTCGGATGGTGGAGGAACCTGCTCCTTGTTCTGCTTCTTTCCCACCTTCTCCAAGCTGTCATACAGACTCTCTGACATCTTCACGGGCGCTGAAGGACAAAACAAAGCAGCTGCAGTGAAATGCAGTGACTCCTCTATCCTGAGTCCTAAAAATCAAGTTACTCTCCTCAGCGTCTTGCTTACCCCCTTCTGCCCTCCCTCCACGCCTTGTGTAATGGGCTGTTACCCAAAGGAATATTTGTGGCACACTCAATACAATTCACAAAGGACTGGAGTTAAGCACCAACAGCATTCCAGCTCTCCCCCTTGTGTGTTTCTGGTAAACAGTTTTGAGGACCTATACAAAGTTAAGAACGCCTTATTTTTTTTTTTTAGAGCCTGTACTTTGATATTAAATCAATACTTATTTGCAATGTTTTATAAAGGCAATAACAAGTAATTGTATTTATAAGATGTCAAAGCTCTCTCACTGGCTGAAAGTGGCAATACATTGAAATTGACCCTGTTCTGCTTTTATTCATTTCCCATCAAATACCTGCAGCTTGGAATAAATCTGACACCTTTACACACTGTGGGGAAATCAGAGAGCAATTTAACTGCTTACCAGTTTTTACTCTGTTGGTGATCAATCATTTTGTCATTTTGTGTGCAAAACACACCAGGGGTGGATGGCAGGAACTAAGATCACTTTTCTTTAAATTTAAGGTGGTTAATGAGGTGATTTGACGAACGACTCAAATTGGCTTTTGACCTATGAAGCATTTATAGTGATCACAGTAATATGGGCTGCTTCTGTTGGCTCTAGAAAAATGTTTTCCTTCACTCCAACTCAGGCCATCGTGTCAGTCACAGTGCTATCTCTTTCCTGTACTCCGTTTCAGAATGGAGCTCCTTTTTAAACTCTATCTGTGATCATAACTGAGCGGCTGTGCTTTTTCATGAGAAAAATAGAAGTTGGACTGAACCAAATCAAGCTTTAGTCACACATGTGGATTTAGAGTCAGCATGTCTCTATTTTTAGTCTCAAACATGAGTGTGCCATGTTTTACAGAGAAGCTCAAAATATAACGAGAGAAACATATGAAGAGGTTTAACAGGCATGTGAGTGTGTGTGATAGTAGAAGAGCTGCATAGTATGCAATCAAATGCTGCATGAATGTGTGCTTGTGTGTGTTGATCACTGAAACTGTAAAGATTGTTATAGCATTTTTCAAGTCAGGGAGGAAAGTTACCACTATCAAAGCTTTAGGATCAAGGCATGGAAAGACCTGTCTATATTTACAGTCTTGTAATCTTTGGTATCTAGTGCTCAGCTGTTTTCTTGTGGCCTGCATGGCAGTTTCATCTGTATTTTTTCAGCTGGGAAATGAAAAACAAAAACAAATTTGTATGAGGCCTAAAAATACTGGAAAATAAATAAAACTAAATTAAAAAAAAATAAACACTGAATTTCAGCCCACCACAGACCTATAACTCTGAAAATACATTAATATAGAGGTGAAATTATGCAAGGCTTCAACAAATATACCAATGTTTTTGCACCCAATAAATAAATCAGCTGATTCTGAGAGGGTGATGGTGGGTGGGGGAGGTTGATGAAACTGATGTTTCATGGAATGATTCTGCTGAAACAGTAGACTCCCTGGTTAATTATCGAGGTTTTAACAAAATGTGGAGCTTGAAATGTCTTTTCTCATGGCATCATATGACTCAGAAATCCTTGCAACCTTATCTGGGACCTTGTGCACTATTGTCTGCAGTGGATAATCACTTAAAGTCTAAGTGAACAGGGAACTTTAAGCGAAGTGGTTGGTTTCCTTAAAACCAACCAATTAACATCCGTTTTAAAAAAAAGAAGCACATGACTGCAGACTTAGGGAAATACCAGCAGTCCTTGTAAATGACAAACAGTTCAAAACAAAGACAGAAGTGTCCTGATCAAAATCAAATCAAGTCACTTTTATTGTTACATCACATGTGCAGGTACACTGGTACAGAACATGCGAGTGAAATTCTTGTGTACAAGCTTTACAAGCATGGGTGACTGACTTCGCTCAGCAAAGAGGGAAGGCATTCTAAAGTTTTAGAGCAATAAGAAGCAAAAAGCTAATAAAATTTAACTTGAAGGTTGGATTACAGAAGGTTTAACATACTAAACATTTATTTTTCTGAATGAATCATGCCGTATCTTCAATTTTTATCTGTATGTTTCTGAGATTAGGGAGTTGGACGAACATTGAGCTCTGAAAATAATTAAATAACACAATTAATATAATCCAACTGAAGTGTAAAAATGTTTCCCATGTGGGACTCGAACTGGTCTCTGGTGTGAGCAGTAAAATTATTCAACCCCCGCTCTCTCTAAGGTGCAGGTGTTAATGCTCAATTCCGATTTTTTTTTGTCTGCTTGTTCACACTACAAAGAAAAATGTGACAGCAAACGCTCTCCAACGTTGTCTTCCCCACAGGTTCACTGACATCTACACTGGATGGCCAGGAAGTATTCGCGATGTCTTCTCGGGCGCTTCTCTGGCGCTGATAATTGGCGTCTGTCTTGTGTCAGTGACGTAAAAGACGGATTTAATGCGACATGACCATTCAAACAGCAGTCGCTTTCTAAAACATCAGATATGTATCGGATTCAGTACCACATACGAAAGTGACCCAGATCGAATTTGAAAATATTGGATTTGTGCCGTTCACACTGTCATACCATGATCGGATATGGGTCGCATAGGGTTAAAAAAAAAAATTTAAAAAAATAATCGGATTTGATGCGCTTTCGCCTGCAGTGTGAACGTAGCCTAAATGTCACCTTTTTCCCCTCTTTGAAACTGGGAATATTCTTTTCATTTTTTGTGTACATGAATACAAGTCAGTACGAGAGAGAGCCCAAAATATGAATCCACAGATTAAATGTTGTGACCATTTCATGAACTGTCACAAGACTGTGCTGCTGGCTCTCTAGTAACTTCCTCACACTGGACTGCTGCTGATGACAGCAGTCCTTTTTCCGCTCTCCAAACTCTGTCAGCTCAGCGTAGTGACCAGTTCTTCACCTGCTGCAGGTTCTAGTTCTGGATCTTATGTGGGTTCTCCACAGCAGAGAGAGGACTAATGTCTCCAGCTGAAGCCCAAGATGGTGGTGTTAAAATTAGCCTGACTGAGACGAAGGACTCCAGATAGCTGAAAGATTTCAAGGAGAGAACTGACAACAAAGCCAGCAAATCGCAAAACATGTGATGGATCAGAGCTAGCTAAACTTTCAAAATAAGAGCGAAGAATATATTTTCATGACTCAAATCTTTGAGTGTGTCGCTTGAGTAAATTCTATTAGTGGGAAACACTGCAATGTAATTAGTATTTCAAACATAAGCCTAAATGTAACATCTATGACTTCCAGCAGTCATTCACCCTATGCTTTACATTCGAGGCTGGTGCGGGGTAGGCAGCTATAAGCTGTAGTATTATGAGTGGGCTCAAAAGCTCCACTGTGAAACAACAACTAACAGGATCTCACATTTTACTGTCTACAGTCAGACTCCCTAGTCATTTTGATAGTAGATTTTTCATCTCAGTTTTATGAAACTATTTAAAACCATCTCAAAGAAACAACAGTTTTTGGGATCATTTTGGTGTAATTTACTACAAGAAGCATATTAGCAGAAATCATTAACGTGTGACAGCTTTCAGATTATAGTTTCTATCAAGACAAAATACCAAAAAGAACAAATTTTACTGCCCTAATCCACGGGCCACTAAAAGCCAATAATAGCTGAGATGATGTTTTTAAGCTTCCTTAAATTCAAGCTTTGTGGTTCTCACATGTTTAGACATGTGGGAACAAAAAGCCGAGCATGGTTATCGTACAAGCAGTTCTTTATTTGTCAGGGACCAAAACACTGACCTCATAAGAGAAAAGATGTCTTGTACCAGATTTATCTACTAGCTAATTCCCATCTGCAGTCGCTGGCCAGGTACGCCCAATCATAAACATCACTGATTTAAAGGGCTTTTTAAATAATGCAAACAGCAAAGGCAGAGACATTTACCACTCTTCTCTGTGATCCAAGCTTCACGCTCTTATCTGTTGAACACTTACATAATGCCTGATTTTGCTGCAACACTTTTCTTGCTCAACCACATACGTAATCCCTCCAGGCCAAAGTTTAAAAAAAAAAAATCCTCCAGTTTTATGTGTCAAAACCACAGACCCAAAAGTAACAGCCTCATGATCAAGTCCTGATGAAAGCCTTTAAGAAACAAACTGAGATTTGGCAAAATATCTTTCTGAATGTGTGATTATGTTGTTTGTGTTAATAAAATGATTCACATAAAGTGTTGGAGAGTTCATTTACTAAACAGATCAGGTTTATTTCTTATAAGCTTTAGACTAAAGCTTTACACCACTTCCCCACTGAATCAGCCACAGTGATCAGACTTTGGACAGTAAGATTCAGTGATAAAAATGAAGCAGAAACAAACAGCTCCAGCAAAGTGAGATATAATCATTTTGTGATGATCATCCAAAAATCAAAAGACTCAGTGAAGCCTCTTCAAGCTGCTATTGCTAGATTTAGTGAACAGAAAGTATTTTGGTCAATTTAAGGGTAGAAATTGATCAGAGGTCAGTAAATAATATGTTGACCTTGTGAAGAGTAATTTCTAACACAGATAAAGATAACTATGGTGTTTGTCAGTCTTTGACATAGTAGGAGACACCGGGCGGGACTCTAAACAGAGGGAACAGCAGGGTTTGTTTGGTACGTAAGATTTGATAAAACACAAATTAATTCTGGTTCTTAAAACATGGCAGAAAAAAATGAATAAGTAGATTAGGAGCTCCAGCTTCAGTATGGGCTTCATACTCAGTAAAAACAAAACATCATTAGGTTGACATAATGTTTCAGCAATGTGGTAGATTGAAGCTGCTGGTAATTCAGTATTAATATCACCTAACTGCACGTCTAAACTTGTCATAGCAACGTTACCGAATTAGGTTTCATTTTCCAATTTTTAAAGGTGTAAATCAAACTACTGAGTTTAGCACCTTATTCCAACTAGGGCTGGGCCATATTATACCGTTCACGGTAATACCGGTATAATGTTAGGCAACGATAGGAAAATGAAATATCGAGATAGAATGGGAGTAAAACGCGCATGCGCAGTGCCTTTGTTTTCATACGCACATGGCCGATTGTTGAGTGAAACAAATGAACCAGAATTGGTTTGTAAAAAATGGTGCAACTTCAGTGATGTGGAACTGGTTTGGTGTTTGTCCGTCAGATACACGACAAAGCACATTTTTTTGCAGAACATGCAAGCGGCTGTCGTTATTGTCGTATTTGTCGGACTAAGATGCTCTTAAATCTGGGAGTAATCTGGGTCCTAAACTACGTATACTTCAGGTCAAACAACACTGCAGCATCACAGAGTTAAAAACTGTCTAAATTCTTACATCTTTAATAGAACGATCAGCATTGCTGCTTTACCAGGTGTAACTATGAAGTTTAACTTCCAGGCATCCATGAAAACAAAATTTATTACATTTAACGAGTTAGAAGTTAGCAGGAAGCTAGCGGAAGTTAGCTCGCTAGTTTCGCTAGTTACCTAAGCATGATATTGCATGTTCTGACTGAGAGATTTCTGAAAAAAATCAAACGTACAGCTCTGCTATCACTGCCAACATAAATGAAGACAGGAAACTAAACAGCAGTGACGTTTGTAGGGTTACTGAAGTTGGGCTAGCTGGTATATAATGATGTGCTACGTGATCGCTAGCGACACAGCTATGTTAGCATAACATAAACAGTGAAGCTGGAGGACGAACACTAACACTTTTCCACTTATAAAAGTTAACGTTAAGGTTCCTGATAGTTAGAGACAAATTCAGTCGCATGGCAGGATGCTGTAAACGGACCAAACTTCAGTCAGGAGAACAACTGAGATAATCCATCCACAATACAAGGTTAGTCATTAATATACTGCAACAACATGGGAATAGAGCAGCTGCCAGAGAATTCAACATTAATGAATCAATGGTACAAAAGTGGAGGAAGCAAGAATGAGTTGAATAAAGTTTGATTTATCTGACTGCTTTGTTTCGCTTAATGTGCCTTATAATCCCATGCACCTTATGGTCCGAAAAATACGTACTGCACACTGCAGTTTAATGTTGCAAAGCACCTCTTTTTAACTTCAGTGGATATTATACATGGTTATGCTCAGGATATGTCAGCCCATTTCTACTGGAAATGCCTTTTAGTTAAACTTTCAGCAAGGAATTTGCATTTGCACTGTTACATTTTTATAAAGCTTTAATGTACATAAAAACCAGCTTCTTGTTTAAGTGAAAATAAATGGAAGGTTGTCTTTTTGCGCTAGTAATGTTGTGGAGTTGTATTTTGTCTCGCATCAATTATATCGTCAGTTATATCGTTATCGCAAATTTTCAAATATATATCGTGATAAATATTTTTGGCCATATCGCCCTGCTCTAATTCCAACTTTGACATTTCTGGTTAACAATGAGAATTCTCCTGCTGCCACTGATAGTATTAAAAGGAGGACAAGTTTGAGATCCAACACTCCAGTGACTTTATTCATGTGAGGAATGTCAATAGAATCTTCACTCCATGTTTGATCAGAAGACATAAGTAAAAACCTGAGTAAACTTTACTCGATAAAAAGTTATTAGCAGAAAAACATTTTTAAAAATCAAAATTAGCTATTTATATTATTTGTTTTCACTGTGGTTATCATTTACTGTAGAAACAACGTATGCAGTTCAAAGTAAAGAAGAACAAGCATTTTCTCCAAGCATAGCATCCCAATGCACTTCAGATTCAGCATCACTTTCAAAGACCGGTTCATCCCAAGGACAGAACACCAAGACACAAGCTAAACAACAGTGTACCATATGTAGTGCACTTAGGGGTACTCAGACCCTTATTTCTGATTGAAACATATTAAAAGTGCATGACAACAATTTAAATAGAGGAAAGAAAAGCGTAAGTGACAGCTGGAGTGTCAGTATTGTTGTATCCTTGCAATATTGTTTAGATGATAGAAGCAGGACTGGGTGGCCGGGTTTCTTAAAGGTGAAATTGGAATTGAAAAGCTCATCCAGGTTTCTGATTTTTCAAAGATCACTCATAAAAGTACCCTACATCTTCTGATTTATAAAAAACTTGCCCTTTACACCAGAAGGCTCAAACAAAAATATAACTCGGACACTGATCACCTCGAGGATTATAGGTAAACAGGAACAGTAAGTTGTATTGTTACTAATAGGAGTCCTTCTAAATAAGTAAGAAAATAAAGTCAGAAGTAATAACAAAATAGAGTAACGAGTTTAATCTATTTATATAAACGATGATAATAGCAGTGATAACTGTTTATGAGGCATAAAGCTGAAGTAAAACCATGGCTAAACGTGTAGCATAAGATTTAAATGGCCACGTTGTTAAATATTTACCCCCAGAGAAATGACAGCCATCACTGTAGGCGAGGTAAAAACAAACTAATGCTGCTTAACGTCATACCGATCAGCTCCAAGATGACAAAAACACCTTCAGGCTCGTTCGAAAGAGCAGCTGAAGGGAGGTCAAAGGTCAAAAAGCGTCTCACACATGCTGACAGACTCTCTCAGTGCTGACGTTCACTTTGTTGACACTGCTAACGAGCTAACTAGCCGCACGAAGCACAAAGGCCGCTCAGCTAGTAGTTTAAAATTCACGCCGACACACGGACTTAAGGTAGAGCCACTCAGAGCTGAGCTGGTAAAACTGCAGACGGTGTGAGATAAAATTAATACCAGGAAGTAATGCTGCGTGAAGTTGAGCTTCAGCAGCTAGCAGTGGGCCGTGTTCACTTACGTCTGGACGGCTGGTTAGATTCGCCCAGGGCTTTCCTTTCTCCGCTGGCTTTCTTGTCGGCCGCTACCTTGCCTCCTCCGCCGGAGTTGTTGCTATTTTTCTTGCCTTTCTTCACCACCTCCCATTTTCCGACCGAGCCGTTATTTGAAGCCATGTCTCCGGGTCCAGATGGATGATTAGTTCGGGTACCGTGACTTCCTGCCTCCTTCCTCCCTTCTGCTGAATGAACGAGAGGACGTTGCGTAAACTGCTCTGAGCGTTTAACCGTCCGCGTGCCACGTCTCTATGTCGGCATGACGTCAGAGTGATGTGTTTGGACCGTTAACTTTCGTGTTCGTAGCCGAACGGAACAAGTTTAAACACGGAATTTATTAAACGCGTCTTCAAGACGGAATCATAGACGACCCCGATTCATTTTAAACACAACTAAATACAACAATAATACGAGTTCGGTTTTAAAAAAATAAAATACATTTTAAAAAATCTACAATTTATTGTAAAATAAACAGCAACTGCTTTTTGATAACTGTTTTTAAATTTTCAAAAAAATTAAAAAGAATTAGCGCAAAACTTACATTTCAATACTTTTTAACTTAATACCAAAATTAATATCCTTGGGGTTATCGCTTATCTATTTGGTTATGCCATACTATATTAATTATTATTGATCCATTTTAGATTCTATAGAGTACAGTGGTCCTCTTTTAATCCTGCCCGAGAGCTCCAACTCCAACATCCTTTGTCCACAATTTCCACTCTCCCACCTATGTACCTTTTCTTTTTCCGGTCACAATCTCTACCACACCTCTTTCATACCTCTCACCCATACAACTTACCATTTTGTTATCTTACCTTATTTTAGTAGTCAGACAATATTAGGCATTTAATGTCATTTCATTAAAAACGTATCTTGCCCCAGTAAATCAATGCTTTCCTCTCGCATGCTTAGTAGCGCTGCCGCTTATAGAGAAACACTGTGGGAAGCTGATACCATCCCCTTCGATAGCTCAGTTGGTAGAGCGGAGGACTGTAGAGGAGTGCGATAGACATCCTTAGGTCGCTGGTTCAAATCCGGCTCGAAGGAGGTGACACTTTTTTTTCTTCTTCTTTCACGGTGTTCAAGCGCAACGATCGAATACAGATTACATGGTAGATACGGTTCATCAGCCGAACCAGCACCATTGCCAGCAAGCCAACAGGCTCTGTTGGCTATAGCCCAACTCGATTACATAGATATACTTTATCAGGTTGCGAGGCAGCGCACATAAGGGGGATTAGCTCAAATGGTAGAGCGCTCGCTTAGCATGCGAGAGGTAGCGGGATCGATGCCCGCATCCTCCAAAGTTTTGTGTCTCGTCGGTTGGCGTGAGTTTGTTTTAACTCTCAAGTTGCAAAATGCAACCAACCAGACCAATTAGAAAATATGGTTATTTTAAAAGTTGGTAATTTTTGGGGGGGAGCTGAGACACAAAACATAAAGAAGATGCCAATGTCACATTTACATTTTCACGAATGTTTTTGCGACGAATTTCACTGAAATCAATTCGTTCGACACTTCAAACTTAGGCAGTCTTTGTATAAGCTATTATAGGTCCCTGCTGTCAACACGTTATCACCTTCAAAGCCTAACATTTTAAGCTAGGTGACAAATCGTCGATATCTTACGCTTCCGGGGACCCAACATCAGCAAACAAGAGAACCGTTTGGAATGAATATACGCATGTACACTCGTTTTACTTACATCTCTTTGGTAAACACTATATAACATGCTGGATAATGTTAGGGATAAGATTATGGTTAGGGTTTGGGATACGGCTAGGACTGGAGTACATGGCTGGAACATGTATTACCTCGGGAGCGTTATTGTACTGGATTTCATTGATAACCCGGCGCGTAGCATAAGAACGCGGAAGCTCACCTGTCGCGCTCCTCCGGAACATCGCAGGACTTGACAAATCGTCAGCATATCACGGGTTGGTACTGCGAACGGGCTCCTTCTGAAGCGTGGGGGGATTAGCTCAAATGGTAGAGCGCTCGCTTAGCATGCGAGAGGTAGCGGGATCGATGCCCGCATCCTCCAAACTTTTTTCTGATGAGTTAAAATATTTTAAATAGAGCATTTTAAATATCCATGTGATTTAAAACTGTTTATTGTTTATGGAGAGTAATACATTTTAAGAGTACCGGGTAAATCTGTAAAGCAAACAGGAACTGATTGATTAATGATTATTTCTTTATGGCAGTGTATATTAATGAAATATGAAGTTGATATAAACAGAACTTTAAATAAATCACCCTAATTAGTAGAATGAAGAAACGACCTGAAATAGAGAATAAACTTATTTGAATGTTTATGACTCCCCGATAGCCGTAGATGTGTCTGTGCTGCCGCCTGGAGGCACAAGAGAGAAGATACATCTGCAGCTTCAACGTTTTCTTTAACACTAATAACTATGGCAGAGCACTGAATGTATAGAAGGTGGAAAGAGAGGCATTACTATGAGATAACTGTGAGGTAGATTATTATCAATTGGTAAAAAGTGCAAATGTAATCAAGCGCACATGAAAAATTAACAGGTTTTAGAGCTTTTTGTATTAAACTGTGTAAAAAGTTTACTTGCATTGACTTGATATTCTGTGCATGGCGTTTACAATGATTAAAAAGTTCATGTGAGAGACAAAACAGAAGACAAAGAAGTCCAGACGCTTTTTCTTTCCAAGCTCCTTAGACTACAATGACCTGGATGACTGAGAATCTTCACAGACAACAAGACAAGACGGTGCAACACTAGACAGAACAGGACAATACAGAGACAAGACAGTGCAATGGAAATGTGCAAAATACTAAGAATAATACTAAATACTAAAAAATTGTGCACCGAGGAAGCTATGTGAGAATGCTCTTTCTGGACTTCAGCTCAGCATTCAATCATATCATCCCGGAGATCCTGGTCCAGAAACTGTCTCACCTGGGACTCTCCACCCCCATCTGCCTCTGGATCAAGGACTTCCTGACAAATAGACCACAGTCTGTCAGACTCGGCCCCCACCGGTCCAGCACCATCACACTCAGCACCGGGTCTCCACAAGGATGTGTTTTGAGTCCCCTCCTGTTTACGCTCTACACATCCGACTGCTCCCCTACCCATCTCTCAAACACCATCATAAAGTTCGCGGATGACACCACAGTGGTTGGACTCATCTCAAGGGGGGATGAGTCGGACTACAGAGATGAGGTCAACAGACTGACTGAGTGGTGTTCAGTTAACAACCTCCAACTGAACACCACGAAAACTAAAGAACTTATCTTGGACTTCAGGAAGGGCAGAGCAGACCCGGCCCCACTTTACATTCACGGGAGCTGTGTGGAGAGGGTACACTCCATGAGGTTTCTGGGCGTGCAGATATCTGATGACCTCTCCTGGACTGCAAATACTACAGCGGTGGTAAAAAAGGCCCAGCAGCGTCTCCACTTTCTAAGAGTGCTCAGGAGGAACAACCTGGAGGAGAGGCTGCTGGTGACATTTTACAGAGCCACCATAGAGAGCATCCTAACGTACGGCATAACAACATGGTATGCAGGGTGCTCAGCTGCGGACAGGAAAGTACTGCAGAGGGCCATCAACACAGCCCAGAAGATCACTGGCTGCTCTCTGCCCAGCCTGGAGGTCACTGCAAACTCTCGGTACCTCAGCAGAGCTGGCAATATCATCAATGACTACTCTCACCCCAGCAACCAACTGTTTGAACTATTACGGTCAGGCCGACGGTACAGGTCACATAAAACCAGGACAAACAGATTCAGGGATAGCTTCTTTCCCAGAGCTATCACCGTAGTAAATAAGCACAAAAACAATTGAACCTATTCCATACCGTCACTGTCATTATATTATGCTGCTATTCATACTGTCATTATATTAATGCTGCTATCCTGTATATATTGTACTTACTATTGTTTGAGTACTTACGATTGTTTTTTTGTACTTTTTATATTTTACATTTATATTTATTATTGAAACTTGCACCAAGGGAGTGGCACTCCAATTTCGTTGTACTCTGTACAATGACAATAAAGGCTATTCTATTCTATTCTATTCTATTCTATTCTATTCTATTCTAAAAGACACTTGGTGTCTGAAGCTGTGCGTGTGTGGAGGAGCAATCCCAGTTCAAGGTCCCCTATGTGTCTAGACTCAGCACTATACGGATGGACTCTCTAGTTTGATATTTATTAAAACAATGGAGGAGTGAACCAGTCACAATTAAACAAAGACTAATCCTAAACTAGATTTACTGCCTGCTTCTTTTGTTTTTCTTTTTAACTGCCTGGCTCTTTACTATCTCTTAAATCCCTGTGACTAGCTACCCCTACCAGACCTTACTGTTACTGGGCTTTCATTAGTCTGTCACAACACTCAGGAATGTATCCTTCACAGAAAAAAGCAACGTAATCTTTAGCCATCACCAATGGGCGATTGATATAGTCTGACAAATAATAACAAATGTGTCTTGATATTGTTTGAGTGGCACACGTCATTGCATTGTGATCGTGCTACAGTACGAGACACAGGGGGATTAGCTCAAATGGTAGAGCGCTCGCTTAGCATGCGAGAGGTAGCGGGATCGATGCCCGCATCCTCCAAAAGGCCGTAGCTTTATCATCAACACAAAAACATTTCCTTTCCACAATAAACAAATGTTCAACTGTGTTCCGTTACCCCTGGTTAAGTAAGGTTACACTGGAAGGTTGACACCAGGCGACTGTGGAATGGACTGTGCTGCATCACTGACTACAAGAAAGACAACACAGTCAGCCCACTGCATCTCTTGCAGACGAGCTTAACAACTTTGACGCAGACAACAGAGAGCAGATCCTCTACCCTCAGGAGGACAGTGAGGCTGCAACTTTAACTCTCAAAACAGAAGCTGTGAGATGGATCTTTAAAAAGGTCAATCCTCACAAAGCTCCAGGACCGGACGGCATCCCAGGCCGGCTACTCAGAGTGTGTGCAGACGAGCTGGCAGAGGTGTTCACCAACATCTTCAACCTCTCCCTGAGGCAGTCAGTGGTCCCCACGTCCCTCAAAGCATCCACCATCATTCCCGTTCCCAAAAAATCAGTGGTCTCCTGTCTGAATGACTACCGTCCTGTTGCACTGACATCCGTCATCATGAAGTGCCTAGAGCGACTGGTCAAAGGTCACATCTGCTCCTCCCTCCCTGAAACACTGGACCCTCTTCAGTTTGCCTATCGGACAAACAGAGCCACAGAGGATGCCATCGCCCTGGCAACGCACACCACCCTCACTCACCTGGAAAAAGGGAATACATATGCAAGGATGCTCTTCATCGACTACAGCTCGGCATTTAACACCATCATCCCCTCAAAACTTGCCACGAAGCTCGTCAACCTTGGGCTGGAAACACCAACCTGCAGATGGATTCTAAACTTCCTCACAAACAAGCCCCAAGTGGTGAGAGTTGGTAAGCACACCTCCTCACCACTCATCCTAAACACAGGTACGCCACAGGGTTGTGTGCTTAGCCCCCTCCTATATTCCCTGTTCACACACGACTGTGTTGCTAAACACGAGTCCAACATCATCATCAAGTTTGCGGATGACACAACCATCATAGGCCTCATCACAGACAACGACGAGACGGCCTATAGAGAGGAGGTGATGACACTGCACGAGTGGTGTCTGGAAAATAACCTGACTCTCAACATCAGCAAAACTAGAGAAATGATAGTGGACTACCGAAAACGACCAGTCAGAGAACACCAGCCCATCCACATCAACGGTGTCAAGGTCGAAAGGGTCAGCAGCTTCAAGTTCCTTGGAGTCAACATCACCGAGTACTTCTCCTGGACCCAACATCGCCTCAAATGTTGGGTGTGCGATCGAGAGCTTGCTGACGAGCTGCATTACAGTTTGGTACGGAAGCTGCTCTACCAGCAGCCGTAAATCACTACAGAGGGTGGTGAAGGCAGCAGAGCACATCACTGGCATGAGGCTTCCTGCCATTCAGGACATTTATCTCCAGCGATGCCTCCGTAAAGCACACAGCATCATCAAGGACCACAGCCACCCAGCACATCAGCTGTTCTCCTTGTTACCATCTGGCAGACGTTACAGGAGCCTGTCTGCTCGGACTACAAGACTTAAAAACAGTTTTTACCACCAAGCCATACGACACCTCAACCACAACACTTAAACACACACAACACAGCACTCAGAAGCTACCCTGCAGCTTCACAAGTACTCTGTTAATCTGCACTGGTCACTCCACTTTATTGTTATTGATATTTATATTTAAAAAGTGCAATACTGTAATTTTCTGCTGCTCATTCCTCCCGTCATATTTCTTTTCAAGATTTTCTTATTTAATCACTAGTGTACATATATTTATAGATACATATATATTTAGTCATCTTTTCTCTTTTACCATGTCTCTCTAATATTTTGCTCCTTACTATTTTCCTATTCTTTTTTTTTATTATTTTATTTTACTTTATTTTATTTTCTTCTACTGTATCATGCTGCTGAGTGACTGCTGCTCGTCAAACACATTTCATTGCAATGTTGACCCTGTGCTAACTTGCATATGACAAATAAAACTGAAAACTGAAGGAAATGCTATCCCAGTTCAAGGTCCACATGCAATTTGTTTAGACTCAGCACTGTGCTTGTACTCCCTATATTGACATTTATCACCATAAAACAATGGAGGAGTGAAATGGTCACTATTAAACAAAGACTTACCCTAAACTAGATTTACTGCCTGCTTCTTTTGTTTTTCTTTTTAACTGCCTGTGTCGCTTCAGAAATTAGCACAGTGTTAGTACATCACCTGCTGAACTTTCCACTTCCATTGATGTCAATTTGCATTAGCCCTTAAATGCTGTTGGTACCTACTGTGTTATGGGCCACAATAAAGACTAAATGAAAAGAGTTACACCTTGGTTAGGAGGAGTCTGAGCTTCTAAAAGTGGGGAATTAGAATCTCTAAACAACAAATCAGAAAAGTTTGATTTTGCAGATTGAAAAGATTGATCCAATCACTCTGAAAAGACTTTCTAACAGGTCCTCTCCCTTTAACGTCTCACAAAAACTGAAAAACATCCCTGATCATCCTAAAATAATATCAGAAAGATGGCAACTTCTTCTTCAGCAGTGACATGTGTAACTTGCAATCAGAGGGGGATTTGCTCAAATGGATTAGTGATCACTGTGAGACCTTGGGTCACCCTGTTTACATGCTTAACTTAATAACTAGAGGTGCAGTACTCTAATACAAGTCTACTTTAGTGACCTTTAACTGATCACACATGCTGTGGCGTTGTAGAGCTGCAGATGCGCAAAGCTGAGAACGGACACACGTGGGCTTTCCTTATGGAAATTATACTGGGATAGTTCCTCCTTTCAGTACGCCACAGTCAGTTGTTTCCTTTGGCGTTTTAAGACGAGAGTAGCATTCATGTGATCAAACACCCGCATCCGTGGGGGATTAGTCCCAAACAATGGAGGAGTGAAACAGTCACTATTAAACAAAGACTTATCCTACACTAGGATGTATCCTACATGATGAGTCAAGGAGGCCATTTACGTGAAAAGGGAAAGACCATCTCTGAATCGAGGAAGGGGCCTAAGGGTACATCTTTCGCCATCTTACAATGCTGTGATTGTAGCCATTCCCCAACTCTCTGTGAATGGTACTCATGGACGTTGATCAGTGGGCTTTGATCAGTGGTTGTTGATCAATGGTCATGAGAATTTGCATAATTATGATTAAGGAACTGACCTCCCAGCCCATTGTTCCTTCAGTGGGCTGGTTTCAGTCATTATGCAAATGTACTGTTTATAAGATTTGGGGAAACCTGCAGTCAGCTGAGACTGAAGAAGTCACTTGGATGAGTGACGAAACATTTCTCCCACAAAACACTACATCCAGATGAACAGAATCAACCTTTGGAGATTTACTTTCCTGGATGATTAAGGATATCCCACACTAGATTTACTGCACAAATCAATGTCCTTTACAATATTTGAAAAGTTCATGTGACCAGGTACCCCTACTAGAACCTAAATGTCATGAAACTACTTTTGGAAAGAGGAGCAATCCCAGTTCTAGGTTCATAAGCAAAGCCCTGGTGTGTCTGTACTCAGGACTGCATATGTGCAGCTCTGAAACACCACAGATCATGGGACATGTTTAAGCTGCACCCAGTGGGGGATTAGCTCAAATGGTAGAGCGCTTGCTTCGCATGCGAGAGGTAGTGGGATCGACGCCCGCATCCTCCAAATGGGTGTTTCACTTTAAACCTCATCCTGAAAACATTTAATTTGCCGAGTGAACAAATCTCTTAAATCCCTGTGACTAGCTACCCCTACCAGACCTTACTGTTACTGGGCTTTCATTAGTCTGTCACGACACTCAGGAATGTATCCTTCACAGAAAAAAGCAACGTAATCTTTAGCCATCACCAATGGGCGATTGATATAGTCTGACAAATAATAACAAATGCGTCTTGACATTGTTTCAGTGGCACACGTCATTGCATTGTGATCTTGCTACAGTACAAGACACAGGGGGATTAGCTCAAATGGTAGAGCGCTCGCTTAGCATGCGAGAGGTAGCGGGATCGATGCCCGCATCCTCCAAAAGGCCGTAGCTTTAAGCATCAACACAAAAACATTTCCATTCCACAATAAAGAAATGTTCAACTGTGTTCCGTTACCCCTGGTAAGTAAGGTTACACTGGAAGGAAATGCTATCCCAGTTCAAGGTCCACATGCAATTTGTTTAGACTCAGCACTGTGCTTGTACTCCCTATATTGACATTTATCACCATAAAACAATGGAGGAGTGAAATGGTCACTATTAAACAAAGACTTACCCTAAACTAGATTTACTGCCTGCTTCTTTTGTTTTTCTTTTTAACTGCCTGTGTCGCTTCAGAAATTAGCACAGTGTTAGTACATCACCTGCTGAACTTTCCACTTCCGGCCTGCAAGCATTGTGAGGGTCAAGTTTTTAGAAGTTCAGCTACTCTGCACCCATCTTGAAATTAACGTGAGTATCTTCAGGGCAGTTATTTTGAAGCATCATCTTAGTTAATGGTTCAGTTATCATGAAGACAATGTACAGACAATCCAGTCAATGCAGTATTTAAAAGTAGTTGCTGTTTAGAAAGTGTTACTACGTTTATGCCTGCTTCTCTTCAGCAGAGCTGGATGATAAAACTATGCAAAGTTAAATGTTTCTGTGTCGTTACAATCCCACTTGGAGGATGCGGGTATCGATCCCTGGGAGAATTTAAATTGTATCACTTTTGTAGCAACTCTGAAAAAGGAATCATACCATATGTTAAAATGTATAGCTCTACAAAATACACACCAACCGAAAGATTCCTTTGATCGATATCCCGTAGGAGACACAAATCTTTTTGGGGTTGAGTCTATGGAAGTAAATCTACCTACTGAACAGCCAGAAGGGATGACCAAGTTATTGTGAGGTATTGAAGGGACATAGAGACAGCAGGGGAGACCCGAGGCGGCCGCATGTCCGAGTGTCAGGTGAACTGAACTTCAGGTAAGAAGTTATGACCTGCAGTCTATCTGGGTCACATATAAAACAAGTTTAGGTGGAGTTTATTTTCTTTATGCTGACTTTTTACAGTCATTTACAATAACTCTCGTACTGTGTACTAGCTAGCATGACGGAGTTTCTATACAGCTGGGTGGGTGCTATGATGTTACTGATAGTGAACTTTATTTTATTCATAAGGTTAGTTAGTAAAGTTGCCAACCGTCCCGTAAAAAACGGAATCGTCCCGCATTCGGAGAAAATATTACGCGTTTCTTATTGAGCTGAAAAGGAACACAGCTTGTCCCGGACTTCAGCTAGAATGGAAAAAGACACAAAGCTGGATTTATTCTGCGTCTTTACGCTGTCAGCTGCCTCTTCTTCTTTCATTCTCTCCCCTTCCTCTCCTGTTGCTCCTTTGATCATGAAACTGATCAATGATCAGCTGATCGGCATTTCTCTCTTGTTTGTTTATCGCCCACTTTGCGCCAGAAAGAAGAAACCAGCCGATGTCGTGCTAAACAACAGCAGCATGTTTAAGCTTGATCAGCTGTTGTTAGAATGTATTTAATATTAATTTCTAGTATCAGCTGATGTTTGCTGGAGCCACAGCTATAAAGCTGCTGGTCATGATATCGGTTTGGATATGTGGTGAGAGGGAAACATGAAGATGAAACCAGGAGATGTCTTTACTGAATCATCAGAGCTGAACAGGTGATGGAGAAACAGGTTTACCTTTTAGGTGACATGAATGAGTTTAAGGGAAGTTAAGAACTGTTTCTGAGACACAAATAACACCAGGATCCTTTTTTAGGTAGCTGACAGCTGGTAACTGTGCAGGGGCGGATTTAGCAAATTAACAGGGAAAGGGGGGCACAAAGAAATACTTTTCTTTCTTATTCTCATTTAAAATATCTAGTTTTTAATAAATAATTATCTGAATCTTACAACCAAAGTTTTTATCTGATGTAAAATGTATAGAGATCACATATATACCAACATGACAGTGTACATCACTGTCACAACAGCGTTTGTTTTCATTCAAAGGCTTTATGGCCTTTCCTATAATACCTGGTGGGCCGGTCTCTAGTCTACATGGCAATGCCGATTATTTGTTCCAGTCCAGCCCTGCTCACCACTAGGTGAGTGAGCTGGATGATTGTAAGTAACAGTGGAGCTGTTCTCATCGAGACGACCCCTCCTAACTACAGTTTTATCAGTGAGGCCAGGGTGAGCAGGAGAGGAGGAGGGGTTGCTGTCTTATTTAATGAATCATTTCAATGTAAGCAGCTATCTCCTGGAAGTTTTCAGTCTTTTGAATATGTGGCTTTACAGCTGAAGGCCCCATCCAAAGTTGTGTTTCTTAATGTTTACAGGCCTCCCAAATACTGCACAGACTTTTTTAATGACCTCAGTGAACTGCTGTCTGTGATCTGTGTTGATTTTGACTGTGTAATTATTGTTGGGGATTTTAACATTCATGTGGACAACCCTCAGGACAAAGGGACTAAAGACCTGAGTAACACTCTGGGCAACTTTGGGCTGACTCAGCATGTAACAGAGGCCACACATAATAGAGGACACACTCTTGACCTACTGATCTCCAAAGGCCTAAGCATTTCAAAGGTTACTGTGTCTGATGTGGGCCTGTCTGACCATTACTGTGTTTTCTTTGAAAGTAAAATCTCAGCCCACACAAATATATCAACAGCAGTGATCACAAAACGGTGTATAACTGAAGACAGTAGTGAGATCTTTAACCAGGTCTTCCCATTAACACCTGACCTGTCCAGGGGTTCAGTCAATGAGCTCGTCAATAGCTTCAATGCTAACATGTTAAATGTAATGGACACTATTGCTCCCATTAAGGTGAAGGTTATCTCTGGAAGAAGAAGTCTCCATGGAGAAACTCCACACTGGTGAAAAATGAAAAAAGAGAGTGTAGGAAAGCTGAGCGCAGATGGAGAAAAACAAACCTCCAGGTTCATTATGACATCTATAAAGAGAAACTTCACAATTAAAATTTACAACTGAGGAGTGCAAGGAGGTCCTACTTCTCTGACATCATCACCAAAAACAGTCATAATGCTCGGGTCTTATTTTCTACAGTTGACAGGCTAACAAACCCTCCTGTGTCAGTGGCAGCTGAACTTCATTCGACCGTGGCCTGCAATGACTTTGCCAAATTCTTCACTGAAAAAATCCAAAAAATTAGACAAGCAATTGGTACATCAACAGCAGATCCAGGATATGTACTGTGTCCACCAAAAAACTGTTTAAACACCATGAAACAGTTTCACCCGATTAACAGCAAAGACCTGGAGGACATCTTAGGTCAACTGAACTCCTCCTCCTGCTGTTTAGATGTCCTGCCAACAAGTTTTTTCAAAAAGGTCTCAAAGACTTTAGAGTCAGACCTGTTACAGATCGTCAACTTTTCTTTATTATCAGGTGTGTTTCCAGAATCACTAAAAACTGCTGTAATTAAACCTATACTGAAAAAGGACAAGCTTGACAAGACACAAATGAACAACTACAGGCCGATCTCAAATCTCCCGTTTTTAAGTAAGATCATTGAAAAAGCAGTTTCTCAACAGCTCAGTTACTTCTTAAAACAGAATAACTGCTATGATGCCTTCCAGTCAGGTTTTAGACAGAACCACAGCACTGAAACCGCTCTCACCAAAGTGTTTAATGACATATGTCTGAATACAGATAGTGGAAAAATGTCAGTCTTAGTTTTACTGGATCTCAGTGCAGCATTTGATACAGTTGACCACAACATATTACTCAAACGACTGGAGAACTGGGCAGGTCTTTCAGGAACTGTACTAAACTGGTTCAAAACATACTTAGAAAACAGGAAATACTTTGTATCAATAGGTAACTTCACATCTGAGCAGACAAGTATCACATGTGGAGTTCCCCAAGGTTCCATCTTGGGACCCCCTCTGTTTAACATTTACATGCTCCCACTGGCACAGATTATAAAGAACAACAAAATAAACTATCATAGCTATGCAGATGACACACAAATATATATCACAATGTCACCAGGAGACCGAGGCCCTGTACAGGCTCTTGGTAAATGCATTAAGGAAATTAATGACTGGTTGTGCCACAATTTTCTCCAGCTAAACAAAACCAAAACTGAAGTAATAGTCTTTGGAGCCAAAGAAAAACGATTACAGGTCACCAGAGAACTTCAATCTATACACCTAAAAACCACAGACCAGGCGAGAAATTTGGGTGTAGTGATGGATGCAGACCTAAACTTAGATAAACACATTAAGACAATAACAAAGTCAGCTTACTATCACCTCAAGAATATATCAAGGATAAAAGATCTGATGTCTCAACAGGACCTGGAAAACCTAGTCCATGCATTCATCTTTAGTAGGCTTGATTACTGTAACAACAACTTTTACAGTTCTACCTAAAAAATAAGTCAGACAACTACAGCTCATTCAGAACTCTGCTGCTCGAGTCCTCACTAAGACCAAAAAAGTGGACCACATCAGTCCAGCTCTGAGGTCTTTACACTGGCTGCCTGTCCGTCAGAGGATAGACTTTAAAGTTCTGATGCTGGTCTATAAAGCTCTGAATGGTTTAGGACCAAAATACATCAGTGACCTCCTGACCCAGTATGAACCTTCCAGATCCCTCAGGTCATCTGGATCCGGTCTTTTATCAGTTCCCAGAGTCAGAACCAGACACGGAGAAGCTGCATTCAGCTTTTATGCTCCATATATCTGGAACAAACTCCCAGAAAGCCTCAGATCAGCTGAAACACTCAGTTTATTTAAATCCAGGTTGAAGACTCACCTGTTCTCAGCTGCATTTGAATAAAACACCAAATCCACACTTTTAAGCTTAAATTTCAAAACTTACATTAACTACTGATTTTATCTACTGTTCTGATTTTATGTTTTGATTTTATATACTGTTTTGTTTGTTTGTTTGTTTGTTAATTAGTTAGTTTGTTTGCTTGTTTTAATCAATTTTAAATCATGCTTTTTATTTGTTTTTGTTTCTAATGTCTCTGTAAAGCACTTTGAATCACCTTGTTGTTGAATTGTGCTATACAAATAAATTAGCCTTGCCTTGCCTTGCCTAGGTGGTGTTCAGTTGACAGCTCAGGGTCTGTCTTCACCCAAGTGTCCAGAACATGTACAAATTTCTGTAAAAATACAGCCGTTAATGTGGTTGGCATTAATACCTACAGTGGGGCAAAAAAGTATTTAGTCAGCCACCGATTGTGCAAGTTCCCCCACTTAAAATGATGACAGAGGTCAATAATTTGCACCAGAGGTACACTTCAACTGTGAGAGACAGAATGTGAAAAAAAAAATCCATGAATCCACATGGTAGGATTTGTAAAGAATTTATTCATAAATTAGGGTGGAAAATAAGTATTTGGTCACCTCAAACAAGGAAAATCTCTGGCTCTCACAGACCTGTAACGTCTTCTGTAAGAAGCTTTTCTGTCCCCCACTCGTTACCTGTATGAATGGCACCTGTTTGAACTCATCATCTGTATAAAAGACACCTGTCCACAGACTCAAACAGTCAGACTCCAAACTCCGCCATGGCCAAGACCAAAGAGCTTTCGAAGGACACCAGGAAAAGTATTGTAGACCTGCACCAGACTGGGAAGAGTGAATCTACAATAGGCAAGCAGCTTGGTGTGAAAAAATCAACTGTGGGAGCAATCATCAGAAAATGGAAGACATACAAGACCACTGATAATCTCCCTCGATCTGGGGCTCCACGCAAGATCTCATCCCGTGGGGTCAAAATGATCATGAGAACGGTGAGCAAAGATCCCAGAACCACACGGGGGGACCTGGTGAATGACCTGCAGAGAGCTGGGACCAAAGTAACAAAGGTCACCATCAGTAACACACTACAACGGCAGGGAATCAAATCCCGCAGTGCCAGACGTGTTCCGCTGCTGAAGCCAGTGCATGTCCAGACCCGTCTGAAGTTTGCCAGAGAGCACATGGATGATACAGCAGAGGATTGGGAGAATGTCATGTGGTCAGATGAAACCAAAGTAGAACTTTTTGGTATAAACTCAACTCGTCGTGTTTGGAGGAAGAAGAATACTGAGTTGCATCCCAAGAACACCATACCTGCTGTGAAGCATGGGGGTGGAAACATCATGCTATGGGGCTGTTTTTCTGCCAAGGGGACAGGACGACTGATCCGTGTTAAGGACAGAATGAATGGGGCCATGTATCGTGAGATTTTGAGCCAAAACCTCCTTCCATCAGTGAGAACTTTGAAGATGAAACGAGGCTGGGTCTTCCAACATGACAATGATCCAAAACACACCGCCCGGGCAACAAAGGAGTGGCTCCGTAAGAAGCATTTGAAAGTCCTGGAGTGGCCTAGCCATTCTCCAGACCTCAACCCCATAGAAAATCTGTGGCGGGAGTTGAAAGTCCATGTTGCTCTGCGACAGCCCCAAAACATCACTGCTCTCGAGAAGATCTGCATGGAGGAATGGGCCAAAATACCAGCTACTGTGTGTGCAAACCTGGTAAAGACCTATAGTAAACGTTTGACCTCTGTTATTGCCAACAAAGGTTATGTTACAAAGTATTGAGTTGTATTTTTGTTATTGACCAAATACTTATTTTCCACCCTGATTTACGAATAAATTCTTTACAAATCCTACCATGTGAATTCATGGATTTTTTTTTTTTCACATTCTGTCTCTCACAGTTGAAGTGTACCTCTGGTGCAAATTACTGACCTCTGTCATCATTTTAAGTGGGGGAACTTGCACAATCGGTGGCTGACTAAATACTTTTTTGCCCCACTGTACCTGCAGGCTCACATAACCTGGAGAAACAAAAGAGCAATAATACATATGAATGTACCACGTTTTAGTACTATATTTGGGAAAATTTCAATACAGTATAAATTGCTATGTCAGATAGAAGAAGAAACAACAAAAAAAAACCTAAAACCCATCACCAATGGGCACACTGCCCTTTCTGTACCAACAAGACTATACATGAGTACACAAAGCCAAGCCATGGCGTAAGTGAGATTGGTGTTAAAGAATTTGACTAGCCTGCAAAGAGTCCTGACCTCAACCACACAGAGCTCCTTTGGGATGAACTAGATTGGAGACTGCAAGCCGGGCCTTCTCGTCCAACGTCAGTGTCTGAACTCATAAATTCTTCTGGAAGAACGGTCAAAAACAAACTTTCCCATTTATGTCCCTCTTTTTGTCTTCTAACTTCTCTGCATCTCATGGACAAAGATTGTTTCATCTTGTTCTCTCTATAAACTTCACAAGATGCTCGGTTGAACTTTCCCTCCTCCGAGGTAAACTTTTATTAAACTCTTAATAAACAGTCATGAGTCTCCGGTTCTCACCTTCCGGTGTTACACTCTCAAGACCCCGGGTGGAACACACAGGTAAATGCAATTCCCATTGCTACATCCCTTTTCTTTTACAAAGACAATGAACTATTCATAAGTTGAGAACTCAATTTGCAACTGGAACAAAACTTAGACATGACATTTCTTTGTTAGACACAATTTTCTTCAAAAATAAAAATTCTTTCTTCCACTTACTTTTTTAAGCTTTCTTTCTATTTTCCTTTAGTATTACTTTTATTCATTTTTTCCGTTTTGTTTCTCATTTCCTTATTTTTATTTTTTTTTCTTCCAAACAAGTAAACAGATCACAAAGCCATAACTCAAAATATTATCACAGATGTTCTGCTCTGTTCTCTAACCAGTAAACAAATCACAACATATAACTCAAATGTCGTCACAGATTTTTTTTTCTTTTGTCTTTCCTCTGACAAGTAAACAAATTACAGCGTATAACTCACAGATTACCCCTTAATTGCATACATAGTCCTTCAAATATCCAGGTTGTTGTACTACCCGTCCTGACCTGGTAGTGCTGTTTTGTGTGTTCTCTTTGCTCTTTGTCGGCACAGTAATGTTCTGCCCCTCAGGCTGGAGATGTGCTGACATGTCTTTTTTGACCTCCGTAGCTCGCCTCAGATGCCGACGATTCCTTCTGAGGACTCTGCCGTTGTCCAACTCCACATCATAGGATCTGTTTCCCAGAGTGTTACACACTCTAGCCTTGGTCCATAAGTTGTGTGGTTCAAAAGGTTGGACTCGCACCAAGTCCCCTGGGTTTAATGTGTCCATGTCCTTCGCTGTCTTGTTGTAGTACTTTGTTTGTCTCTCTCTGTTTTTCATCAGTGCTAACTTGTTGTCAGTCACTGTGGGTTGCAACAATCTGTCTCCTATTGGGAGAAGTGTCCTCGTCCTCCTGCTTAACAGTCTCTGTGCAGGGCTGGTAGTTAAACCTTGTGTTGGGGTGTTTCTGTGGTCCAATAAGGCCAAATATGGATCCTGTCCAGCCAATTTCGCCTTTTTCATGAGTCGTTTGGCAGTTTTAACGGCAGACTCAGCTTTGCCGTTGCTCTGCGGATAGCCAGGTGATGAGGTATGGTGTCGAAATTCCCATTTCCGGCTGAAGTTGGCAAACTCTGTTGAGCTGTACTGGGGCCCGTTGTCAGAAAAAACAATATTTGGGATTCCCTGACGTGCGAAATGAGCCTTTAGTTTCCTAATCACAGTACTCGACTTGGTATCAGGTAGATAATCTATCTCCCAAAAGTTGGAGTAATAATCAACAGTTATTAGGTAGTCCCTACCCTCAAAGTTGAATAAATCTGTCCCCACTTTGGTCCATGGTCTAGTGGTCGGCTCGTGTGGTTTTAGTGTCTCTTTCTGTTGTTTTGCATCCACAGACCGACATATGTCACATGTAGCGATGTACTTTTTGATGTGGTCGTTCATACCGTGCCAGTAGACGCAGTCTCTAGCTCTCCTGAGGCACCCTTCTGTGCCGATGTGTGTTGAGTGAATTCGCTGGGTTATATCTGCCTGTAGTGCTTCTGGAATCACCACTCTCTCTCCCTTGAAGACCAATCCATCCTGTGTGCTCAGTTCATCCTGCAAAGATTGGAACTGGGTTATTTCAACAGGTACATCTTTCTTACAGGCCGGCCACCCCTTTTGTATTGCTTTTATCAGCGTTTGTAGTGTGTGGTCGGTTCTCGTCCCTGCCCGTATTCTGTCCATGCTTTCTGTTGAAACAGGTACATAGTCCACCATGTTGACACATTCTGTCTCCAACTCCGTCTGGCTTTTGATGCTATCCTGCAGGTAGGCCCTACTCAGCGTATCAGCAAGTAGCATGAAACGGCCTGGAACATATGTTATGGTTATATCATATTTTTGCAGCCTTAATAGCATCCTTTGCAGTCTCTTAGGTGCATGTAACAGTGGCTTTTTAATAATGTTCTCGAGTGGCTTGTGGTCTGATTGCACTCTCACAAGACGACCATATGTATATTGGTGGAATTTCTCCATCCCAAACACAATAGCTAAGCATTCCTTTTCAATTTGTGCATAACCTCGTTCAGTGAGCGTCAATGCACGACTTGCAAATGCCACTGGTTTTCCATGTTGAGTCAGAGCTGCTCCCAGTCCTGTCTCGCTGGCATCACACTGCAGCGTCAGCTCTTCTTCAGGGCTGTAATATTTCAAAACTGGGACTTGTGTTAGTTTTTCTTTCAGTCTTTTAAATGCATCTTCCTGCACGTCTGTCCACTCCCATAGGCTATCTCTGTGCGTCAGTTGTCTGAGAGGCTCACAGTCGTCTGACAGATGCTTGTAAAACTTTGACAAATAGTTGACCATTCCAACTAGTCTCTGCACCCCTTTTATGTCAGTTGGTGCTGGCATTTCTGTGATGGCCCGTACCTTCTCTGGGTCAGCGCTCAGCCCCTCTGCTGTGAGTAGATGTCCGATGTATGGTACTTCCTGTCTTCTAAGCTTGAGTTTTTCCACATTTAATTCGATGTTTCTCTCTCTGCAGCGTTCCAGGAAAAGTCTCAGGTTTCTGTCATGATCCATTTCTGCCAACTCAGTCGTCTCTCCTTTTCCAGTGATCAGGATGTCATCAGCAATGATGTATGTGCCTGGCAGGTTCTCTAACGCTTGCATCAGTTTGCGCTGAAAGACCTCTGGCGCTGGGCTGATCCCCATCGGCATTCTCAGCCAACGAAAGCGACCAAATGGTGTTGCGAATGTCGTGAGATGGCTTGACTCTTCTGTAAGCTTCACATGCCAAAAGCCATGTTTCACATCACAAACTGTGAAAACTTTCGCTTTTGACACATCTGGCAATATGTCATCTATTGTCGGTAACGGGAAGTGACTACGCTTCAAAGCTTTGTTAAGCGGTCTTGGGTCAATACATATCCTGGGTTTGCCATTTGGCTTCTGCACTGTCACCATCCCACTGATCCAATCAGTACTACCTTCCACTGGTGCTATTATTTGTCTGTCTGCAAGGCTCATCAGTTCCTCTTTCAGTGGTTTCATCATCGACACCGGGACTTTGCGTTTTGGCAGTTTGACAGGCTGCACTGTTGTGTCGATTTCCAGCTCATATTCACCTTGCAAACATCCATCTCCTGTAAACACATCCTGAAACTCAGTCTTTATCTCTTCCAACAACCATGCGTTTTTCTCTGATGGAGCTGTTGTCACTGAGCTGTTCAAAGCACAGATGTTATCATAATTAACTTGTATTAGCTTCATCGCTTCACTAGCTGTTCTCCCAAGTAGAGGTGTTTTACAATCCTCCTCTACCACTTGGAACTCGACTCTGTACTTTTTGTTGTTTCTTGGGTTTGTCAGCTTGACCTTACACTTTCCTAATGGACACAGCCTTGACTTATTGTACATCACAAGAACCTTGTCTGTGTGCTCCATTTTGATGTTCGGGTTCAACAAGTTGATGGGAATAACGTTGCAGGTTGCACCACAGTCAACTTGAAACTTGACCAGGCTGTTGCCAATCATCATGCCTGCAAACAGCTGTTCTCGTTTTTTCATGTCTGATTCTTTGATCTGGTTCACTTCTACTGCAGTCTGTGTCATAGCTGTGACAGTCATTATGTCCTCACAGGAATCAGAGTCCTGCTCCGTCACTGTGTGGATCTTTTTTCCATTTTCACTCTGTTTGCTTTTACTCCTGCATGCTATAGCAAAATGATTTTCTTTGCCACATTTTTTTCCATATGCTGGGCATTTTGATTTGAGTCTTTCATGTGCTCTTCCACAAAATCTGCATGGTATCTCTTTATCCAGTCTTTTTCTCTCTTTTTGTTTTACTGCATGCAGTTCCTCTATAGCCTGTCCCGCTATTGTTTTGTTGTATTCTCTTGAAATCTCCATTGCTCTACAAATATCTAGACATCTGTCTAATGTGAGGTTCTCTTCTCTGAGCAACCTTTCCCTCCAACCGGAGCTGTTCGTGCCACAGACGATCCTGTCTCTGATCAGTGAGTCTTTTAATTGTCCAAAGTTGCAGGTGCTCGCCAGCATTCTCAGGTCCGTAACATATTTATCAATATTTTCTCCAGGAGCCTGATTGCGTGCAAAAAATCTGTATCTCACGACAGTCTCATTAACTTTGGGATTACAGTGTTCATCGATTTTTCTCATCAGCTCACTTACTGTTACTCTTGCCTCAGCTCCGATCAGCGTTCCACAGAGCTCCCTGCCCCGTTCCCCGATCAGATAGTAAAACAGCTTCACTCTCGCCTTTTCCTCAGCATCCGGCAGAGCTAGTTCCGTGTAGAGTGTAAACTCTTCTTTCCATGTTTTCCACGCTTTAGACAGGTTCACTGAATCCATACTCCACTGTGCGGGTGGCTTCAATCCATCCATCGTAGACGCCGCTGCGCTCTTCTCGTCAGCGTCTCACTTGCTGTCCTTAGCCGTTAGCACCTCCGAGGCTAACTAGCCTAGCTGGACGCGTCGATACCGTCCGCTCAATCTGTTGTCTTCAAAGCGCGGTGTGGATCACTCTAGACCCCGCTGCCACCATGTTTCATCTTGTTCTCTCTATAAACTTCACAAGATGCTCGGTTGAACTTTCCCTCCTCCGAGGTAAACTTTTATTAAACTCTTAATAAACAGTCATGAGTCTCCGGTTCTCACCTTCCGGTGTTACACTCTCAAGACCCCGGGTGGAACACACAGGTAAATGCAATTCCCATTGCTACAAAGATGTTCTTTCCTGCTCCTCTACTCTTTGAATTCTCCATGTGCAAAATAGGTACAGCCTGGAAAAATTCCTCATTATGCACACGGCTAACCACATGAAAAAGGTTTAATTTTCAACAGGGTTCTATGCCATGTCAAGACTGATATATTTTTTTTTTACATTATACATGCCTGCATTCAGCTATATTATGAGAAAACTGCTTATGTTACCATTGTTATGCAGACGGTACCTTGTTATATATATGTAGAAAGATAAATTTGGTCCCTGTGGAAAGTCTTCCCAGAAGAGTTAGATGTTACATAGCTGCAAAGAGTTTGCCAACATAATATAAACCCTATGGATTAACTCTGGGATGCCACTCAAGTTCATATGCATGTTACTTTACATTACTCTCAGAATAAAAGGTGAGTCTGTGGGTATTGGCACAGAAGTGAAGACAGTTTTGAAATATGAGGAAATACTGTTTTTATCATCTTGTGATTTAGGCTATTAAATGTGGTCAAAGTGATAAAACCTAGGGACTTTATCTTCTCGTTAACAGCTATTTTATAACTTCTTACCAAAAATCATCTTGTTATATGGCTTTTTTATGGATGGCAGGAAATCAGCAGGATTTGGAGTCAACGTTTGTTTATTGATTAACAAAATAAATAAAAAGAGATTCATATCAAACTCAAAGGGAGATGAAAATTAAAGATAACCACTTAATGTGTTCTGCCACACAGCTTCAGTCAGAAACTACATTTTATTTGTCAATAAGCACATAGCAGTATGTTTGGTCTCTCATCCTTCATAAGGTCACATTGAAGCACAGACATATAAATCATAAGAATAGTGTCAAGAGATTTATTCTAAAAGACACTTCTTCAGCTGAGAGTCAGAGAGTAGAAACACACACGCTGCAGTCTTTACTTGCAAGGGCGGTCACAGAGCGCTCACACCAGAGTGGGGGCCCTGTGATGTGCGAGCTCTGTTCTTGCACTTGTCTTTATTTATACACAAAAAGAGTAATACAACAGTGAATACATTTGTTCAGTGGAATGTTGATACGTGAGCATGTGCGTATTCAAATTCAAATTCAAATTTTATTTGTCACGTACACAGTCATACACAGTACGATATGTAGTGAAATGCTTGGACAACTGCTCGTGACCGAAAGAGAACAAAAAAGGAAAAGGCTATGAATAAGATAGGAAATAAATATGAAAAATTAAAAAGGGTAAATTTAACTAGGAAGGAATAAAATATAAATTAAGGTTAAAAATGAAATAACTGTACAACACAAATTAGAATGAAGGGTAAATTTAACTGGGAAGAATAAGATAAAGATAAATATATAAATTAAAGTTGAAAATAAAATAACTGTACAACAAAATACACAATACACAATATAGAACTATATAAGAATGTATGAAGAAATCTAAATATAAATAAATATATACACAATAACAGCAGCTGTACAAGTATTAACCGGAAATGAAGAATATAGTGACCAGTGTTGTGCAAAACCAAAGTCCAGAAAGTCCAGTGTGTGTGTAAGAACCATATGTGTGGGTCAGTACTGTGTGGTGGTGTGATTGAGAGACCGTATCGCCTGCGGGAAGAAGCTCCTCCTCAGTCTCTCTGTGTTGGTCTTCAGGGAGCGGAATCGCTTTCCTGACCTCAACAGAGAGAACAGTCTGTTGTTGGGATGGCTGAGGTCCTTCACGATCTTCCTGGCCTTGGTCCAGCACCGCCTGCTGTAGATTGAGTGCAGGTCAGGGAGCTCGGAGCGGATGGTGCGCTCAGCTGACCGCACAACCCTCTGTAGAGCTCGTCTGTCCTGCATGGTGCTGTTCCCGAACCAGGTTAAGATGTTTCCCGCCAGGATGCTCTCTATGGTGCACGAGTAAAAGTTCCTGAGCACCTTGGAGGGCAGTTGGAAGTCTCTCAAGCGTCTGAGGTGGTAGAGACGCTGTCGGGCCTTTTTCACCACGGTGTTGATGTGACAGGACCATGACAGGTCCTGCGTGATGTGAACTCCGAGGTATTTGAAGCTGTCCACTCTCTCCACTGGGCACTCGTTGATGACGGGGGTCTGGTAGTTCCTCTCCTGCTTAGTGCTGAAGTCCACTATCAGCTCCTTTGTCTTACTGACGTTTAGAAGGAGGTTGTTCCTCTGGCACCAGTTCTCCAGATTCCTAATCTCCTTCAGGTAGGCCGTCTCGTTGTTATCAGAGATCAGGCCCACCACGACGGTGTCGTCAGCAAACTTGATGATGGTGGTGGAGCTGGTAGTGGCCACACAGTCATATGTGTACAAAGAGTACAGCAGGGGGCTCAGAACACACCCCTGGGGGGCTCCAGTGCTGAGAGTGGTGGAGGCTGAGACATGTCCGCCCATCCTTACTGCCTGTGGTCTGCCAGTTAGGAAGTTGGAGATCCACTGACACATAGATGAGCTGAGTCCCAGATGCTTCAGCTTGGTGGTGAGTGTGGAGGGAATTATGGTGTTAAATGCAGAGCTGTAGTCTATGAAGAGCATTTTAACATAATTCCCCCTTCTAGTGTCCAAGTGAGTGAGTGATGTGTGGAGGAGATGAGAGATGGCATCGTCTGTGGAACGATTTGGACGGTAAGCGAACTGTAGTGGGTCCAGTGTGTCTGGTAGTGAAGAAATGATGAAGTCTCTGACCAGGCGTTCAAAGCACTTCATCACTACTGAGGTGAGGGCTACAGGGCGATAGTCATTGAGAGAAGCAGGGTGGGGTTTCTTCGGGACAGGAACAATGATGGACTCTTTGAAGCATGTGGGGATCACCGACTGAGATAAAGAGATGTTGAATATCTCAGTGAACACAGGAGCTAGCTGGTATGCGCAGTCTCTTAGGATACGACCTGGGATGCCGTCTGGTCCTGCTGCTTTCCTGGTGTTCACTCTCTTGAAGGCTCTCCTTACTTCATGCTCGGAGATGACGAGCACGTTTCCGGTACTGGCAGTATCTTCCTGTCTGCAGCCGTTAGCGCCGCTAACACTAGCATTGTTGGAGACCTTAGCTGCAGCCTCGAAGCGAGCATAGAAAGTGTTCAGCTCGTCTGCCAGAGTCACGGCTGCGTTCGTCATACCGGTTGTTGGTGCTTTATAGTCCGTTATTGTCCTTAGTCCCCGCCACAGGCTCCTAGAGTCACTCTGTTGGAGTTGTGACTCTAGTTTCCTCCCGTAGCGCTGCTTCGCCTCTTTCACCGCCCTCCGCACGTTATATGACGCGGCTTTGTACGGGTCCATGTCCCCCGTCATGAGTCCCGTGTTGTAGGCAGCGGTGCGGGATCTCAGAGCGTCACGGATGGTTTTATCCACCCACGGCTTCTGGTTGGGAAACGTTGTGATAGTCTTTGTCTCCACGGTATCATCCGCTAGTTTCCCGATGAATCCCACAACTGCTTCCGTAAACACGTTGACGTCATTGTCGGAGCTGTTTCTGAACATGCCCCAGTCTGCGTCATCGAGTGCGTCCTGTAACGCGGCCACCGATTGATCCGTCCAGCGCGCGACCTTCCTCTGAACCGGAACTTCCTGTTTTAGCCTTTGTTTGTATTTTGGCATGAGGAAGATGGCGGCGTGATCAGATTTGCCAAACGGGGGGCGGGATTGTGCCTTGTAGCCGTCCTTGACCGTAGTGTAGCAGTGGTCCAGTGTCCTTTCACCCCTGGTGGGGCAGGTGATGTGTTGATAAAAGTTCGGCGCTGCGCGTTTGAGGTTGGCGCTATTAAAGTCCCCCGTCACAATAAGCGCAGCGTCCCGGTGTTGTGTCTGGTGCTGTGTGAGTGCCTCATGCAGCTCGCATAAGGCGGTGACCGTGTCCGCTTGTGGTGGAATATAAACGGCACTTACAATGACCGATGTAAATTCCCGAGGTAGATAAAAAGGACGACACATGATGGACAGTAGTTCCAGATTTGGTGTGCAGGAGCGTGTGAGAGGAACAACGTTCGCACTGTTGCACCAGTTGTTGTTCACCATTAAACACACGCCGCCTCCCCTTGACTTCCCCGAGTCCCGTGTCCTGTCCATGCGGTGAACCGAGAAGAACTCGGCCGGCTGGATGGCGTGGTCCGGCACCGCTGGGTTCAGCCATGTCTCGGTGAAGCAGAGGAGATTGCAGTCCCGAATGTCTCTCTGGAACTTTATCCTGGCCCTGAGGTCGTCAAGCTTGTTCTCCAGTGACTGGACGTTGGCGAGCAGGATGCTAGGCAGAGGTGTGCGGTGTGCACGAGCTCTCAGCCTGTTCCTGACGCCGGCTCGCTTCCCTCTAGGCCGCCGCCGCTTCCCTTTGTTCTCCCTCGAGATCTCACTCGGCCAGCTCGGATCCGGAGTTAAAAACTTCGAATTGTGAGTACATTGTATACCAATAGAAACAAGAGTGTCACTGTCATACCTAATGTACCCAATGGTGATGATTTTGCCGATTTAGAAACGCTGAAAACTAACTTAAAAAACAAAGACAAAGAAAAAGTGGTCGGAGCAGTCGTGACGGCAGCCGACCTCACCGGCGCCATCTTAAATGTGGTTGTGTATGTGTGTGCGTGTGCGGTTTGTGGGAGGCAGCTCCTTTTCCCGGTAGGGAGTGAAACTGTTTGTTCAGCTCTTACTATCGCTGTGGGAAGAAACTGATGAGAAAAGAACAGAACAAGTCTCATAGTGAACAATCAGTCTAAGTCATCAAAAGGTTTGTCACAATCAGCAGGGCTGACTGTGTGTAGAGTGAAGGTTGGACCCAAATGCAGACGAAAACAAAATGTGAAACATGACTTGAATAACAGAAAACGAGCCGTTTATTGAGGCTGGCAAAATAACTGTAGGCAAAAGGCAAGGCTAACAATAAACTAAACTGGGTGAGCTAAATTAACTAAAAACCTACAACAAGACCATGGACTTGACATGAGGAAACTTGGCTTGCAAACAAAGCAGACGATCTGACAATGACACACTGAAAACAGAGAACTTAAATACACAGGAGGTGATTAGGGGAAGTGGGAACACATGGAGGAACAGCTGACTGACATGAACCTAATGACAGGACAGGGGAAGTGAAACTAAATACAATGAACAAAGAACACACGACTCCTTCAAAATAAAACAGGAAACACTGAAACTAGACATGACAACACAAGCTTAACAGACCTAATACGTGATGAACGATACAAGAACTCAAACATAGAAACCAAGGAAACAATAAATAATAACTGCCTTTCCTTAACTAAAGCTAAATAGGAATGACACAAACTAATCACAACTCTAAAATGAGACAAATACAAAATGAAACCAGGAAAAAATTAAAAACAAACTGAACTGGACATGTGTGTGCTTAATAAACTGGCAAATTACAGCAGGATTTTCCTATCCTCGGTCAGAAGGCACAGGTGACTTATATGATGAAAGAGAGGGTCCACAGCAATGAAAATTAGGGTTCCTTTAATCCAAACATCTCCAGAAGTGAATTCGTGTGAGTATATGTATGTGTGTGTGGTTCTGTAAAATAACAGAAATTACAATTAGCAAACAATTAAAGTCAACCAAACTGGTCTAAATAATACAGAAAGGGTTGAACAGAAATGACTAAACACCACCCCCTGGTGGACACAAATGGGCTGCTGCACAGGGATAGACTCCATCTTTACTTTGGGCAGCTCACTTCACAAGGGTAGCGCCATTTTGGTCAAATCAGCGTGAATATACAGTGTCTCGTGGCTACACAAACCGCTGGAAAACTCTATAAAGGCATCACACAATGTACATAGGCAAGTGTATGATAAGTTACAACCATAGAACAAAAAAATACAAGGCACTTACTTATCATTCACGCACACGCACGACACATGTTCAGTACAACAGCCCAGCTCCACCAGCGCTATCACAGTGAACCAGCGCAAACACAAACAAAGGATGGGAGGAATGTACCATCTTAGCAGTGGTTAGAGGGGGTCCGTGGAACAGTCTATATACACAAATCACAGGGGTTTTCTACACAAACAAACAAACAAAACAAACAAAAATTTCAAGTGGAACCCAAAACACAAATACATGAGACCAAATAACACAACCCTGGGAGACAAGGCAAAAAGTCAAATACTCAAAGTTTCAGGAGGCCGACCCAGACGTCGGCGGCACAACAGTCCATAGGTCATTAGTTCAGGGGGCCGACAAGGACGACATCAGCACAAGAGTTTGCACAGTTCAGGTGGCCGACCAGGAGGCCAACGGTTCAGTAGTCCATAGTTCAAGGGTTCAGGGGGCCGGCCACGAGTCCAACGGTGGCGACGGAGCAGGTCAGGAGGCTGACAACGTGGAAAACGGGAGTGGCTGACCACACTTGGAGAGCTTGGTTGGCTGCCGGCGGCAACTTGGGCACGTACGAAGATGGTCAGGGGGCTTGGCTGGCGGTCGACGGCAGTGTGGGCACATACAAAGGCCATCGGGCAGCTTGGCCGTCAGGTGGCTTGGCAGGTGGTCGACGACGTGGACGAGAACTGGCTGGTGGTCAACGGCGTGGACGATAGTCCTTGGATGGTTTGGTTGGTTTCCGTCGACAGACTGTTTTGACAGGCTCCGGAAACAGCTGTGCTGGACTTGGCTTGGCACGTGGAAGGAGACCAGGCTGAGGCGTGGCAGGGCCAGGCGAGGCATTGTCCTCTGGCTGGGTCGCGTCGAGACCAGGTGGCAGCATGGCGGCTGCAGGTGGTGGACCAGGTGGTGGCGCTGCAGCAGATGTTGCAGAATGCTGGATGGGCTCGGCTAAACCTCCAGCTGGCGTGGCATGAGGCTAGACGGGCTCCTCGGGCCCTCCAGCTGACGAGGCATGAGGCTGGACGGGCTCCTCGGGCCCTCCAGCTGACACTGGAAAAGGCTGCACAAACTCCAACTAAGCCCCTGGCTCCAACCTGGCCTGGATAACAGTCCCACAGCGGCTTAGCTGAGCCTCATGGCTAGCATTTCCAGTGCAAACAGTCTTATAATTTGGCTTCTTGGAAGCATAGTTCGTGGCATGATCAATGCACAGAGAAGCTAGACAATTTTGCAAAGGGATAAGATGGTCCGTGGAAGACTTGGCCGAAAAATTCTCAGTCTTAGTCATTTCAAAATCATAAACAGTCTTTTTATAGCCGGGCCCATGAACTGGTAAGGCAGTGTTAGTTTTAATATTCACCTTGGAAAAAACATGAGGAGCCAAAATATAGTCACTCACTTCAAACCTTTGTGAGGTACGTTGATGACGTGAACGCCACTTTTTTTCTAGAAGCAGTTGTGACTGAACCAGGGCTAATTGTGGGGTCTGGCTCCTCATCCTCTGACCACAACCTCGCCAGAAATGAGGCTGGAGATGTGAAATCTGAATGAGACTGTGAGGGTGAGTGACTAATCCGTGATGGCGAAGAGGAAAGTGGCGAGCTGGGGGGCAGTGCCGGCACTGAAGGGAGGGGCGCTGTGGCAAATCTCAGCAAGCCGACACGGACACACTCAGGCTCGAGAGGCAGCGATGGAGATGACTGGTTGTGGGGTTGCTGTGACTGGGAGGTGCTGGAAGCCATTACATGACTCGACAGTTCCTGGGCCCTCTTCATAATAGCCTCAGTGACGTTCACCATTACAAGCTTGCTCTTCAAATCGGGTGCCGTGAGGACGCGGTTGAGGATCGCTTGGATCCAAGCCATCTCCTCCAGACACTCAGTGAGAGCCGAGTCTGCTGGGTCCATGACTGGTCAGATCGTTCTGTCACAATCAGCAGGGCTGACTGTGTGTAGAGTGAAGGGTGGACCCAAATGCAGACAAAAACAAAATGTGAAACATGACTTGAATAACAGAAAACGAGCCGTTTATTGAGGCTGGCAAAATAACTGTAGGCAAAAGGCAAGGCTAACAATAAACTAAACTGGGTGAGCTAAATTAACTAAAAACCTACAACAGGACCATGGACTTGACATGAGGAAACTTGGCTTGCAAACAAAGCAGACGATCTGACAATGACACACTGAAAACAGAGGACTTAAATACACAGGAGGTGATTAGGGGAAGTGGGAACACATGGAGGAACAGCTGACTGACATGAACCTAATGACAGGACAGGGGAAGTGAAACTAAATACAATGAACAAAGAACACACGACTCCTTCAAAATAAAACAGGAAACACTGAAACTAGACATGACAACACAAGCTTAACAGACCTAACACGTGATGAACGATACAAGAACTCAAACATAGAAACCAAGGAAACAATAAATAACTGCCTTTCCTTAACTAAAGCTAAATAGGAATGACACAAACTAATCACAAATCTAAAATGAGACAAATACAAAATGAACTCAGAGCGCTGGGTCAGAGACCCAGCCTGTGACAGAGTCATCATGCAGTATTCTATCACATGTAAACTTATATCATTAAAAGTACAACTTTCTACTGACAAATAGAAACTTACATTTTTTTTATACTGTCACTTGGCTTCTAAAAGAGCTTTTTTTTACTGATTATTAGGGAGTTCTGGATAAATAGGTTATTAAAAGATAAACATGCTGTAATCTGTAAATGTTTTTTATGAGGTTAGGGTTTCAACATGATGTCAAGAACCACAGAGGTGTATAATCTGGTATAATCCCAGTATAAATGCTCATAAAGTTATTGCCAAACACCACCTCTTAAGAAGACATTCAGATGAAAGGAAAGATGCCGAATGGCAGTCAGAGCTGGAATATTCCACTAAACCTGGTAGTATTTTCGAACTGTGCACGAGGTAAAGATATTGCCTATATGAGAGAGAGCGAGAGAGAGCATTGACCGTTTACTGTGTTGTGTGTGTATACCAGGAACGGAGATGGAGGGGCAATTCCGGGAGCAGGATTACGAACATGGGTGTCTGTCTGTTCAGTGACAGGTTGTTTCTCCCAAAGACAAGAACCAACAGACTTAAAAACTCCTTTGTTCCACACGCCATCAAACTGTTTAACTCCTCTCTGGAGGGGAGAGGGAGGGGAAACGGGGACAAATGAGGGGGGAACAACTAAGCTGTAGTGCCTTTTCATTGTGCAATACTTTTTGTTAATAACCAACGGTGCAATAGACTTCAATACTTGAAATGTGCAATTCCCTTGTATTCTCATTCCTATTTATTCTATTTACCCCTTTTGGATACTCTTTATTTATATATGTCTCTGTATTTATATATGTGTATATATGGTATTCTGCTCACATTCTGTATCTTCTTTCGGTGCTGTGCTAACTGTCCGTTGCCATGCGTTTACATGCGTTGTTATGGGTTAACTGTGCGTTGCCATGGGTTAACTGTCCGTTGCCATGCGTTAACTGTCCGTTGCCATGCGTTTACATGCGTTGTTATGGGTTAACTGTCCATTGCCATGGGTTAACTGTCCGTTGCCATGCGTTAACTGTCCGTTGCCATGCGTTTACATGCGTTGTTATGGGTTAACTGTCCGTTGCCATTGGTTATCTGTCCGTTGCCATGCGTTTACATGCGTTGTTATGGGTTAACTGTCCGTTGCCATGCGTTTACATGCGTTGTTATGGGTTAACTGTCCGTTGCCATGGGTTACCGGTCCATTGCCATGGTAACCGGCCCATTGCCATGGGTTACCGGTCCGTTGCCATGGTAACCGGTCCGTTGCCATGGGTTAACTGTCCGTTGCCATGCGTTAACTGTCCGTTGCCATGCGTTTACATGTGTTGTTATGGGTTAACTGTCCGTTGCCATGCGTTTACATGCGTTGTTATGGGTTAACTGTCCGTTGCCATGGGTTATATGACCGTTGCCATGGGTTAACTGTCCGTTGCCATGCGTTAACTGTCCGTTGCCATGCGTTTACATGCGTTGTTATGGGTTAACTGTCCGTTGCCATGGGTTATCTGTCCGTTGCCATGCGTTAACATGCGTTGTTATGGGTTAACTGTCCGTTGCCATGCGTTTACATGCGTTGTTATGGGTTAACTGTCCGTCGCCATGCGTTTACATGCGTTGTTATGGGTTAACTGTCCGTTGCCATGGGTTACCGGTCCATTGCCATGGTAACCGGTCCGTTGCCATGGGTTACCGGTCCGTTGCCATGGTAACCGGTCCGTTGCCATGGTAACCGGTCCGTTGCCATGGGTTACCTGACCGTTGCCATGGGTTAACTGTCCGTTGCCATGTGTTAACGGTCCGTTGCCATGCGTTTACATGTGTTGTTATGGGTTAACTGTCCGTTGCCATGCGTTTACATGCGTTGTTATGGGTTAACTGTCCGTTGCCATGGGTTATATGACCGTTGCCATGGGTTAACTGTCCGTTGCCATGCGTTAACTGTCCGTTGCCATGCGTTTACATGTGTTGTTATGGGTTAACTGTCCGTTGCCATGGGTTATATGACCGTTGCCATGGGTTAACTGTCCGTTGCCATGCGTTAACTGTCCGTTGCCATGCGTTTACATGCGTTGTTATGGGTTAACTGTCCGTTGCCATGGGTTATATGACCGTTGTTATGGGTTAACTGTCCGTTGCCATGGGTTACCGGTCCGTTGCCATGGGTTACCGGTCCGTTGCCATGGGTTACCTGACCGTTGCCATGGGTTAACTGTCCGTTGCCATGTGTTAACGGTCCGTTGCCATGCGTTTACATGTGTTGTTATGGGTTAACTGTCCGTTGCCATGCGTTTACATGCGTTGTTATGGGTTAACTGTCCGTTGCCATGGGTTATATGACCGTTGCCATGGGTTAACTGTCCGTTGCCATGCGTTAACTGTCCGTTGCCATGCGTTTACATGTGTTGTTATGGGTTAACTGTCCGTTGCCATGGGTTATATGACCGTTGCCATGGGTTAACTGTCCGTTGCCATGCGTTAACTGTCCGTTGCCATGCGTTTACATGCGTTGTTATGGGTTAACTGTCCGTTGCCATGGGTTATATGACCGTTGTTATGGGTTAACTGTCCGTTGCCATGGGTTACCGGTCCGTTGCCATGGGTTACCGGTCCGTTGCCATGGTAACCTGTCCGTTGCCATGGTAACCGGTCCGTTGCCATGGGTTACCTGACCGTTGCCATGGGTTAACTGTCCGTTGCCATGCGTTAACTGTCCGTTGCCATGCGTTTACATGCGTTGTTATGGGTTAACTGTCCGTTGCCATGCGTTTACATGCGTTGTTATGGGTTAACTGTCCGTTGCCATGGGTTATATGACCGTTGCCATGGGTTAACTGTCCGTTGCCATGCGTTAACTGTCCGTTGCCATGCGTTTACATGCGTTGTTATGGGTTAACTGTCCGTTGCCATGCGTTTACATGCGTTGTTATGGGTTAACTGTCCGTTGCCATGCGTTTACATGCGTTGTTATGGGTTAACTGTCCGTTGCCATGGGTTATATGACCGTTGCCATGGGTTAACTGTCCGTTGCAATGCGTTAACTGTCCGTTGCCATGCGTTTACATGCGTTGTTATGGGTTAACTGTCCGTTGCCATGGTAACCGGTCCGTTGCCATGGGTTAACTGTCCATTGCCATGCGTTAACTGTCCGTTGCCATGCGTTTACATGCGTTGTTATGGGTTAACTGTCCGTTGCCATGGGTTACCGGTCCGTTGCCATGGTAACCGGTCCGTTGCCATGGGTTACCGGTCCGTTGCCATGGTAACCGGTCCGTTGCCATGGGTTACCTGACCGTTGCCATGGTAACCGGTCCGTTGCCATGGGTTAACTGTCCATTGCCATGCGTTAACTGTCCGTTGCCATGCGTTTACATGTGTTGTTATGGGTTAACTGTCCGTTGCCATGCGTTTACATGCGTTGTTATGGGTTAACTGTCCGTTGCCATGGGTTATATGACCGTTGCCATGGGTTAACTGTCCGTTGCCATGCGTTAACTGTCCGTTGCCATGCGTTTACATGCGTTGTTATGGGTTAACTGTCCGTTGCCATGGGTTATCTGTCCGTTGCCATGCGTTAACATGCGTTGTTATGGGTTAACTGTCCGTTGCCATGCGTTTACATGCGTTGTTATGGGTTAACTGTCCGTTGCCATGCGTTTACATGCGTTGTTATGGGTTAACTGTCCGTTGCCATGGGTTATATGACCGTTGCCATGGGTTAACTGTCCGTTGCCATGCGTTAACTGTCCGTTGCCATGCGTTTACATGCGTTGTTATGGGTTAACTGTCCGTTGCCATGGGTTATCTGTCCGTTGCCATGCGTTAACATGCGTTGTTATGGGTTAACTGTCCGTTGCCATGCGTTTACATGCGTTGTTATGGGTTAACTGTCCGTTGCCATGCGTTTACATGCGTTGTTATGGGTTAACTGTCCGTTGCCATGGGTTACCGGTCCATTGCCATGGTAACCGGCCCATTGCCATGGGTTACCGGTCCGTTGCCATGGTAACCGGTCCGTTGCCATGGGTTAACTGTCCGTTGCCATGCGTTAACTGTCCGTTGCCATGCGTTTACATGTGTTGTTATGGGTTAACTGTCCGTTGCCATGCGTTTACATGCGTTGTTATGGGTTAACTGTCCGTTGCCATGGGTTATATGACCGTTGCCATGGGTTAACTGTCCGTTGCCATGCGTTAACTGTCCGTTGCCATGCGTTTACATGCGTTGTTATGGGTTAACTGTCCGTTGCCATGGGTTATCTGTCCGTTGCCATGCGTTAACATGCGTTGTTATGGGTTAACTGTCCGTTGCCATGCGTTTACATGCGTTGTTATGGGTTAACTGTCCGTCGCCATGCGTTTACATGCGTTGTTATGGGTTAACTGTCCGTTGCCATGGGTTACCGGTCCGTTGCCATGGTAACCGGTCCGTTGCCATGGGTTACCGGTCCGTTGCCATGGTAACCGGTCCGTTGCCATGGTAACCGGTCCGTTGCCATGGGTTACCTGACCGTTGCCATGGGTTTACATGTGTTGTTATGGGTTAACTGTCCGTTGCCATGGGTTATCTGTCCGTTGCCATGCGTTAACATGCGTTGTTATGGGTTAACTGTCCGTTGCCATGCGTTTACATGCGTTGTTATGGGTTAACTGTCCGTTGCCATGCGTTTACATGCGTTGTTATGGGTTAACTGTCCGTTGCCATGCGTTTACATGCGTTGTTATGGGTTAACTGTCCGTTGCCATGCGTTTACATGCGTTGTTATGGGTTAACTGTCCGTTGCCATGGGTTACCGGTCCGTTGCCATGGGTTACCGGTCCGTTGCCATGGTAACCTGTCCGTTGCCATGGTAACCGGTCCGTTGCCATGGGTTACCTGACCGTTGCCATGGGTTAACTGTCCGTTGCCATGCGTTAACTGTCCGTTGCCATGCGTTTACATGCGTTGTTATGGGTTAACTGTCCGTTGCCATGCGTTTACATGCGTTGTTATGGGTTAACTGTCCGTTGCCATGGGTTAACTGTCCGTTGCCATGCGTTAACTGTCCGTTGCCATGCGTTTACATGCGTTGTTATGGGTTAACTGTCCGTTGCCATGGGTTATCTGTCCGTTGCCATGCGTTAACATGCGTTGTTATGGGTTAACTGTCCGTTGCCATGCGTTTACATGCGTTGTTATGGGTTAACTGTCCGTTGCCATGCGTTAACTGTCCGTTGCCATGCGTTTACATGCGTTGTTATGGGTTAACTGTCCGTTGCCATGGGTTATCTGTCCGTTGCCATGCGTTAACATGCGTTGTTATGGGTTAACTGTCCGTTGCCATGCGTTTACATGCGTTGTTATGGGTTAACTGTCCGTTGCCATGCGTTTACATGCGTTGTTATGGGTTAACTGTCCGTTGCCATGGGTTACCTGACCGTTGCCATGGGTTAACTGTCCGTTGCCATGCGTTAACTGTCCGTTGCCATGCGTTTACATGCGTTGTTATGGGTTAACTGTCCTTTGCCATGGGTTATATGACCGTTCCCATGGGTTAACTGTCCGTTGCCATGCGTTAACTGTCCGTTGCCATGCGTTTACATGTGTTGTTATGGGTTAACTGTCCGTTGCCATGCGTTTACATGCGTTGTTATGGGTTAACTGTCCGTTGCCATGGGTTATATGACCGTTGCCATGGGTTAACTGTCCGTTGCCATGCGTTAACTGTCCGTTGCCATGCGTTTACATGCGTTGTTATGGGTTAACTGTCCGTTGCCATGGGTTATCTGTCCGTTGCCATGCGTCAACACGCGTTGTTATGGGTTAACTGTCCGTTGCCATGCGTCTACATGCGTTGTTATGGGTTAACTGTCCGTTGCCATGCGTTTACATGCGTTGTTATGGGTTAACTGTCCGTTGCCATGGGTTACCGGTCCGTTGCCATGGGTTACCGGTCCGTTGCCATGGTAACCTGTCCGTTGCCATGGTAACCGGTCCGTTGCCATGGGTTACCTGACCGTTGCCATGGGTTAACTGTCCGTTGCCATGCGTTTACATGCGTTGTTATGGGTTAACTGTCCGTTGCCATGCGTTTACATGCGTTGTTATGGGTTAACTGTCCGTTGCCATGGGTTATATGACCGTTGCCATGGGTTAACTGTCCGTTGCCATGCGTTAACTGTCCGTTGCCATGCGTTTACATGCGTTGTTATGGGTTAACTGTCCGTTGCCATGGGTTATCTGTCCGTTGCCATGCGTTAACATGCGTTGTTATGGGTTAACTGTCCGTTGCCATGCGTTTACATGCGTTGTTATGGGTTAACTGTCCGTTGCCATGGGTTATATGACCGTTGCCATGGGTTAACTGTCCGTTGCCATGCGTTAACTGTCCGTTGCCATGCGTTTACATGCGTTGTTATGGGTTAACTGTCCGTTGCCATGGGTTATCTGTCCGTTGCCATGCGTTAACATGCGTTGTTATGGGTTAACTGTCCGTTGCCATGCGTTTACATGCGTTGTTATGGGTTAACTGTCCGTTGCCATGCGTTTACATGCGTTGTTATAGGTTAACTGTCCGTTGCCATGCGTTTACATGCGTTGTTATGGGTTAACTGTCCGTCGCCATGCGTTTACATGCGTTGTTATGGGTTAACTGTCCGTTGCCATGGGTTACCGGTCCGTTGCCATGGTAACCGGTCCGTTGCCATGGGTTACCGGTCCGTTGCCATGGTAACCTGTCCGTTGCCATGGTAACCGGTCCGTTGCCATGGGTTACCTGACCGTTGCCATGGGTTAACTGTCCGTTGCCATGCGTTAACTGTCCGTTGCCATGCGTTTACATGCGTTGTTATGGGTTAACTGTCCGTTGCCATGGGTTATCTGTCCGTTGCCATGCGTTAACATGCGTTGTTATGGGTTAACTGTCCGTTGCCATGCGTTTACATGCGTTGTTATGGGTTAACTGTCCGTTGCCATACGTTTACATGCGTTGTTATGGGTTAACTGTCCGTTGCCATGGGTTACCGGTCCGTTGCCATGGTAACCGGTCCGTTGCCATGGGTTACCTGACCGTTGCCATGGGTTAACTGTCCGTTGCCATGCGTTAACTGTCCGTTGCCATGCGTTTACATGCGTTGTTATGGGTTAACTGTCCGTTGCCATGCGTTTACATGCGTTGTTATGGGTTAACTGTCCGTTGCCATGCGTTTACATGCGTTGTTATGGGTTAACTGTCCGTTGCCATGGGTTATATGACCGTTGCCATGGGTTAACTGTCCGTTGCCATGCGTTAACTGTCCGTTGCCATGCGTTTACATGCGTTGTTATGGGTTAACTGTCCGTTGCCATGGGTTATCTGTCCGTTGCCATGCGTTAACATGCGTTGTTATGGGTTAACTGTCCGTTGCCATGCGTTTACATGCGTTGTTATGGGTTAACTGTCCGTTGCCATGCGTTTACATGCGTTGTTATGGGTTAACTGTCCGTTGCCATGGGTTACCGGTCCGTTGCCATGGTAACCGGTCCGTTGCCATGGGTTACCGGTCCGTTGCCATGGTAACCGGTCCGTTGCCATGGGTTACCTGACCGTTGCCATGGGTTACCTGACCGTTGCCATGGGTTAACTGTCCGTTGCCATGCGTTAACTGTCCGTTGCCATGCGTTTACATGCGTTGTTATGGGTTAACTGTCCGTTGCCATGCGTTTACATGCGTTGTTATGGGTTAACTGTCCGTTGCCATGCGTTTACATGCGTTGTTATGGGTTAACTGTCCGTTGCCATGGGTTATATGACCGTTGCCATGGGTTAACTGTCCGTTGCCATGCGTTAACTGTCCGTTGCCATGCGTTTACATGCGTTGTTATGGGTTAACTGTCCGTTGCCATGGGTTATCTGTCCGTTGCCATGCGTTAACATGCGTTGTTATGGGTTAACTGTCCGTTGCCATGCGTTTACATGCGTTGTTATGGGTTAACTGTCCGTTGCCATGCGTTTACATGCGTTGTTATGGGTTAACTGTCCGTTGCCATGGGTTACCGGTCCATTGCCATGGTAACCGGCCCATTGCCATGGGTTACCGGTCCGTTGCCATGGTAACCGGTCCGTTGCCATGGGTTAACTGTCCGTTGCCATGCGTTAACTGTCCGTTGCCATGCGTTTACATGTGTTGTTATGGGTTAACTGTCCGTTGCCATGCGTTTACATGCGTTGTTATGGGTTAACTGTCCGTTGCCATGGGTTATATGACCGTTGCCATGGGTTAACTGTCCGTTGCCATGCGTTAACTGTCCGTTGCCATGCGTTTACATGCGTTGTTATGGGTTAACTGTCCGTTGCCATGGGTTATCTGTCCGTTGCCATGCGTTAACATGCGTTGTTATGGGTTAACTGTCCGTTGCCATGCGTTTACATGCGTTGTTATGGGTTAACTGTCCGTCGCCATGCGTTTACATGCGTTGTTATGGGTTAACTGTCCGTTGCCATGGGTTACCGGTCCGTTGCCATGGTAACCGGTCCGTTGCCATGGGTTACCGGTCCGTTGCCATGGTAACCGGTCCGTTGCCATGGTAACCGGTCCGTTGCCATGGGTTACCTGACCGTTGCCATGGGTTTACATGTGTTGTTATGGGTTAACTGTCCGTTGCCATGGGTTATCTGTCCGTTGCCATGCGTTAACATGCGTTGTTATGGGTTAACTGTCCGTTGCCATGCGTTTACATGCGTTGTTATGGGTTAACTGTCCGTTGCCATGCGTTTACATGCGTTGTTATGGGTTAACTGTCCGTTGCCATGCGTTTACATGCGTTGTTATGGGTTAACTGTCCGTTGCCATGCGTTTACATGCGTTGTTATGGGTTAACTGTCCGTTGCCATGGGTTACCGGTCCGTTGCCATGGGTTACCGGTCCGTTGCCATGGTAACCTGTCCGTTGCCATGGTAACCGGTCCGTTGCCATGGGTTACCTGACCGTTGCCATGGGTTAACTGTCCGTTGCCATGCGTTAACTGTCCGTTGCCATGCGTTTACATGCGTTGTTATGGGTTAACTGTCCGTTGCCATGCGTTTACATGCGTTGTTATGGGTTAACTGTCCGTTGCCATGGGTTATATGACCGTTGCCATGGGTTAACTGTCCGTTGCCATGCGTTAACTGTCCGTTGCCATGCGTTTACATGCGTTGTTATGGGTTAACTGTCCGTTGCCATGCGTTTACATGCGTTGTTATGGGTTAACTGTCCGTTGCCATGCGTTTACATGCGTTGTTATGGGTTAACTGTCCGTTGCCATGGTAACCGGTCCGTTGCCATGGGTTAACTGTCCATTGCCATGGGTTACCTGACCGTTGCCATGGGTTTACATGTGTTGTTATGGGTTAACTGTCCGTTGCCATGGGTTATCTGTCCGTTGCCATGCGTTAACATGCGTTGTTATGGGTTAACTGTCCGTTGCCATGCGTTTACATGCGTTGTTATGGGTTAACTGTCCGTTGCCATGGGTTACCGGTCCGTTGCCATGGTAACCGGTCCGTTGCCATGGGTTACCGGTCCGTTGCCATGGTAACCTGTCCGTTGCCATGGTAACCGGTCCGTTGCCATGGGTTACCTGACCGTTGCCATGGGTTAACTGTCCGTTGCCATGCGTTAACTGTCCGTTGCCATGCGTTTACATGCGTTGTTATGGGTTAACTGTCCGTTGCCATGCGTTTACATGCGTTGTTATGGGTTAACTGTCCGTTGCCATGGGTTACCGGTCCGTTGCCATGGTAACCGGTCCGTTGCCATGGTAACCGGTCCGTTGCCATGGTAACCGGTCCGTTGCCATGGGTTACCTGACCGTTGCCATGGGTTAACTGTCCGTTGCCATGGGTTATCTGTCCGTTGCCATGCGTTAACATGCGTTGTTATGGGTTAACTGTCCGTTGCCATGCGTTTACATGCGTTGTTATGGGTTAACTGTCCGTTGCCATGGGTTACCGGTCCGTTGCCATGGTAACCGGTCCGTTGCCATGGGTTACCGGTCCGTTGCCATGGTAACCGGTCCGTTGCCATGGGTTACCTGACCGTTGCCATGGTAACCGGTCCGTTGCCATGGGTTAACTGTCCATTGCCATGCGTTAACTGTCCGTTGCCATGCGTTTACATGTGTTGTTATGGGTTAACTGTCCGTTGCCATGCGTTTACATGCGTTGTTATGGGTTAACTGTCCGTTGCCATGGGTTATATGACCGTTGCCATGGGTTAACTGTCCGTTGCCATGCGTTAACTGTCCGTTGCCATGCGTTTACATGCGTTGTTATGGGTTAACTGTCCGTTGCCATGGGTTATCTGTCCGTTGCCATGCGTTAACATGCGTTGTTATGGGTTAACTGTCCGTTGCCATGCGTTTACATGCGTTGTTATGGGTTAACTGTCCGTTGCCATGCGTTTACATGCGTTGTTATGGGTTAACTGTCCGTTGCCATGGGTTACCGGTCCGTTGCCATGGGTTACCGGTCCGTTGCCATGGTAACCGGTCCGTTGCCATGGTAACCGGTCCGTTGCCATGGGTTACCTGACCGTTGCCATGGGTTAACTGTCCGTTGCTATGCGTTAACTGTCCGTTGCCATGCGTTTACATGCGTTGTTATGGGTTAACTGTCCGTTGCCATGGGTTATCTGTCCGTTGCCATGCGTCAACATGCGTTGTTATTGGTTAACTGTCCGTTGCCATGGGTTACCTGACCGTTGCCATGGGTTAACTGTCCGTTGCCATGCGTTAACTGTCCGTTGCCATGCGTTTACATGTGTTGTTATGGGTTAACTGTCCGTTGCCATGCGTTTACATGCGTTGTTATGGGTTAACTGTCCGTTGCCATGGGTTATATGACCGTTGCCATGGGTTAACTGTCCGTTGCCATGCGTTAACTGTCCGTTGCCATGCGTTTACATGTGTTGTTATGGGTTAACTGTCCGTTGCCATGCGTTTACATGCGTTGTTATGGGTTAACTGTCCGTTGCCATGCGTTTACATGTGTTGTTATGGGTTAACTGTCCGTTGCCATGCGTTTACATGCGTTGTTATGGGTTAACTGTCCGTTGCCATGGGTTATCTGTCCGTTGCCATGCGTCAACATGCGTTGTTATTGGTTAACTGTCCGTTGCCATGGGTTAACTGTCCGTTGCCATGCGTTTACATGCGTTGTTATGGGTTATCTGTCCGTTGCCATGCGTTTACATGCGTTGTTATGGGTTAACTGTCCGTTGCCATGCGTTTACATGCGTTGTTATGGGTTAACTGTCCGTTGCAATGCGTTTACATGCGTTGTTATGGGTTAACTGTCCGTTGCCATGCGTTTACATGCGTTGTTATGGGTTAACTGTCCGTTGCCATGGGTTACCGGTCCGTTGCCATGGTAACCGGTCCGTTGCCATGGGTTACCGGTCTGTTGCCATGGTAACTGGTCCGTTGCCATGGTAACCGGTCCATTGCCATGGGTTACCTGACCGTTGCCATGGGTTAACTGTCCGTTGCCATGCATTTACATGCGTTGTTATGGGTTAACTGTCCGTTGCCATGCGTTTACATGCGTTGTTATTGGTTAACTGTCCGTTGCCATGCGTTTACATGCGTTGTTATGGGTTAACTGTCCGTTGCCATGCGTTTACATGCGTTGTTATGGGTTACCGGTCCGTTGCCACTCTTCTCTTTCTTTGCTGTCTTAACACTAGGAGTCCCAGGCTTCTACCTTTCTACCTTTAAAACCCACCACCAGCCAAATGGCTGGTAGCCAAGTGCAAGCTAAATTGGCTAGTCATTCATATGTAAATTAGGTTGTTAGCTGGGAATTCTGGAGGGAGGGGAGTGGGGGTGTGTGGATGAGGGGGTGGGGGAGCTGCTAAAAGCTGTGAACTTCCTTTTGTGTTTCATCTTGATGCATTCTCAATCATCCAGGGAAATAAATCTCCAAAAGTCACCAACTTGGAGTGTTTCAGTTTGCCATCTTAGGGAGAAATCAACACACATGGGTGTAGGTCCTTTGTTGCTGAGATTTATTGATAAAAACAGTACAAAAAACCAACCATTTGTACACATATTTCAGAGCGTTCTCACTCCAGAGGCGTAACATGTCGACGTTTTGTCACGTCCCGCGGCGTTCCTGAGGAACGCGAAAGGAGACCTTCGGCGTTCTTATGGTACGCGGCGGGTTATGGCTGGAATCCAGTGCAATGACGCTCCCGCGGGAGTAGACGTTCCAGCCCTGTATTCCAGCCCTAAACCTAACCTTATCCCTAGCCCTGACCATAACCTTATTCCTGACCTTAACCAGGACTTTAATGATGTTAAATAGCGTGTTTCTAAGCGATTTGAAGAATAAGAGCGAACATGTGTAGGTTCAGTCCAGACGGTTCTCATATTTCCTCTTTTTCCGAGGTCATCATTTAGGAATGTGGTGGGTAGCCGAAAACGTAATATGGTGACGATTTGTCACCTAGCGTAAAATGTTACGCTTTGGGAGTGAGAACGGGTTGCATATTTACAAATAATAATAAAAAGTGAGTGAGTACATTTCAACATTTTCAGTAATCACTCACAATCCTGGCACTGCCATGGTATCTGTAGTCTGCATTTACCACATGTGTATCTGTAGCAGTGAACACATCGCACAGTGGCATGATTGTTCTTGCATTTGTGTTTGACCTGACACATGGCTCTTTTTCCAGGACTAGGTGTGGAGGGTTTTGTCCGAAGCAACTGTTCTTTTCTTGCCTTCTTCTCAGCTACATGAGAGTGAGCCAACTCTCTTGCAAGCTCCACCACATTTACATATGAATGACTAGCCAATCCACTAGTGGATTGAGGAATTTCCCTGCGAATCTTGTTGACTGTGCCGAGGATGGTGGTTTTCAGTCTAAGAAGTTTTTGCGCAAGTGAAAGCGATGTGAAAAAATTGTCCGTGGTAACATTTCTGCCCTTGTCTAGGAATGGTTCCATCAGCCTCATTACTACATTTTCAGAAAGTCTCTCCCCAATGGGACGATTGGGGTCCTTGCCAAGATATGGGAAGACATTGCAAATGTACTTGGATTTTAGGTCGCAAGCCACCCAAAACTTGATCCCAAACTTGTCAGGTTTACTTGCAATATACTGCAGGAAACAGCACCGAGTCTTTGATGGGAAAAGCTGTTCATCAACGGTGATATGTAGACCAGGGTTGTAGCACGTGATGCAGTTGGTGACCAATGATCCCCACACACTGGAAATTGCAGCGAACTTATCAGTCTTTGCTCGATTTGCTCCATTGTGGCATCAATCAGACCACTGGTATAATGTTGAAATGTACTCACTCACTTTTTATTATTATTTGTAAATTCTTTCGGTGCTGTGCTACTTGGAAACCGAATTTCCCAGAGGAACACACCCGAGGGATTAATGAAGTTTTATCTTATCTCTTATCTTATCTTATAAGGAACAGATATGGAGGGGTAATTCCGGGAGTGGGATTACGAGCATGGGAGAAGCGTCTGGGAGGAGAACAGAATACTATCACGCACCTTTTGAGCACTGGGAGGAGGACACCACTTATAATAGACACACTCTTTATCTTCAAGAGCTCGGCGCCTGGGTTCACGCTTATCATCCACCGTGACAAAAGATACCACAGTTTCATGTAACCTATGAGAGGTAAGTCTAAACTTCATTTTCTAACAATTTTCGTTTTGCACAAATGTGTCCTTGATCAACATCATCAAAAAGACTTAACAACTCTAGATACCCTATGACCAGGATGAAAGAGAATATACAGAAGGGAAAATCATGGTTCTTTGTATTCCCATATGGAAAAGATATATAAAAATCTTATAAAGTTCTGTCTTGTGTGAAATTTGTATGAAAAGCATACAAGAGTGAAAACAGATATAAGATCCCTTGAAAAACCATATAAATGAAACTTGTATGTTTTGGATACTTACTAAAACATTATATGAAAGTAATGAGAAAGTGGCCTGTTACATGAGTAAATCATATAAGCCTTATATGATTCACTATATGAAGTAGGCCAAATCTTATGCAAGTCTTTTATAAGTTTGTTCTATTTCTTTTCCATATGGGTTAACTCAGTGAAGTATGCATTGTTTGTCTATTTGACTCATTAATGTCAAAGTATTATTTTTCATAGCTCTATATTAAGTAAATATTATTTTGTCTTTAGGTTTATAGAGAAGAGCACAGAGGAACAACCAGATTCATGAATGATGGACACAGAAGACAAGACTCCAGGTACCATACACATTAATGCTGTTATTGTCAACATTTCTGATTTAAAAGGTATTAGATTTTGTATTTGCATGTATTTATTATTCATCTAAAGTTTTATCATAGTAGTTAGTGTTTGCCACCATGAGAATAATTTCAACTGTTCAAAGGATTAAATGTAATAATTTTCTTAGTATCATCAACAATCAATTTACTTTTGGTAAAAGAAAAGCTTCCAGGGCCAGTTTAATGTTTTAAAGTCAAAGGGGACCTGCTAAAAAAGTTGATTAAATGGAAAAGGAAAACAACAATAAACAAAATATTAAATCCTATAAATTAATTAATGTAAATTCAGAAATTTAGTAATTGTTTTTGGTCATTTTGGTCATCTAAGGTGGCAACAAAACAGTGGTTGTCTAATATAAAAGAGCTACACACCACAGTCTGCCCCAGAATTAGTTTCTACTCGACACAACTGTCATGCAGTATTATCACTATTTCCAAAGTTGTGTCACCTGGGCAATTTTAACAAAATAGCCAGTTGAGTTTAAGTTGTGCTACAAGCAACAGTAACCAAACACCAGTTATTGATTATTAAATGGTAAATGGCCTGCATTTATATAGTGCTTTATTTAGTCCCTAAGGACCCCAAAGCGCTTCACACTACATTCAGTCATTCACCCATTCACGCACACATTCACACACTGGTGATGGCAAGCTATATTGTAGCCACAGCTGCCTGGGGCACACTGACAGAGGTGATTTATTAGTCCTAAAGATTTCATAATTTCTGACAGTGTTTCACCGATATAGTCAAAGGAGCTTGCAAAGAAAAGCGTCTGGACTTCTTTAAATTGCTTGAAGACGTCTCACCTCTCATCCGAGAAGCTTCTTCAGTTCCAAGGTCAAATGGTGGGGAGTCCCAGATTTAAACCCAGTGGGAGTTTCCCCCCACAGAGGGACAAAAGAATCAGAGTACTTTATTGATCCCTGGGGGAAATTATTTTTTTGTTACAGTGCTCCATTGTAAACCAACATAAACCAACATTAACAAGACAGACAATACTCTAACTAAGAATAGTACAATATATATATATATATATATATATATATATATATATATATATATATATACCTAATAAAAGGACCCCCTGATGATCCTCTAATCACATGAGCCAAGGTGTGAAACTGGGTGTGGGTCCCAATCAGCCAGGGTTACGGGTGAGCTCATTGTGAAACCTGGCCCCACCTTATCATGCGATTTCCTGAGATCAGATGGCCCAGGATGTGAGTGGGCGTTAAGGCGTCTGGGGAGGGATCTCAAAACTGGATTATAGATGGCAGAGAGTTGGTGTCGTAAACCACCGCCTCTGTTCAAAGATGGTCGCTCACAGTGGACATAGATGGCTTCTTTCACTCCTCTTTCAAACCATCTGTCCTCTCTGTCCAAAATGTGAACATTGGCATCCTCGAAAGAGTGTCCTTTGTCCTCGATGCAGATGGACTGCTGAGCAGAGGTGTGGACTCGAGTCACATGACTTGGACTCGAGTCAGACTCGAGTCATTAATTTTATGACTTTAGACTTGACTTGAAAAAATGTTCTAAGACTTGTGACTTGACTTGGACTTTTACACCAATGACTTGGGACTTGAATTGGACTTGAACCGGTTTACTTGAAAAGACTTGATATTTTACCCCAAATATAAAATTTAACATGCATATTATATAGAGATTGAAAATGTGACGTCATTCACGGGTAGAACCGCAAAGGATTCTGGGAACTCGTGGCAAGCGGTACTAGCGCACGCAGGCTTTCAATTAAAATCAGTTACACAGCGATAAAAAGAAACACAAAAATGTCAAGAAGCTGTTGTATTATTAACTGCAATAGCCGGTCGCATGACAGCCACGGGAAGCCGACGGGTAAAGAGATCGGTTGTTATCGGATTACGTCGTTGAAGAGAAATTGTTCAAGCCATGTTTCCGAAGTAACAAAGACGCGACTGGATTGCAGCCATTCTAAGACCAAATATAACGTCCCAGAACCCTCCAGCTCACAGGTTAGTCTGCTCCAAGCATTTACACGAAGGTCAGTGTTTTTTAGTAGTTAATACGTCATTTTCATAACATAATTAGTGATATAGGTTACAAGCAAGTCTGGCGCTGAACAGAAATTGTCGCGCTATGCTCCTTTATTTATTGTGCATAAATAGTGAATTGTCCTGACACAATATTGCGTTTCGCTTCTGTTATTATGGTACATTGACAAAAACATATACTTTTATTCACATGATAAAACAGGTTTTTTGTATCACTAATTGCCCAGTACGATTACAGCATACAATATTATTGTCACTGCTACATTTCTGTGATGGGTACCAGAAATTATTTCCACTGCTAATTAATTACCGTTGAGCTCAAAGGTCCTATTAATAAACGGTTAACGAATGTGTATTTATGACGACAATTTGTGAGACTGGTAAACTTATGATACGTACGATGGTCTTTCGTTCTACACGGTGCATTTCAAGGTCCTGTACCCATCCGTCGGTAAACTGTACCTGGGCTTGTTGCAGTGACCTGAAGTTACTAAACTTCATGAGTGTATGCACTCACTCCAAGAACCGTATGATTATAAATATGCATATAAATATGCTACAATGAGATAGCTGACTTCATCTAACTAGCAAATGTTGTCCAGGCTACGTTGGTGATACAGTTTTTTTTAATGTGTATGATATTTTTGTCATGCGATTTTAAAGCTGGTCCTACAACCGCATCCAAGAATAACATGCAGCTTATCTCAGAACTGTCGGTGAAAATTATTCTTGGAGCTAGGTTTAATTGAGCTGAATTTTAAAGAGGTGCAATTTCACAATTTGTGTATATTTTCTACGTTCACTTTTGTCATGTGTTGAGAAAAACACAGATTTAAAATTACATGGTCTAATATTTACATTTAGCATATAACTGCAACATTATTTTTTCGTTGTTTTTTTTTTTAAAGACTCGAAAGGACTTGAAATTCAAAGTTTCAGACTTGTGACTTGACTCGGACTTTTACACCAGTGACTTGAGACTCGACTCTGACTTGCCTGACATTACTTGAGACTTGACTTGAGACTTGAGGATAAAGACTTGAGACTTACTTGAGACTTGCAAAACAATGACTTGGTCCCACCTCTGCTGCTGAGTCTTGTCCTGTGGAGGTGGCTCTTCTATGTTGTGCCATGCGCTTGTGAAGTGGCTGTTTGGTCTCTCCAATGTAGAGGTCTGGGCATTCCTCGCTGCACTGTACAGCATAGACCACATTGTTAAGTCTGTGTTTTGGAGTTTTGTCTTTCGGGTGAACCAGTTTTTGTCTGAGCGTGTTGCTGGGTCTGAAATGCACCGGGATGTCATGCTTGGAGAAAACTCTCCTGAGTTTCTCTGATACACCGGCTACATAGGGGATGACAATGTTGTTGCGTCTGCCCTTCTTATCCTCCCTCGCTGGTGTCTGGTCTTCTTTTCTGTGCCTCTTTGCTGACTTTATAAATGCCCAATTAGGATAGCCGCACGTTTTGAGTGCTTCCTTTACATGTGTGTGTTCCTTCTTTTTCCCTTCAGGCTTAGAGGGAACATGTTCTGCCCGGTGGTGTAGGGTCCTGATTACTCCAAGTTTGTGTTCCAGAGGGTGATGGGAGTCAAAGAGGAGGTACTGGTCCGTGTGTGTGGGCTTCCGGTAAACTTCGATGTTGAGGTTTCCATTCTCTTCAATGTGCACAGCGCAGTCCAGGAAAGGCAAACAGTTGTCCTTTGTGTCTTCCCTGGTGAACTTGATGTTTTTATCCACAGCGTTAATGTGCGCAGTGAAGGATTCCACTATGTGTGTCTTGATTTTGACCCAGGTGTCGTCCACATATCTGTACCAGTGGCTGGGTACTCTTCCTTTGAAAGAGCCAAGAGCCTTCCTTTCCACTTCCTCCATGTAAAGGTTGGCTACAATAGGTGACACGGGGGAGCCCATGGAGGTCCTTTTGTCCCTCTGTGGGGGGAAACTCCCACTAGGTTTAAATCTGGGACTACCACCATTTGACCTTAGAACTGAAGAAGCTTCTCAGATGAGAGGTGAAACGTCTTCAAGCAACTTAAAGAAGTCCAGACGCTTTTCTTTTCAAGCTCCTTTGACTACGATGACCCGGATGACTGAGAACCTTCACAGACATTTCACCGACATAGTTTCTACATAATTCTAGTCTCTGCGCAAACAGCTAAAGCTAATGATAATGTTCGTTACATTCAAGATACAAAATGCTTGTTAGTATTTTCTCATATCTACGGGGGTATTTCAATTTAAAAAAGAAAATTGTCACTCATTCTCCAGCTCTTCAGTGTTTGCCACAAGAGGCCACACAGACTTAGAACTGTCTCTTATTATTGATTTAAAACCCTTTTTTAAAAAAAGAAAAACTCTGACGCAATAGAACACATTACAAGGTGTTTACAAACAAATAATAATAATGGATTGATATAGCACTTTTCAAGGCACCCAAAGCGCTTTATAATGCCACTATTCATTCACTCTCACACACTGGTGGAGACAAGCTACGGTTGTAGCCACAGCTGCCCTGGGGTAGGCTGACAGAAGCGAGGCTGCCATATCGCGCCATCGGCCCCTCTGGCCATCACCAGTAGGCAGTAGGGTAAAGTGTCTTGCCCAAGGACACAACGACCAGGACAGAGAGCCCGGGGATCGAACCGGCGACCTTCCGGTTACCTTCCCAACCCCCTGAGCCACGGTCGCCCTGATAATAGGTGATTTAGTTATATAAGTATCTTATGAAACAGGAAAATGGTACATCAGTTGCATCCTATCTTTCCTTTATATTCTATTTATGTTTGGAATATTTCATTCACCTAAATTATATCTATAGTTAAATAACAAACATAGTCAACAATTAAGTAACAGATTATAAAGAAGTTCTTTTAACAATTATTGTCTTTAATTTCAACTTCTCTGTTTGTCTTCTTTAGGCCTGTTAAACTTTATCACCAAACTTGGACTGGAAAAATTTTATCCCAACAAGCTGACTCTGCAACTTCTATTAGAAATCAACAAAAGCAACACATATAATCACACTGTTCAAACAGTGGAAGATATACCATGGTGTTTCTTTGGAAGATTGTTTCAAATCAATGCAGAGTGCAGGGACTGTACACAGGTACCGAATAATAACCATGAGGAGGATCTGTTTAATGATCAATATGACCTTGACTTTTGCCCTACAGATGACACTGACGATAGGTTTAACCCAGTTGACATCATAGTAGCACTTTTCAAATGTGCTGACAGCTTCTTGCAACAGCAAATGACCCTCAAGATGTCAATGTGCCAGTTTTCTGTCCCACTGTTGATGCCTCATAGTAAAAATAGTCAGTGTAACCTGATGCTTTGGGCTCTGAGAGACATTGTCAAAGAATGGCTTCCACATGAGTTATCTCAATCAAAACACTTTGTTGAAGACAACATTGTTCAAGCAGATATACCAGATATACATTTGTGAGGCTGAAAAACTGCAACCTATCCAAGTCACAGCTTTTAAATATCATTCTCAGCCGAGGTCAACAGAATCACAATTACTTCATTCACAGAGAAATGGAAGGAGGAGCAATTGAAAAGAAAATTGCCAATGGACTGGTTGAGGTTTGTTGGTACCTGCCCAGTGGAAGAGAAAATCTTGACATTTTTCCAGAGCCAGCCGCCTTCGCTAATTTGCGAGGAGACATTTGTGAGTCGCTCACACAATTCAATTTTCTTTACCAAGTATCAACTGCTGTCTTTGTGTTCCTGGACAAAGTTGAAGAACAGAAGATTTTGCTTTCTCTACCAAATGTGAAAACAAAACTGTTCTTGGTAGTTGATGTCAAAGACAGGAATGCAAAAGAAGACATATTGTCTGTGAAGGTGACACAAGAAAAATTAGATTTACCAAAATCCAGCATCCAAATTAAACGCTCAAACATGAACGTTGTCGAGTTTTCAAAAAATATTTGTGCAGCTATTAAGACCTCAAATGTAACCACAATGAAAATAATCAACATGTTTGACAAAGCTGTTGAACTTGGTTTGTCTGTGGCTGAATGCAGGAGTGAAAACCAAGAAAAGGCAGCTGAAGAGATTATGAGGGGCATTGGAGTCCGCAATATATCCGACTACAAGAAGCAACAACTTCCTCTGCAGGGAGATAACTGGAAGAGGTTGTCACAGTTGGAAAAGGAACAGTGTAGATTAAAAGATTTTGGTGACTCAGGACTGGAAGAGTACAAATGTCAGCTCCAGCAAGAAGTGAAGCAAATTAAGAAGGAGCAAAGTACCTACAAATTGTCCAAAGCAATGAGAACTTTTATTGCTAACCTATCTACGAACAACAAGGAAGAACAAAACTATTTCCTAAAATGGATGAAACTGAAGCTTGATACAAAATCACGGGAAAAACTCTCCGCATTGAGAAAGAAATTTAAAGAAGAGTGCAGGAAGAAAGAGTCCGAACTCATTGCAGAGCTGGATCAAGCTTTGCTGGAGAGCTCTTTAGGAATAGAGCATTACATGAGAGAGATGGGGCTGATCTATGAGTTTTCTTTGCACTCACAAAAAACTGTTGATGAAATAGTTGCTCTGCCAAGTGTTGTAGCTAAAATGCTGCTTGATGGATATCCTTTAGAACTCTTGGATGGAGATGCTTCCAATATTCCAGAGAGATGGGTGACAGATGTGCTGATGGAGCTTCATAGGAAGGTTGGAGAGAAGAGCAGACTGTTGGTAGTGTCTGTGTTGGGTGTTCAAAGTACAGGGAAATCAACACTCCTCAACACCATGTTTGGTGTGCAGTTTCCTGTCAGCAGTGGCCGATGCACAAGAGGGGCTTATATGGTCTTCCTCAAAGTTGGTGAAGATTTAAAAACTGATTTGAAATATGACTTCATAGTTCTCATTGATACAGAAGGTCTAAAATCTCCTGACATGGCACAACTAGAAGACAGTTATGAGCACGACAACCAGCTGGCAACCTTTGTCATTGGTCTAAGTGATGTAACCATTATTAACATTGCAATGGAGAATGCAACTGAAATGAAAGATATCCTACAAATCACAGTGCATGCATTTTTGAGGATGAGGCAAATTGGTAAAAAGCCAGTTTGTCATTTTGTACACCAAAATGTTGCTGGTGTTTCAGCTCATTCCAAGTGCATGACAGAGAGGAAACATCTCTTGGACCAGCTAAACGAAATGACCAAAATTGCAGCTAAAATGGAAAAGCAACCTTCTATTAATGCATTCACTGATGTGCTGGACTACAAAATTGACAAAAACCACTGGAACATCCCTGGACTCTGGCATGGAACCCCACCAATGGCACCAGTGAACACAGGTTACAGTGAAGCTGTAGCAGATTTCAAGAAAACTCTTTTGGAAATAATGAAAGATGACAGAGATAGAAAAGCCACACAGATCCCAGATTTTCTCGAATGGATGAAAAGTCTGTGGAGAGCAGTCAAATATGAAAACTTTATCTTTAGTTTCAGAAACACTCTTGTGGCTCATGCTTATGACAACCTTTGCAAAGAGTTTAGTCAATGGGAGTGGGAGTTCAGAAAACACATTTTCTGCTGGCAGACAGAAGCAGAGTTAGAAATCTTAAATACTGACAATGAATCAGAAGTTAACACTTGGGAAAAAGTGGTTCATTCCAAAAAATCTCAACTGTCTGACAAAATAACACACCAACAAAAGCTAATGATGGAGAAACTAATTCACTATTATAAAAGGAAAGACAGAGATGTAAATTTGATAGAGAAATACAAGAACGATTTCTCTAAAAGTATTATTGGCCTTGCCAAAGAAATTCAACAGTCTGTCTCCATTAAACTTGATTGTGCCCTTCAGCTAAAGATCAGCAAAAAGAAGGCTCAAGATATACAGAGAAAATACAGAGATTTGATTGAAGAGCAGGTCATGCAGCTCTTGGGTAACTACACAAATACATCTCTGTCAGATGAACAGCTGACAGATGTGTTTGAAAAGATGTGGACAGACGCAACAATAAATGTGTGTGGTCTGGAACACCGAGATATCGCAGGATCAGTCCTGATGCAACTGAAAAAAAATTTCTTAAACCGGAAAGTCAACAAGGATTTACAGGACGGCTTAAAAGAATATGGAAAACAGCCATTTAAAGTTAAAAATGTCCATTTAGATTCCTGGTTCAAAATGGTAAAAAACTGGTTCCAACATGATTGTCAGAGCTCTGCAGACAGTGCAATTGAATCTTGCACACAGTTTGTACTTGATACAGTAAAGACAAATGGAGATTACCATGAGTCTTTCACAAGGGATCTTCTGGAGAAAATCGATAGTTTCCTTGAACACAGTTGCAAACACCACAAAACAAATATACAGTTTGAGATTGACCTGAAACTTCACATTTGTAGCTTTGCCACAAAGCAGTTCCTGGAAATGCACAAAAAGTTCTTGTACAAAAACAATCCTCAAAATCAGCTGGAGAAGCTCAAGAATCAGTACTTGTCAGACTTTCTCGATTTGTATAAAGACAGAGATCACTGCCAACGAAAAGCAAAAGATTTTGCCAGAGTTTGCATCAAACCTGCAGTGGAAGACTATGTCAACAGATCACTGGGAGTAGATATTGTAGATGAGATTGTGACCAGCTGTCATTCAACAGAGTACAGTTCCCGCTCTTATTTCCAGTACAACATTCAGAGAGAATTACTTCAAAAAGAAGACTTTAATAGTTTTGTGAGGTACATCAGTAACTATGAAATGTATGTTAAGAACTGGATTTATGAGCACGTCAAGCAAAAAATGTCAGAGGATGAAACTTTATGCAAACTGAAAAACAAGATCCTGCAGGTCATATTTACAAAAATCACAGAAGCGTTAAATAAGGCATCAAAAGCAAAGGATGGCACTCACCTTGAAGATAACAAGGAAAGCATCACAGAGTTCATCAACAGCATGCACAAATATCTAATTAAGGACATCTTATTATCAGAGGAGGATGAAAAAGCCATCCTGTTTCAAATCCAAAGCACATGTTATCCATTTATCAAAAGTCTCAAGACCTCAATAAAAGACTTAAAAGCAGAACTTCAGCAGGAATTCTCAAAATCCAAAGATATTGCTGCAGATTTGGAAAAGCTTCCAATCAGACCACATGATGAGCTTTTCAAGCGGGTGTTTGGTTGTGGACAACAGTGTCCATTTTGTAAAGTGCCCTGTGAGGCTGGAGGGAAAGAACACACTGAGCATCATGCAGCTGTGCATCGACCACAAGGTCTTGGCAGATATAGAAACCTTGACACAGAGAAGCTGGTTGAAACATTATGTACAACTGATGTTTACAGTAGACGTAAATTTCGCAACACACTAACTAAGCAGGAATGGCATCCTTACAAAGACTACAAAGCGTATTATCCAGAGTGGCACATTCCAGCAGATCCTTCTGTAGAAGCATCGGACTATTGGAAGTATGTTTTAGTGAAATACAATGAACAGTTTGCTGAAAAATATGACGCCAAGCCAGCTGATGTTCCACAGGCCTGGAGAAGCATCACAAAGGAAGAAGCACTGAAAGGCTTAACAGAAGCATTCAACATGAAATGAATCATGTACAATCCTAACAAATATCATTGAAGAAAACAATGTTAAAATAAGGACTGATGCGCACTTAAGATACAGGACATAATCATTACGAAGATCAGTCCAAATAAAAATGAATCAATACAAATAGTAAATGATTTACTTGGCTGAAAGATGTCAAGCTTTAATATTTTATTTTGTATTGTGTCCTTGATATAAACTACAAATAGTTATTTTACCTCTTTTTAGAGAACATTGTTAGCTTTTTCTTTTTATCTTATTTTATTTGCTTTTCAGACTTTTCGATTTTCTGAAGTTTTCCTGTTTTTTATTCATTATTGTAGATGTTTTATATTCACTACAAAGAATATGTAATAACATTATTTTGCAACATGATCATTTATGTTTTTCTTTTCCTCTGTTTTCCCATGATGTCCCATGATGCTTTTCTTTGATGTCAAGGAAAGCCCAGACCTTTCTGTTACTGGGCTTTAAATAGTTTAAATAGTAAAATAGTCACTTTTAAAGAAAGACTTACCCTAAACTAGATTTACTGTCTGCCAACGTTTTTTCTTTTTAACTGCCTGTGCATGTGGAGCAAGTGCTCTAGCATTAGAGTTTTACATCAACAGAAAATGTTTATCTTTAAAGTCTGTATAATAAATAAATAAACTTTATTTACTTTGAATACACTCTAAGTTTTATGTGCACGAGGTTACTAGTGTTGGCCAAATTAAGTTTTCTGAAACACTGAAGCTTGTATAGAAAAGGGTTCATTACTCAAAGGTTCATTACTTTTTAACACCATCGTCTTTGGTGGCATCTGGTGGCCAATAATATTACAAGCCGCTTGAATCAGTCAGTGAGTGACGTCACCAGACACCGATAAATAGTTTTAAAATGTGTGAGAGAGGTTGGACTGTGAAAGTGAATTGTATTTAAAGGGTTAAAGTTCTGAATTTGAATTAAAATCAAGTCAATGAAAGTGGATTTTTTTAAAGATATATTAATTTTATAGCATTTTGGAAACGTAAACAAGGGGTTTAAAAATAATAAAAATATAAAAAATAATAAAAATTACAGACCTAATATGTTGGTGGACAATTTTGACCACGAACAAGCTGAAAGGGTCGTGATTCTGAACAAACCCAGGGTTAAACTGAACCGTCCGAGTAAGTGATGAGAGGGATTTCACTGTGCAAACATATGTTTTTGTGACGATGCCTAAAACAATATTCTTTGGAGGATGCGGGCATCGATCCCGCTACCTCTCGCATGCTAAGCGAGCGCTCTACCATTTGAGCTAATCCCCCACAGGAGACTACCCTGAGTGACGTCATCATACACTGATAAATAGTCTTAAAATATGTAATGTGTAAGAAAGAGTATTTCAGAGATGAAAGTAAAATTAATTTTGGTTATTGAACAGATATTTTCGGACTTTTTATTCTCTTCTTGGAGACGCAGCACCAAAAAAAAAAAACCACATCCCACAGCATAAACCGCAGCAAATTACAAGAGGGAGGAGGGTAGTAACTTTTACCATTTACTGAAAAAAGCATGGGTCATTTTTGGCCACGAACAAGCTGAGAGGGAGTTTTTATGTTTTTGCTCTCCCTTCACAAAAATAACTATGCATTATAATCAGTGTTGATGTGAATAAATTACATGTCTATTAATGTACTATTAATAATACAAGAAATTCCAGTAGCACTGCAAATATATATAATTGTGAGAATTGAGGTTGTCTTCCATCTAGTGCAGTGGACAATCAAACTGGCTTTGGTCAAAAATGTAAAAATTAATAACTATTTTACATTTATGGAAAGAACTGAAGTTAGTTAAAAGCTTTATGCAGAAAAATGGCAAAAATCATAAAAATAATAAAAATTACAGACCTGGACATTTTTGGCCACGAACAAGATAAAAGGGTAGTGATTTTGAACAAACCCAGGCGGTTAAACTAAACTTTCCGGGTATTTCACTGTGCCTAAAATAAATTCTTTTGGAGGATGCGGGCATCGATCCCGCTACCTCTCGCATGCTAAGCGAGCGCTCTACCATTTGAGCTAATCCCCCACATGAGACTCCGCCGAGTGACGTCATCAGACAGCGAGCGTCTTAAAATGTGTAAGAAAGGTTGGACTTTGAATCACCAGCAAATACATATAGCGTATTTCAGAGATGAAAGTAAAATTAATCTGGTCAATCGAACAGATATTTTCGGACTGTGTATTGACGCAGGACCAAAAATAAATCATATCCCACAGCATCAACCACAGCAAATGAGAAGAGGGAGGAGTGTAGTAACTTTTACCATTTACTGAAAAAAGGCATGGGTCATTATCAGCAGAGGTTTGGGATCAAACCAGTGTGAGACCTTGGGTCACCCTGTTTACATGTTTAACTTAATAACTAGAGGTGCAGTACTCTAAGACAAGTCTACTTTAGTGACCTTTACTGATCACACATGTTGTGAACGGACACACGTGGGCTTTGCTTCTGGAAATTATACTGGGATAGTTCCTCTTTTCAGTATTCCTGCTTCTAGCGCTCCACGGTCACGGTCAGCGAGCCTAGGATTCCTGTGATCAACTGTAGACGCCAGTGGGGGATTAGCTCAAATGGTAGAGCGCTCGCTTAGCATGCGAGAGGTAGCGGGATCGATGCCCGCATCCTCCAAATTTATTTAACCGTGAACTAAAAGCAGACAAACACTACAACAGATCACTGCAGGGCGAGAAATCCAATCCTGTCGTATGAAAAAACCCTCTGTGCAGAGAATCTTCGTAACTTCCCGTGAGAAATATCCACAACACAACAAAAACTTCGCAAAACAGTGGAGAGAGAGGTGTTTTTCTTATTTATTAATTACCAGGTTGTTATGAGCTTCTTGCTGCCACAGCACAGTTCCGGTCTATACAGATATATGAACAGGTTAGTTATTACTTATATTACTTTTAATACATTACTTCCTTTTAGTTTGGGCAGTGTTTTGGCGTGATAAGGAACCTTTTTAATGCCCAATAAAGCTCATAAACCAGGTTGTAAAATTAAAAATAATGATATGTCCTAAACAGCTGTTGTAAAGGTGGGGGAGGGTTGCTCACAGAGGATCATCTTCCAAATGACCATAAGCTCTCCGTAACAGCAACAGAGAAATTTGTAAGTCTGCACAATAAACACACCTCTTTATGTACTTTATCACAATGCGTAATGACTTAAAAGCACCTTGAAAAGATTCCCAGTGTAGCGTAAAATGTGACCTTTAATGAGACATCCAGCTTGCCTGAGATCAGTGTTTGTGTTTATTAAGGCTGAGTGTTAAAGGCTGTGGGTTCATAGCCTCCGAAGGTAATAACTCTATATTACAATAAGCAGCATGTCGTTATGATTTACTGGCTATTGTTGTGCAAAAACTCCATTTTAACTTTAAAAGATATTTACACTGGTCTGTAAACATCAGGAGTCATGATGGCAAATAAGAAAACATATGTTATACTTTTGTAAATGAAGACTGTATAAATTTAATATTGTTTTTTCTTCGTATCTTCATCAGAGCTCAAACTAAATGAAATGACTGATCCTATTTTGAATACACGAGGAGAAGATTTCATAATAAACGTGATTTTTAATTCATACACTGATCTGCATTCAATAAAATCTGTCATGCGGGGAAATAAAAATATTGTGACTGGGAGCAACAACATGAAACAAACGCACCCACGCAGACACAGTTTTATCATCATGAGCATGAACATCATCAGGCAGTGAAAATTCCATCAGATAATGTTCTGCTATCTGAGCATGTCTCCCCCCTTAAAATGACCCTCATTGATCCTGGTGCCCCATGCTTCCTCGTCCTCCGTGTCCTCTCTGCGATAAGGAGGTCAATCAGCTCGGTTCGGTCTGAAAGCAGTTTCTGAACCACGAGTCCTGGCGCCTCCATCCCTCGCTGGCTCACTTTCTGCTCCGAGTGTCCCAAAGCCAAAAAGGTTTGTCTGAGTTGTTTTTAATCTTTTCAGTGTCTGTTACAGGAAGCTAAAGCAGCCGGACAGCAGGCTGTCTGTCTGATGCTGCCTCGTTTTCTCCTCTCACATGAAGTCATCTGAATCATTGCCGTCCTGCAGAGTACAGGCAGTAAAGCACAAGTTACAGACTGTTCATCATCTACTGCTTCGCTAAAAAAAACACCTTAAACAACAAATATATATATATATATATATATATATATATATATGACATCAAATAATAGAATCCTTCTTGGTGTTCACCTCATTAGTCTTCATGTTTTCAGTCCTCATCAGTGACGAGTAGTTCCTGCAGTGACCAAAACGCAAGAGTGTCACACATAGTGGCCAAACTTTATTTGAGATATTTTTATTTTATAACTATTTATATCTAAAATGTACATGTGGTCGGGTTTTTGCTGTTACAGATAAGGTTAAGCGTAAATAAGTGTGTGCTTTAGGAATCACCTGCTATGGCTTGGTTAGCATAGTTTTGACTCTTAAGGGGAAAATACTAATATTGTGTAAATGGACACAACTTATAGAGCTGAAATTTAGTTTGACAAAAACCAATCAGTAGATTTAAAGTGGTGTGTCTTATATCAACTGCTGTGAGGCTCCCGTGAAATATAAGTGCTACTGCAGACTGAAATGTCATCGTACTTATCAATGCGATCGTTTTCGCAATATTCATGCAGCCATAATTAAACATTTCTAAAACACTGTTCTACCTGAGCTCCTCCTGCTCTTTTTTCCTTTTCTGCTCCTCCTTCTCTCTCCTCTTCTGCTCCTGCAGCTGAGCTTTCTTCTCGTTCCTCTCCTCCCGATCTCTCGATTCCTTCTCTGCTGCCAGATCAGGGAACCGTTCCACTTTTGTTTTCTCCAGACGGTTTATTATCTCGTTGATCTTCTTCTCCACTGCCACGATCTTTACCTGTGAACACAAAGCCAGTTTAGCGAACACATAAAATTGCCTAAATACTATGTAATGTTAGAGTATTACACTGATTGCTGCATAATAATCCATCAGCGTACATGAAGCCAGGTCTGCTGACCTCTTTCTGTCGATAAAAGCCGATCTGTCCAACATCCATGTCTCCTGTTTTCTTCAGGTTGGCCCACGCTGTGTAAACCACATTGATGTTGTTCATCTTACAGCCTGAAAACATGTAACACGTCAAGTTTAACCACATCTGCACACAAAATTCCTCCCAGTAAAAATAACAGCAGACAGAAACTTGTACAAGAGGATCTCTCAGGCCAGCCTGAGTATTTTCTCTTTACCTTGGATGCTGTTGTTTTTCACCAGTTGTGCGCAGTCTATCAGCACCTCTGGTGGGATATCATCAATGGTTTGACCCTAGAAATGAATCACATAATAGTTACATCACTGTCAAATATTTTCCATAGAATTTGTATGTGGAGTGTTGCTGACACAACCAAAAACAGAGAACCGACTGTTATATTTAGTGACAGTTATTCTGAGAATTAGATCCTTAATAAATTGCCAGTTCCGAGAAAAAACTCAGGAGTGTGAACTCTTATTTAAAAGTCTGTTTTTCAGGGTCATTCTCATTGGGCGAGCTTATGCTTACCTTTGGCATTCTCAGATATACATGAGCTGAGGACAGTTTGTCCACGTGAAACCTGGATGTAGGGAAAAGGAGAAGGTTTAAATGACAGGATGCCATAAAGTATAATTTTAACAAGAAAAACTGTAACAAATTATACACAGAAGAAAAAATTTATTAATTTCAAAGGCAAGGAACAAATAATTCTAAAAAGAATCTACAATTATAGTTAAATGGAAATAAAAATATTAATAAAAAAAATGAAAGTCATCTATTTTTAACTACGAATCGGTTTTAAAGAGAGAGACATTAGCAGTGATGGGAATAACGGCGTTACTTTTTCAGTAACGAGTAATCTAACTAATTACTATTCCTATCGTTACAACGCCGTTACAGTTACTAAGAAGAAAATGCGGTCCGTTACTATTTTCAACAAACAGACGGTTGAAGCTGTGTTCAGCTTACCGCATCTTATATCAGTTGCACGGAAGTAGCTGTAAGTAATCTGGACGCTACAGCTTTAAGCAGCTGCGCGCTCCCGCGGACGGTAATCACGATCACTGTCTAGCACAACACCTGGAGCTAAGGGGCAAAACAATCGCATGAGTGCTGCTGTTTGACTGAGGAAGAATAAAGTAGTCGTGGTAAGCCAATCACATGACCACTTCAAGATGACGAAGCAACAAGGTGATATATATAAGTTTTTAAACTGTGTTGATAGGCCACGTAAAACCAGAGTCATGATAAACAATATATAGGCGTGTTTTTTCCTGAATAGTTTTGTCACGTTTACTGTCTAAGGACAGCGCAGCAAGCACTCTCTGCTTATGCAGACATCAGCATAAGCAGAGAGTAACAAAAACCACAACAAAAAACAGGGGAAGTTTTAGGAGTGACGGCGAGAGAGAGTGAGAGAGCAGAAAAAGAGAGAGAGAGTTTTGAGATGTGAGAGATTTGTGACGTTTAGCGTGTTTAGAGTGTGTAGTTAATGTGTTGTCTTGTGTAGTTAATGTGTAGTGTTGTGGATAGTTTTGTGTTGTGTGTCAGAACAATGAGGCGATTGCTGTCTCCATGTAAAAAACAGGAGTGATACACTTGCTGCTGTCAGACCTGCAGGTATCAGGCCGTGATGTTCTCCTTTATAGTGGACAGAAATTATTTTTTTGGAGTGGCACAAATCAGTTGTGTGGCATCTTATTGAAGAACAGCTGATTGTTCTGTAAATAGTTTGAAATGGTTATTTAAAAAAGGGGTAAAAGGTAAATGGATGCAAATAACTTTGTTGTTTGCAAAACTTGTGCATAGGATTTTAAAATTGACAATTTATATTTGCATTTAAAGTTAAGAAATATGATTCATTAAACATGTTTGTGGTTGTTACAGTAAAAATATAACTTTTTCTACTCTGATTTTATGCTTTTTGTCTGATTTTAGATCAATTGTGTTAATACAGTATGTCAAAATGAAAACATGACTGTAAATTCAGACACGTGAGATTGTGCTGAAAAGAATGATACCAAACAAGGCAAAGTAAATAGTTTGTAAAGGGAAAATGTGGAGGGAAAATCAAAAGTAGTTAAAAATGGCCAATTATACCCTGGACCCCAGAGGGTTAAACGTTTTTTTAAAGTAACGCAAAAGTTACTTTTCAAGTAATTAATCACTTTTAGAATATTGTAACTCAGTTACTAACTCGGTTACTTGAAGAAGTAACTAGTAACTATAATTAATTACTTTTTCAACGTAGCTTGCCCAACACTGGAAATTGGTAATACAGAAAATCCAAAGCACTTGTTTAAATGCTGAATAATTGCAAATAATTCTTGGTGCATTTTTTTTTTAAAATTTAATTCAACCCTTCATCGTTTGGCTCTCACTTCAGGGGTCATCACAGCAGATCATCTGCCTCTATCGCATGCTCTGCCTCCATAAACCTTCTGTGTGGTCTTCCTCTCTTCTGGCATTTCAGTATTTCCACTTTCCCCTGCTGTACGTGTCCAAACCATCAAGCTCTCGCACTCGCGGTCTAGTCCCTCCATTTAAAGCCTCTACTCTCTAAACTCCTACATTCTGTCTCCCTACCGCCAATCAGGCCTTCATCCTCTCTTTCTCTGTTTTTGGCAGAAGTACTGTTTTCACCAGCATCCTACGGGTCAACAGTATGGAAATCTCGTTCTTGTTCATCTGCTATTTATGTGAAAAGGACCATCTCTAAACTGACTGAAATTGCTGCATCCACCTGACCAGAATCAACTTTCTGGGATGTGAATATTTGGCATGGAAAACATTTTATTCTAATTTCAACCCTAAATTACAAAAGTAAACTAACATGAATTTGTCATGCCTACATTAACGGACTGCACTTTAATGTTTCTACTGTTATAAACTCACTCAATGTTTACATCGACCGTTCAATACATTCTTACAAATGGTGCTTAAAGTTAATTCCATAATCATCAATGTGTCTTAGTGTTAAGACACATTTATCTATGAGTCCAGGAACCACGTACTTTTATTGCTCATCTCAGTTTCTTTAAAAATTCCAGCTGCAGAAAATTCAGGTTATTTCAGAGTTCAGATAAAGAATCTCACCAGATATCTTCGGGCCATCCATACTTGATAAGATCCTCATCTGTAGGCATGAAACAGCCTCGAGTTAAAAGGTGATAAGATTCAATAAGAGATTTATTACCGGTGTTTAAGCAACAAAGTAACACAGGAATGAACAGATATAGCACACATCGGAGGAAGGTAGAGAAGGGCGTGAGTGCGCGATCAAAGGACAGCTCTCTTACTTTCATATTTGTCTTTTCCCATGTAGATCGTGAAGGAAGGGCCCACCACTAAAAATTAGACAGGAAGTGGGCCGTTACTGAGTGAAACTGCAAAATCACCTGGCACGAAACTCGTGAAAGACACTAAACAGCTGTAAGGAGTGCGAAGCTAACCAGGCTAACAGCTAATGGCAGCTCAACTTACCGGCGCTTGTGAAGTAAAACACCATTTTACGTGGATTAAAAATCGCCACTAAAAAGATGAACAATGTGTGTTTTAACTTTGGGTTCTAAACCGCTGACTGTGAAGAAAGACAAATTTCATCTGCAGTAAGACCTGCTGCCGTTCGCGTGTACAAAATGACCTGGGAAGCTGTTACCTAACTGAGGGAAAGTAGCGTGTAGCGCAAAGGAAACAGCGAAATTTATCTTCAAAACAAAAGCCGAAGGTTTACATCGATAGATAAAATGAGTAAATGCTGATTCCTTTTAAGTTAATTTATGTTTTTATATAATCCTCATCGAATTTTTTCCATTAGTAAATTGAATTTTATCTCATAATTTTTATGAGTGGCTTTTTTTTCACATGAAGATGTTTTATTTTGAAGGCTAAAACTAGAAGTTTCTCTCTGCTTTTACTACGTTTCCCGTGTGGTAGCTGTTTCCGTTTCCTGTTACGGTGTAGGGTTTTTTTTCCGACACTGGCGCGCGCTGTTCAAAACACAAAGAAGAAACGCGCGCGAGCCGTAGAGGTAGGAGACCCGCCAGCGACTCAAATATATATATATATATATACAGATATACAAACGTTTATTGGTTTATGTAGCTCAAGAGAAACATACTTGGTAAGGAAAACGAAGAGTTGTATTTTTGTGTTTTATCTCATAATTGGGGTACATTAGTTTTAAGTACCGTGACTCTAATAAAGGTTTCCAAGGCAGTCAGAACTAGCTTATGTTTAATGCTTAATTTATTCACCTTCTAAATCACAAACAAATGCACGTATCCAGTTGAAGTGTGCACAACTCGTGATCGATATGAAAAATGCCCGTTGTTTTGTAATGGAGACCGTGCTGCCTTTGCATAAGCCAATAGTCCCGCCAATTATCTCTTCGCCTCCGTCTGGTGCCCTTAAATGACCGCGTCGTTAGCTAACATGTACCGTCGAGCTAAAGCTGCTTTCGAGATTATTCGTTTTTCCTCACTGACGAAATGACAGTAAGGGGACCTTTAGGCTCTGTCTCATATCGAGATTCATAATCAGCATCCTAATTGTTCATTAAACTCATAGGTCGTGGGCTGTTGTTTACCTGCCACAGTCACACCTGACCCTTGTAGAAAATCTCCTGATTTAACGCCATGGACATGAAATATATCTTGAAGCTGCATTTGTGTCAGTGACCCTTCTGCAGTGAGTATTACTTTCAACGGCGGATTTGTGACCCAGATATCCTACGATTTGCAAAAAGATGTCTGCATGAATAATATGGTACAGCTGATTTGCAGCTGGTGTTCTACTAGGCAACAGATCTCGTTTGGTTCTTTTTGAAATAAGATGCAGTGTTACTTTTGATTCATCTTCATTTTTGAGTAATTAATGTAGATTAAAGCATCTCTTTATTTTCTTTTACATCCAGGTTGATTATGAATTTTTTAAAAATTATTTATTTTTTTTGTATTAGGAGTGACTTTTCAGATCGATGGTCTTTTTTTCAAAGCTGAAATTCTTAAACTTTCTTTTTCTTTTCTTTTTCATTTTATTTCATTACCTTTGTATGAAGATGATGCCCACCACAACCAGAAAGAGAAAGCAGTCCTCCCTGGACTCTGATAGGTAAGCTGTGTATATGCTGTTTGGCTTGCTGATTTACTCTTGAAATGTACTCTGTGTTGGACTTGTACTCTCAGATGTAAGAGAATAGTCTCAGTTGTGCTACAGTCGAGAGATTATGGAAGCTCGTGTTTAATACTACGACAAATTTAGAATTGGGTTCCTGCTATAATGAGACTGACACTAATGGGGCAAAATTGCTTTTACAACTCAGGCTTGAGTGAGAAGTGGGGGTAACCTTGCAACAGGTTGCCATATGGCTAACGGTGATTCATAACAACCCCACATAGTCCTGCATTTACAGCCAGTTTAGAATGACCAGTTAGCCGAACATGCATATCTTTGGATTGTGGGAGGAAACTGGAGAATATGAAAACTACATGCAGAAAAACCTGATTTCACCAAAAGGTTCAAACCTAAAAGCTGCCTGTTTTCAGGCAGTAGTATCATCTGCTCTGTAACCTCAGTAAACACTTTCCTGACAAGTTTATGGGCTCAAACGTGCCAGTTACAAGTTATTGGCCAATTCACCCATCGCTTGTCTCATCTGTTTTGTTTCTCAAACATCAGGCACCCAGCCAAGAAGGGGGTGAGGCGGGAGTTGTCACCTGTGAAGAGGAGGTCTCCAAGAACGCCCCAGCAGTCTCCTACCAGGAAGAAGCCAGCTGGCCGTCTGGACACCTCCCCACAGAAATCTCATCGCAGACCAGCAGGTGGGATGGACTAAACATGTTTTGTTGCAATAGAAATGCTTTTGTAATTTTTAATTGTTCAAACAACAATGGTTTTTCCTCGTACATTTATAATAATTTGGATTTATTTATCTATTATCTATTTATATGATATTTTATTTTTAATTTATTTATTTTTAAAGGCTCTCCAGCTAGATCACCCCAAAAATCTCCATTCAAACCTTCCTTGGTCACGAGCTCCTTCTATGGCAAAAAGAATCCAGTCTATCTCACTCCACTTGAGAGGAAAGCTCTGAAGGACTCTCTGCCTTGTCCAGCTGCTCCACCCTCTCCTACTGTGACCCAAAAGCCAGAAAAGAAGACAACAAAGAACATTAAGGGAGGCAGTAAGCCAAGAAAAGTAGCAGGATCTAGTAAAGGGGGGAAGATGGGTACCAAAAGCTACTCAACATCAATAAAGAGGATCAAGCTGTCCCAACCCAAACCCAGCAGCAGGTTTGTCATAGCTGTTGATACTTCTGAAGCCTTCTTCAAACAACTGTTGTTTTAGTTGGTCTTTTAAGGTTGTTCTAATTCTCCCTGTTTAATTCAGCAGTGTCGCTAAACCGACTCATCCTCCTACCGTTGCACCTAGCAACAATCCCACAGAGTCCAAGAAAGCAATCACCATCACATTCAGCAACCTGAAGCCTAAGCCGAAGATATTTGTTGGAGCTGCTTTCTTCGGTACAGGGAAGAAACCTACATCCATGTACAAGAAAACTGCGCCAAAGTCTTCAACCAGGCCGTCTGCAGCCGTCCTACCACAGACAAAGGGCAAAGAATCAAAGCAGTCGCAGGGTGCTCTGGCAGAAAACCAACAGCAGAAAGAACCTGAAAAGGTTTGTGTACATTTACGTATTACTGGAATATCTCATCTCTTGAGATTCTCTTTTCTTAAAATCATGAAAAGGTTTCTATATCCCAGAAACAAACTACACTGGAGTAATTTTTACCTTTACCTTTTACCTTGACTCTTAAAGAAAAGAGTAACGTTCTTCAGGCTCTTGCGCACAATTTCAATTAATAAAATGTCGCTTGATGTCATGGAGAATGTTGAGGTTTCAGAGAGGTACTTACAGCCTAGTTTGGTGTACAGTGAAATGAAACAGAAATCTTGTAGATGTTGGAGTGTGATGGGAAACGGGTTCATTTTTTTACATCTGATAATAAGTTAATGATGATTTTAAAGGTTTTTCCATGCAATGGTGTCTGCCATTTGATATGTTAAATAAATTAATTATGTTTTTCCCCTCCATGGCAAATATTGTCATGTTAATGGTAATATTTAATCCTGGTTGTTTCCTGCAGACTGCCGTCAAGCCGCTGAGGACGTATGAGAACAAACCAAGCACAAAACAGAGAATGAAGTTTGATCCAACAGACTGGATGGACTCCGTTAATGAAGAGCCTGCAACTCCACAGCCATCAAGGTACTGATGTATTAAACGTACCATTGACTTCATTTTTCGTTTTAGAAATGAAACTTCCCTTACTATTCATTTATTTATTTTTTAATTCATGGCATATTTAACAATCTGAATTTCCAACACAGATCTCTAATATTTGCACTTTATCAATGCCCCAAGACTGATGTTCATTGATAAACTGTTAATCGTCTTCCTTCCTCAGCTCCTCTAAAATTGTGCTGGATAAACACGGGATTACTCACGAGCTCATGGTTACGTTGTTGAGATCTCCAACACAACACAGCTCCACATCACCAGCCTCCTCCTCCACCAGTCAGGTACATGGGTGTCCAAAAGGCTGTTGTTTATAATGTAAATGGTACTTTGATAGTTTTTCTACTACTACTGAGCATTAAAAGTGCTGTGAGAGTATTACACCTGCTTGCAGACACTAAAACGAGTAGTCGCTCCTATTATCCTTCTATGAGGCTTGCCTGAGGGCCGGTGTGTTGCTGTGTAGTGTCACTCAAAATGTCAAGACTCCAGCAGACGCTGAAACTGTAACATGCCTTTACCGAAATTAAGAGGATGAAACTCCTCTTTAGTTATGAATGGCATCTGTTTCTGGCCGTTTTTATAATGTAATTGTAAAACTAGGGCTGAACGATATATCGCATTTGCGATAATATCGCGACATGATCAAGTGCAATTTTCTAACCGCAAAGGCTGCGATTATACTGCGATTATAAGGCTGTCCAAATTACTACCATATCCCAGAATTCATAGCGCGGCCCAGCCAAACTCCAGTTTCCAGCAATGGCGGCCGCTACTAAGTTTTAAAATTACTCATACTAATCTTTCTGGGTCACAAAATAAACTTTTAACATATTTTCAGGCGAGAAAGTAGTTGTGTAAACATCAAATATCTGCTCGGTTTATCAAGATATCCCATATTTGCAAAAGTGCTTCGACGTTTTCAGAGGCGTCTGCTACCCACCAGCTCGACAGCTAGCCGGGAGCTCGAGGATTACTGATGCGGCCGAGAACGGCACAACTCCCGGCACATCATTTTCAGATCACCGCGGAGTTTCGCTGCTCGGGTTAAACGTAATATATAAGTCACTTAGACAACCTAAAAATGTTATTGTTGGGCTTTTTTCAGTGTTTTGTTTGTTCGTGAGTAAATCGGTTTGGCTGAGATTAAAGTTATTAGATTAGATAAAATAAAACTTTATTAATCCCCCGGGTGGGTTCCTCCTTGGTTTTCACACAGCTGACTAAACGTCAAACAGAAAACTTATTAAACAGAAGTATGAGACAGTCGAGAATTTACGCCAGTGTCTGGTTATATTTTAGATAGCAAGAAGCAGACGGCCGAGTTTATTAAACTCCACCGAGACAGCGGTGACGCTAATCAGAAGGCTAGACCGTCCAATTTCACGCCTTTAAATTTTAAAGGCGTGTTTGTGTGTGTGTTTATGCAATTGCTATTATGTTTGCACTTTATGTGTAATGTTACTGACTGCAGAGATCAGTAAGATGTGTGTATTTTTTATTTATTAGTTTTATTTATTTAATATTATTTTTTAATTGAATGACTGTCTAGTAGTTCACAGATGTCGAAAAACTGAGTGTGGTAAAGCCACTGATTTTTTTTTATGTATATTTCTGCAATCTGCACATTGTACTGACTTTCATTTTAATGTTTACACCAGGGTTCCTTGTCAGCACTTTATGCTCAGATGTTTGTAAGCTAAAAATAAACTATTGTGTATGTTCAAATATACTGTTGTGATTGAAGAAGTTAAATAAAAATGTCAGTCATCAATTCATGCATCACCTCATGTCATCATAACAGAGGTCTGTCTTCCAGGAAAGAACAGTTTAAAATTAATGTAATATAGTATTGGCCATACTATATGATGTATTGCTTGTCTTTGTTTAATAATACAGAAGACAAAGACCTTAAAAAATAATCGCATATCGCATCGCAATCGCAATATTGGGGCAAAAAATCGCAATTAGATTATTTTCCATAATCGTTCAGCCCTATGTAAAACAATCAGAAATTTTCTCTGATTTCCCCCTTTTGTTTATGCAAACACCGATTCCTTCCTTGCTCATTCTCTATGTGATGCAAAATCTGTCAGGACTTAATCGATGGGGTAATAATGCCAAAAAAACCCCGCTTGTGATGGTTACATTTCTGCCTTTGATGTTTTAGCTCTTTTTCCCTTTTTCTGCTACTGTTTATGTGGTTTCTGCTGGGTTGTCAGGTTTGTCTTCTGAGTTTAACCAACTAGGAATTTCCCAGGGTGGCTCAGAGGTACTTATCCCAGAGTAGATATTATTTCCGCCCCAGAGATGATCCTGCACCTTCACCGTGGCAAAATGTTGTTGTTGTTTTGTTTTGTTTTTGTAGCTGACTCATGATCACTTAAATTTTTTAATGACTCTGTTAACTTGAATTGGTGTTTTCAGGATACTCCTACAACAGAAGGTGGCTCTGAGCCAGCCTTTGAGCTGAGTTACATAAGCCCCACCAGCACTAACTCCAGCTCTCCCAAAGGTGAGCAAATACTTTATTAGATCCCTCAACTCAGGCATAGAGTGGCATAAATAGATCCTGGAGATGTTCAGTTTTACTCAGTCGTGCTTCCATTTGTTAATGTTGATGTTTTTTTGTTTTTTTTCCTCCAGAGCCCGCAGCAGTCTATCCCATATTTGGTTCTGCCTCTAAAAGGTAAGATGGTTTGTTTAGAGTTCAACATTTAAAGATGGCATTTCTGTACAATAAATGCAGTGTGTTTAGTTTTTAGAGGAACAATTACTGAATTTCAGTAACTGAAACAACCCTGAAGCATTCTTTTGAAACATCTGCAGGTCAAAGAGCGCAGCTCTGCGACCTCCTGTGTCCTGCAGCACCCCTTCTGGTCCGACAGCATCGCTGCAGACTCCAGCTTCAGCCGTTAAAGAGCGAAGCATTCGCAGGAAGAAAGAGAAGCAGGATGATGACCAGCTCATCATTGTAAGTTAAATTTATCTGTTTGCATGTATGCTTTGATATATTTATTTATTTTCTATTATGATCCTCACCCCATACTCACCCAGCCTGATGCAGATATCTTTGATTGAAACTTGTTCAAATATTCAACCCACAAAAATCACGAGCTTTGGGGTTTTGTTTTTTTGCGATACATTTTATTTGATTTCATTGCTTTTGTTTCTTTACTGAATGAATTTTTGTATTTATTTATTTTTACTCTCACATCAGGATGCTGGTCAGAAACAGTTTGGTGCAACGACCTGCAGCTCATGTGGGATGGTGTACAGCGCAGACAACCCAGAGGACAATTTCCAGCACACCCAGTTCCACCAGCGCTTCCTCGACTCCATCAAATTTGTGGTAAACATCCTTCTCTCCCTTCAGTCGTTGTGTCCTTGGGCAAGAAACTTCACTCGTTGCCTACTGGTGGTGGTCAGAGGGCCTGGTGGCGCCAGTGTCTGGCAGCCTCGCCTCTGTCAGTGCGCCCCAGGGGGGCAGCTGTGGCTACAATGTAGCTTGCCACCACCAGTGTGTGAATGTGTGAATGACTGAATGTAGTGTAAAGCGCTTTGGGGTCCTTAGGGACTAAGTAAAGCGCTATACCAGGGGTCAGCAACCTTTAAGACCCAAAGAGCCATTTGGACCTGGTTTCCACGCAAAAGAAAACACCGGGAGCCGCAAATACTTTTTGACATTTAAAATGAAGATAACACTGTATATTAGAGCAGGGCGATATGGCCAAAAATATTTATCACGATATATATTTGAAAATTTGCGATAACGATATAACCGACGATATAATTGATGCGAGACAAAATACAACTCCACAACATTACTAGCGCAAAAAGATAACCTTCCATTTATTTTCACTTAAACAAGAAGCTGGTTTTTATGTACATTAAAGCTTTATAAAAATGTAACAGTGCAAATGCAAATTCCTTGCTGAAAGTTTAACCAAAAGGCATTTCCAGTAGAAATGGGCTGACATATCCTGAGCATAACCATGTATAATATCCACTGAAGTTAAAAAGAGGTGCTTTGCAACATTAAACTGCAGTGTGCAGTACGCATTTTTCGGACCATAACGTGCACGGGATTATAAGGCACATTAAGCGAAACAAAGCAGTCAGATAAATCAAACTTTATTCAACTCATTCTTCTTGCTTCCTCCACTTCTGTACCATTGATTCATTAATGTTGAATTCTCTGGCAGCTGCTCTGTTCCCATGTTGTTGCAGTATATTAATGACTAACCTCGTATTGTGGATGGATTATCTCAGTTGTTCTCCTGACTGAAGTTTGGTCCGTTTACAGTATCCTGCCATGCGATTGCATTTGTCTCTAACCATGAAGAACCTTCACGTTAACTTTTATAAGTGGAAAAGTGTTAGTGTTCGTCCTCCAGCTTCACTGTTTATGTTATGCTAACATAGCTGTGTCGCTAGCGATCACGTAGCACATCATTATATACCAGCTAGCCCAACTTCAGTAACCCTACAAACGTCACTGCTGTTTAGTTTCCTGTCTTCATTTATGTTGGAAGTGATAGCGGAGCTGTACGTTTGAATTTTTTTCAGAAATCTCTCCGTCAGAACATGCAATATCATGCTTTGGTAACTAGCGAAACTAGCGAGCTAACTTCCGCTAGCTTCCTGCTAACTTCTAACTCCGTTAAATGTAATAACTTTTGTTTTCATGGATGCCTGGAAGTTAAACTTTATAGTTACACCTGGTAAAGCAGCAATGCTGATCGTTTTATTAAAGATGAAAGAATTTAGACAGTTTTTAACTCTAAGTGATGCTGCAGTGTTGTTTGACCTGAAGAATACGGCGTTTAGGACCCAGATTACTCCCAGATTTAAGAGCATCTTAGTCCGACAAATATGACAATAACAACGGCCGCTTGCATGTTCTGCAAAAAAATGTGCTTTGTTGTGTATCTAACGGACAAACACCAAACCAGTTCCACATCACTGAAGTTGCACCATTTTTACAAACCAATTCTAGTTCATCTGTTTCACTCAACAATCGGCCATGTGCGTATGAAAACAAAGGCACTGCGCATGCGCGTTTTTACTCCCATTCTATCTCGATATTTCATTTTCCTATCGTTGCCTAACATTATACCGGTATTACCGTGAACGGTATAATATGGCCCAGCCCTACTGTATATATTGTTTTTTTTTTTACCTTTATGCTTTGTGTGAACAACTAAGGTGTGTTGCTTATGAAATCCATGAAGTGCTACAGAGAAAATTACATTTTATTTATCTAATTAACACATTTTGAACTCATAACAAAAGGAAAGACACCCAGCTGAACTAAAATGATCCATGTAGCAAACAACAACTGTTGTGAGCCGCCACCCTTATATCACCTTTGGGCTTTTGGAGCCTTGACCTGGCTTTTAAAAAATAATTGGAAAAAAAGCACTATGCTGCTAAAAGATGAAAAATAGATATTTGCAAAATTCTGCCTAAATATGTATTTTACCCGGTTAATGTGTGCAATCACGCCTCGCCGCCTTTACGTCTGTGCTATCTATGCTGTTGTTGGTATGTGTCAGGCTGTGAACTGAAAAGCTACAGCCGGCTGTATGCGTACAGCAACCGTGTGTGAAAAGTGGTCAATAAAGAGATGCTGTAAAGCATGTTCATGCAAACATCGTCGGGTCTGCTGTGATATGTTTACAATGGGACTTCTGCTCCTGAACCTCTGCACACAGCGTCTGCAAATCGGGGCTGTACGAAGTCACTTTCATCTTTACGCAGGACTGTAAGCTGTCGTCTGTGAGGCGTGAGCGGTGTTTGTTTTTAACATAGTTCACGGTGGAGAACAGCTGCTGACATAATGTGGATCCGAACATCCATAACTGGCCTACCTGGGGTTGAAAGTCTCGATAAATGCACAGCGTTTCGGCGGGTACACCGGCTTCCGCGAGTGTGACGCTTATTTTGAGCGATGAAAAAATAATAAAATATAATTTTATTTTTATATTTCGATATCACAAAAATCTTCCAAGTTAAAAAAAAGAACTAACATAAATAAAATACACTTCAGCTAAATACTTCTAATTTATTTCCCCAAACCACACGGAGCCGCACTATAAGGACTAAAGAGCCGCAGGTTGCCGACCCCTGCGCTATACAAATACCGGCCATTTACCAATCAGTCTCTCTGGACAGAAGACGTGAGTTTATGAAGTACTAAAGTGTGACTAGTGCTTTAGAAACATATTGAAAAAATTATGCAGCATTAGCTGCCAAACATAGTTGGGTGGACTTTAGTGTACCTGAGCAGCCCACCCAAGTATAGTCCATGTGGGGGGGGTGGGGATCAGGGAAGCTGTTAAAGCTGCTGGCAGGAGTTTACTTCGTGGGATGAGGTTGTTGTTGTAATTGTTGGCTTGTAACTGCAGCTCCTTTCCTCTGTTGTGTTTTCTCAGGGCTGGAAGAAGGAACGGGTGGTGGCTGAGTTCTGGGATGGAAAAATCCTCCTGGTCATGCCAGATGATCCCAAGTATGCCATCAAAAAGGTTTGAGCCAGCACACTGAAGCACTTCTGCTTATTTCTGATTTTTCTCCATGCTTATTTGTTGTTAAGTGCTTTCACTTTTAAACAGACAGAAGTGTAGACAGACAGCCTCGTACACAAGTTAGCGTTTACTTAAAAGTGTTGCATTTAATTTTTAATCATTTTTGTGTGTTTGCTTTCAGGCTGAGGATGTGCGGCGTGTAGCGGACAATGAGCTGGGGTTCCAGCAGGTGGCTCTGAGCAGACCAACTCAGGCTAAAACCTACCTGTTCATCAACACAGAGCGACTGGTGGTAGGATGTCTCGTCGCTGAGCCCATACGACAGGTACGGCTGTGTTAGTGTCTCTAGCATATCGGAAAATATAAATGTTTGTTCAGGAAGTCAGTTTGTTGAAACATAGTAACGCTGCAGCTAACATGTAAAGCTTTTAAACATCAGATTTGCTTTGGAGATTAGCCTTTAATTATCCTCTTGGTCTTCAAAACGATGGTTTCGTTTTGAAGTTTCAGTTGATGCCACATGGATCTTATAGGTGCCGTAACTTATGCATAGATTCTCTTCAGGCTTACAGAGTCCTTGAACAGCCAGATCGACACAAGGACATGACAAAGGACGACTTCATGGAGAGACACAGAGCCTGGTGTTGCTCCACTGTCCCAGAACAAGCTCTGTGTGGAATCAGTCGGATCTGGGTCTTCAGCCTGGCCAGGCGACAGGGCATTGCCACCCGCATGCTGGACACAGTGAGGTAGGATGATGCACACAACATGAATCTCGCGGTCTCCTTACTTGTTTCCTCATAGAAATGAAGAATTTTGTTTTCATTGTAGCCATATAAAAGTTGTTTATATTAACACGGCTGTGATGACTGTCAGTATGACCCCAGTATAAGCAAGAACTACGAAACCATTTTTATTACTTATTTTATTACTATTACTTTAGGGTGTCTTTGAATTCAGCCCTCTGTATCAATATGGCATCTTTTTCGTTCCTAACACATTATCAGTATAGGTGTCGGCACATTTGTTTTCCACTCATTGAGATCTAATGTGTTTTCAAAGTGTTTTTTAATATTTCTTGCAATGTATGATGTCTCAGTCAGCTGGTTACTGAGTAAACTCCTCACACACATGAACTTGTGGACCCCCTAAATAATATTTGAATGGTAAACACTATGGTCAACAGCAGGTGGTAAAACTGGAAACAGGCTCACATAAAGTGTTTGACTGGATCTAAAATGGCTGATGGCTTCAGTTTCTTTTCCCTTTTTGTCTTAGGAGTACGTTCATGTACGGCAGTCCCCTAACCAAGGAAGAAATCGCCTTCTCTGATCCGACACCTGACGGCAAACTGTTTGCCACCAAGTACTGCAACACACCAACCTTCCTTGTTTACAACTTTGTTGCATGAGTTTGGAAGGAATTCAAAATTTGTCCCTGTTCCTCTGAAATGGCAGTTGGTTTAAAATTGTCTCTTCATATGCAAAGCAACAAGTGTTCAGGTTTTTCCATGCTGATTAGGCCAGGCTGAGTTTTGTCTCCATTTAAATCTTGGCTGTATACAGTGATCAGCCACAGCATTAAAACCAGCCACGATGCCGGCATTGATCCTTTTGGTCCTGTGGGTTAAGCCTTTGTTGATCAGGCTTGTTTTATCACACAGTTGCTCAGACTGCGGTTTGAGGAGTTTGGAGGTCGAATCAGAACACTGAAGCTCCCTGTTGTGTTCCCGAATATGGTTTTAAAAGCTCATGAATCAGTATTTATATTCAGGACTGCCTCTTCACTGTTGAATGTTTTTGTTTAATGGCAGTGCCTATTTTTTTTTTTTTTTTCTTTATAAGGAGCTTGAATCCTGACTGAAGACGTTTCTCAGTTTGCTTTCAGTTTGCAGTATTTGTCTTCATGTTCAAATTAAGGACGGAAAACTAGAAGCCTCTTTGCTACATGCTCATCTGAGCAGAATGTCTTTGTGCTCCGGGCTCGACATTTTCTGGAGATGTTTATAGAAACCAACCTGTTTAAAGGTGGATCCTTTTGTTGTTTTGAGGCTTTGTAAATGCATCTAATAAACATGTTAAGTTTGTTTTTTGAGTCTTGGTCTTTTTGTCAAAATGTCTCAAAGTGTGCATACCAACAGTTCATCTGCAATAGAGGAAATAGAGTGCAGCAGTGCCAGTGCAGCTTGAACTGTAAAGGAGCACGGCAGGCTGTATGTAAAATTACCTTTTCTTTCTTTTCTAAAAGCAAATTTCAATTTTAATACTGTTTTTGGTAAATAACTGTAGTAGCATTTGTCTGCCATTGTCTGGTTTTTCCAAACCATATGATGCTGAAACTTGACAGGTTTTTCTTTAGATTTGAAACTGGGGACTGGAAATGAAGACAAAGCAACCCAGACACAAACTCAAGTAAAATAGTTCAGCAGTTTTTGATGTGAAGTCAAACTAACCAGCAATCGCTTTTCTGTAAAACATTTTTCTTCCCCCAAAACTCAGAAAAAGAGTAACTTCTTACAGCTGATTTGGACTTATCAAATCAGCATGAATGCGCCCGATGCCATTGCCAGCATTCATGCTTGTTAATGGTATTATTTAATTAATCTGTGGTCATTCCCTGCTGTTTCATGTTTGTGTCAAGCTACAGGAATGAATAAAATGCTGTGGCTTTCTGGGGTTTTTTCCCCTCTTTCTGGAGGAAAAGAAACATTTGTCCTTTGAACGTTCCCTCACATCCATTTAGTTAGTTCAAGAGTTTGCTGCCACGTGTTCCATTTCAAAAACTAGTGAATTGCAATTACGATGGACCCAAGTATAAATTTCCTATTTGCGAGTCATTTGTGGAAATAACCTGTGATTGATGTTGAATTTATTGTTGAATCTGTGCTGTCTTCTCTTCAGGCTTATAGGGAGCATGAGATCTACATCAGTGTAAGAGCAGAACTGCAAGTACTGGCACAATTTATAAATGCACCATGTATTCATAACAATAAACCATCCTTTGAGATTTTTTTTTTTTTTTTTAGATATTTTAAAATCTATATTTGTCTATTGGAAGCAGCAGTCAAAAGAATCTCTTCTTAAATGTCCCTTAAGTTGCTTGTACAGTGAGTATTGTACAAGGAAGGTGAACTTTACCTGCTGGCAAAGATGACGTAGCTAAAAGCTGTAAGTTTCAGCTTAGTCTCAAATAATTTCAGCCATAAGTAGCTGATCAGATTTTTAAAGTTAAACAAGAGAATTATTTAAGTCCTACTGTGTTTTATTGATAGGCTTTTGCCACTGATACATAACAAAAATATTTCTAACTTGAGAAAGTGCATGAATGTGGGAAAGTGGTCTGAGATCATTGTCCAATTTATTGATATTTTAAAAAAAACCTATAAACGAACATTTTACAGGTTACAAGTTGAATGAGATTAAAATGACAAATACATATAAACAGTTGATGAAAGCAAAAACATTTACAATATGAAACGACTGTAACACAATAGGAAAGATAACAGACAAATAGCGATATAAAGAGATCAGCACAAACTGGAAAGGCATTTGAGCAAGTGAGTCTGTAGTATATTCATATTTAAATCCACTTTAACCATTAACTATGTTTATGCTCAGTGAAAGTTTGTTTATTAACCCGTGCAGAAGAAATAGGTATGTATCAGGAGACTCATTATGTCCATCTGTTCTATAATCATTAACCCCTTTAGAAAATAAATCTATTAGCCCGACATTTATGAAGTTTCATTAAACATTTCTAAGCTGCACCTCTGACACAGTGAGCAGAATAACTCAGTCGATAACGATCACCTCAGAGGGCGTTTTGTCCAGGGAGGCGTTGCTCTCTAAAGCCTGGACGATCTGGGCGGCTGTTGGTCTTTTCTTGGGGTCCTCCTCCGTGCAGAGGTAGAAGAGCTCCACCATTCTCCGGTACGAGCTGCCCAGAGCCTCGGTGTCCAGTGCCGGCCGCGTCCCCAGCCGCTCATAGTAGGCGTCCTCATCAAAACTCAGCTCCACAGAGTCCTCTAAAACTAAAGCGCATAAACACAGTCAGTATACTGTTCCACAATTAGGTTTTTCTTTTAGTCTTCACTGTATGGAGTTATGCTTCTTCTACACACACTTCAGGAATGATAATCTGATGGAGCAACATGCTTCGTGGTCAGAGTCTAACCTTTTAAACTACTATCAGAAAGTACAGTCAAGATGTAACTATGTGGGCACAATCAAACTGAACAATTACACGTTTGCAGGGAATGAACATTAAGAATGAATATTTAAAAATGAAAGAAGATACATTCTTATTTTAGTCACTGTTTGTAGAAATAAAGGAGAACTGGAAGCATCAGTGTCAGTTGATGTGGATTAGGATTTTGTGTCAGCCAAACATAACTGTAGCTGCACAGAAAGTAATAAATGAAATTTAAATGTATCCTCTTAGTACCGAGCTACGGCTCTAGTTTACACTGAGGAGGATAACATTTTGCTACTTTCTACTGCTAACTTAGAACCAAGCAAGCTTAAGAGGCACTGGAAACCAAATAATGCAAACTGAAAAACTGTGAAAGTGTCATGAAGACACATGAAAGAAAAGTTAACATGTCTGAGTAAATCAAAGTGACATCTCACCTTCACCCTCCTCATCCTCCAGCATCTCCAGATGAGGCATGGCCAGCGTCATCATCTCCCACAGAGTGAGACCGTAGGCGTAGATGTCTGCCTTGTCTGTGATCTCTCCTCCTTCATCCAAACATTCCTTGGGCTTCCACGGCTCTGTGCCGATGTACTCCGCTTTTGGGTCAGACACTGAAGACAGAGTTGTTTTTCATGAAACTCCTTTTGGACTGAGAAACAATTTACGGTAACTGCAAAACAAACAAATTTAATTTGTCCAGGTTGCCACAATGGCGTCACCCAAAATTACATTACTTTTAAAAACAAAGCGCATCTTTGAGGCTCCAGAAGTTTCTAATTAGTTCAAATTGAACCCAAATTGTTGGAGACCCCTGCAGACTGATGACATGATGTATGAGGATAATTTATGTTTCTATCCGGGCAGAAAAACAAAGTAAATCAACTGCTGTAAACAGCGGTTACCACACAAATGTGTCTGCCAATTCTGTGCTTTAATCCATGATTAATCCCATTTGTGTGCCTGCATACGCTCTGTACCACTTCAGTTAACTGCACCATTTAACAATGCGCTGTGGGTGAGTACTCAGTTTTGCTGCTTTATGAATGAAATGACCTGCATGGCAGTCATAAAAGGAGCTCACTGAGTTGCTTTAGTAAGGGGGGAAAATGAACATGGCTCATCTGTTCAGCAAGGAGAGAAATTAAGAGCTGGCTGAACATTTCTGAATAAAATCTAATTTTTTCACTTTTGTGACCACGAAGCCATATTCCTTTTATTACATGCTGCTTATGACAATTTTCACCAGGTCAGACATCTGTTTTCATGACCATTGAGAAAAAGGCACCTAAGATATGGGCTAAAGTAGGAAGGCCTTTGGTGTTGTTCTCTGTGAAGATTTATTTTAATGCCAACATCATCAGCCAACACATTATTGAGCAGAAACACAATTCTTTACATGAAGTCTCCTTTACATCCTTCCCCAAATTCATGACATTTTTCACTGAGGTCAAAGACAAGGAAGAATAAAGGAAGTTTAATATTGTGATTATTATTTCCCCCCCAGATTATTTGACCCGACTCGTTGATTTGAGGAGACATTAGAGCAGAGCTGGCAGGGTTAAGTCTGTTTAATTCCAGCTAATTTAATAAAACCCTAAAAAATATAATAAAGTAATTATAACTACAGTTTCCATCCAAAGCTCAACAGAAACAACAGAAAATAAATCAGCACATGTGCTTGAGCTGTGTGGGTGTTATTCTGAGCTTGTCAGCTTATTGGCAACATAACTACTTCTGCAAAGCTGAAAACTACACCAGAAACAATGCTTCCAGACAAACTATAATGCACTATAATGCTGCTGCTGGGACCTTGTTTCAGTAGATTAACATTTCAAATCTCAAACTCTCATATATAAAACTGGTCAAAAATCTTTAATATGATGGAAAAACTCAGAGCTATATCTCGTGAACAAACACAGAATTTACCTTTCATGTTTTCATCCAGCTGCAGAGACACGCCAACATCGCAGATTTTCACTGTTTCAAAGTCACCCTTGATGACCACGTTACATGATTTCATGTCCCCGTGCAGCAGCAGCTTCTCATTGTGTAGATACTGCAAAGACAAAGTATTCCTGAAGCTCATGGCTGATGTTAAACAGACAAATATTTAGGAATGAAAGAAACTTTTGAATAAAGTGAGCTGGAGGATTATTAAACAGTAAATACTATGAAAATTTACCATTGCCTCACAAATGTTTTACTTTTAACCAGGGATATTATTTAGCATCAGCACATCCTGGAAGAAAATAAAGGTGACCAATACGTTTCAGATAAAAACACCACTTTTTATCTATTAAGTGGTTAGTATTTTTAAATTTTTATGTCTTGGTGTGTGTTATGTGTAATTTTTAAAAATGTATTTAATTTGTTTTCACCTAAATAATAAATATATTACAACCTAAAAGATACTGTCAGTTGATATATTGGCAGACAGATGAATATTTGACAGATGGGAGAAAGACTCTTCAGCCATGTTATGTTGCATAGTTTATCCTCCAGAGGGAACTCTGTACCTGCTCTGCTGGCAACATGTTTGTTATGCCACAAACAATAACAAATAAAACATTTAAACTGCACTGACATATTTGCTTAGCAAGGGCTCACAAATAACTCAACATCGCAGATGTTAGCGAAAACTGTTTGCAGTGTTTCCAACAGAAAAAAGTATCAGCCAATATTGGATTTTTAAATCACCAAATATCCGTATCTAAAAACATGCAGCTCAAGCAGACATATAAAATAATTTGTACCATGTCGTAAAAGATCATGTGTAATAGCTACACATGGTCAGATGTGGGAATTAATCCCACCTGTGACTATATATGTATGTATGTATGTATGTATTTCCAGTTATGACACAGGTGATTATGCCAGGTAGAAAGGAGGACCATGTAAGCGATTTACCTGCAGGCCACGAGCCACATGCAGTGCCACTTTCTCTATAATAGCGGCAGGAAAAGCTTTCAGGCCGCCCTCCCTCCGCTTCTCTATCAGGTCATTGAGGGACTGCTCTCCTCCGTACTCCATGGCCAGACACTTGGAACCATCTTTGGCAGTGGTGAAGGCACGGAAACCTTGATGTTTGCACAAAGACGCACAAGGCTTAAAAGAGCAAATATAACAGTATCACAGACGGCATGATCTGAAAATAAGAGAACCAAAAAGCTATTTTGCACATGATTTTTACCAAGTGACCAACACAAACATTAATAAAAAAATCAAATGATGTTGAACTGTGGGATTCAGTGTTTTTTGTTATTTTCTTATCTTTTCTTAGAAACAATGTCAAAAATTTACAGTGTCAATGGAAAATATAAGTTACTGACTTGCACATGTAAGGGGACATATAATGTGACCTCAGGGAGCTGAACAATGAATCTGGTTTTTTTTGTGTCACTGCTAACTGAGACAGATCGCCATCACAACAGTGCCCGCTCTTACCAACGATGTTTGGGTGATTGATTCCTTTCAGGACCTTTGCCTCCTCGTTGAGGCGCTCCTGGTAAACAGTCACCTGTTTGGCTGCACATTTACTGTTGATCTTCTTCACAGCCCAGGGTGATGCATTTAGGTTGCCCACTCTACGATTAATCATCAAAAACACACAGAGCGCATTTGTTTTTTTATGTTTATGTACACAGACAGGAATTGCAAATGCGATAAAATATCTTGTAGATGTATTTGTTTACTTGGTCACGAGATACTGAAAGAGACACGATACTGGTAATGGCAATATAATATGGCCTTTAAAAACACACTGCTCATTCATGTTAAGTTTGCAATATACAGCTCCAACTAGATTGGCTAGATGTCCCACCTGCATGCATCCCTACTAACACCCACAGACGATTAGCAGACAGGCAGGGATAGCTCAGTAGGTAGAGTGGTTGCCCCATGATTGGAAGGTCGGGGGTTCGATTCCCCTTAACAGCTACCCTGAGGTACCCCTGAGCAAGGTACCGTCCCTACACACTGCTCCCCGGGCGCCCAATGGCTGCCCACTGCTTCACTAAGTGAATGGGTTAAATGCAGAGAGCAATTTCCCCACGGGGCTCAATAAAGTACAATAAAGTAAAGTACACAATAAAGAACATGAGCTGAAATCACAGCAGTTTTTAGTTACTAGGAGAGATGAAAGTTGCATCGGAATTTAAAAAAAAAAAATCATATTTAATTTTCCTTCACATGCTTCATGCCAAACCTGTGAACTATATTAAATTTTTAATTTTAAACAAGCTCTCATCATAATGTGTGCCACACTGTCGCACAAAAAACACTATTGTTCACACAGTCTGTTGGGATCTTGTCACATTATCTTCAGCTAAGATTTTTTAAACAGTTTTTTTTATTTTATTTGCAGGTTAATGAAAAGCAAAAACAGGCTAAAAACAAACAAAAAGTTCATTGAAACCCAAAGTGACAGCCAAGCTTTTTTTTTTTTTTTTTTTTTTTTTTTTAAATCGGAGGCTGAACACTATCCAACTTCCAATGACTTGGAAATCAGGAAATCTGGTTATTTGAAGAATTTTTTGTGTTTAGCCTTTGTTTACAGCTAAATTAACTCAGACTGATTCAGGTACTTCCTTGGATCTTTGAGGGGTAGACATGACAATCAGCTTAATGATTCTGTGTTTTGACACAGATGTTAAAGTCCTTGCTCTCTCTAGGGATTTCCTAAACAAAGTTATGTACCAAGCTTGACTAAATAATTTCAGATTTAATTTCAAAAGGGTGGTTACATTTGATAGAAGATACATTGTGATCCATCAATTCACAGAGCACAGTAACACCTGTTCATGAGATAGACGTTGACTCCAGTCCCACAACCCAACTTCTTCATGAAAGGAGAGGCAGGGATGGTGATGGGGGTTCCGCTGGTGCTTCCGGTGCTCCTCAATCGGACAATTTTAGGTGTTCTAAATGCGCCGTGGTCGGGGCTGGTGGCAGGGGTGGCCATTCTGTAAAGTTTCAGTAAACACGTGAAAGCAAAGTGGCAAAACAAACTCACAACAAGATAGAAGTGGACGTACGGGCATTAACAATGATGTGGATTTGAGTTTAATGTACTGCACTAATAGGTGGTATTTCATGTATGTATAAGCCGAACTAAAATCTGAGGTGCCTACTATGTTTTTAACCATATACACGGTTGTCCTTGTCTACGCTTATATAAAACTTAAAGAAAAAGACATATTTTAAACGGGGCCTGGCGCAACTGCTATTGACAATAGCGTTCAGGGAGAAGCTTCAAGACTCAATTCAAAATTTTACTTTAAACTGAGTAATTAATACAATACTTAGCTTCGAAATAAGTGATGATTATTTTAGAGTAGTTTTTTAGATATCGGTTATCGACAATATAAAACAAAATTCGCCAACTGTTTAAATTATCGTCAACTGGCATCCTTTAACTGTGACTGCGAATCATTTGGTAAGTTATTTGAATTAATGTATCAAAAATGTTGTTAACTTGAACAAAATCAAATATCTGTAACTTATTTTAAAGAAAAGTAGAATTACCTAAAAGTTTCCCTTCGCTGCTGTAGCTAAAAACCGCCCGAAGATTCAAACTGAAGGCTGGGCATACAGGACGGAGACCGCAGAGGGACAAACCGAGCCCTTTTTAATAAGGGAGTGAAACGTGCATATTTCATTTACTTTTCAACGTGACTGGCCTCAGCTGGTGAAAAGCAGAATTACAATTTTTACTTTTTACACGTTTTACAATATTCTATATTTTTTCCAATAATTAAGAATTGTAATTCTGCTTTTCACCAGCTGAGGCCAATCACGTTGCAAAATACTAGCAGTATGTGTGTTTATTTATGACAGATGATGATGTAATAGCAGAGAGTTGGTTACAAATTAGATTACAAAATGTATTTTCACCACTTACTATGAGCTACACCACAGATTGTAGTCATCACTTACTTATGAATAGTTAGAAAACCCTAGTACCAAAATGAAACAGGGACTGTGAGATCATGATTGGTCACATTTCAAGTAGCTGACACTGTTCTTTAATTTAGAGCATGCTACTTATAAAGATAAATTTGCTGCAATATGTAAGAATTTGTAGAATAAAAAGTGAAAATTTGTAGAAAAAATTCAAGCAGCAGAGGGAATGGGAGTAGAAGTCAGCCGATTAGAAAGCAGAAGACCAAACGGGCTTACTCTGCTGTTCTCTCTCTGCCATGCTGGGTTCCCAACCACGGAGCACAGGGAGCCACTAAGTTTCCTTTAAAGCTTTTTAAAAAAAAATATTAGCAATAATTTTAATGAGAAAATCAAGGCAGCTACAGAAGTCCCCCATCTTTCATTAAGAGCATCAGCTAAAACCAGAGTGAACAACAACTTACAACTTACTAGCTACCTAACATAAACATACTCTGGGGGATTTTTAATACAATTGCCCATTAGCAATCAAACCTATTTGCTGCATGACACCAACTCCTTGTAAACTGGTTTAGTGTCATATACAGTGTGATGTAGTGATGTCCTTGAGTGTCATTCATGTGGTTCAGAGAGAGAGCTTAGAGGTGAACTAACAGTTCTCTTTTACTGCAAACACTGAGACAAACTGAGTGAGAAGACACTGCTGGGATGTGGAGTGAGTGTGTGTCAAATATTTGAGCTAACGCTAATATCACACTGATCAGTATATTTATGATAGCCAATAAATGATTGTTTACTCTGATTTCCTGCTGCTCCTAATGAGGAATAAGGGATTTCTGTGTCTGTGTTGATTTCCTCTTTAATCACAGTGCTAATGTGGTGTAGAAGATTGCTGCCACACCGCCTCCTCAGCCTGTGCTTCAAAGGCTCTGATAGTTAGTATGACTCAGGGGTGTTAATTCATTTAAACTTACATAATCATCCTGCTGTAACCAGGTTTCAGTAAGGCAGAGTAAATCGATTTGTTGATCAATTGTTAAGTCATGTACTAACTCTTTGGTGCTGTCATTTTTTTGCTGGTTGTTAGTTTTGTTTTTGTCTGTTTGGGAGCTGATACAGTCTCAATGGAGATGGGGTTTAGAGGGATAACAGTAGGAGAGAAGCTGCAGAGGTGTGTGAGACTGCAACTCTGCTTCCTGGTCCCAACACTAGATAGTCATGTTTCAGGGAATCTCATAAATTTGCCAAATTTCTAGAAATAAGAGCTCCTTCATTCAAAGTGGGATTGTCTCACAACCAGACCAGGTTTCCTCCAGAAAGTTTCCCAATTATCTATAAAGACTGAGTGGGGGAAACAGTTAGACACATGAACAGGGTTGTCATGTACCAGGGCTTCTGTTTAAGACTATGATTCCTCCTCACCGTCACCCAGCCATCATGTTTCCCCGTCTGCTCAGGATAACCTGCTGGGAGACAGTTAGCAGGGCCTACGCCACCCTTCCACTGCTCTGGCTACAGGGGCCTGACCAGCTACGGAGTTTTCAAGGGTGGGATTTCGAGTGTCCAATTTAGTGATCCAGGCCCCCAGAGCTGCCGAAAGGCTACATTTATTACAAGTATCATTACTGCTCATTTAAAAAAAACAAAAAACAGAAAGCATAACTCCTTCTCCAGAGTCGGAGCAGTCTTCCACATATCAGGTTAAATAAAGACTGCTGAGGAGCAAGCATGGGATGTCAATCTAGCATCCTTGGCATGTGGTGGATCAGGAGATTTGCAACATGGATGCACAGCTGACAAATCTGAAGCAACTGTGTGATGCTATCATGTCAATATGAAACTAAATCTGTGAGGAATGTTTCCAGGTCTTTGTTGAATCTGCGCCACAAAGAATTAAGGCAGTTCTGAAGGTGAAAGAAGGCCCAAAACAGTACTGGCAAGGTGTAACTAATGAAGTGGCCAGTGACCGTATTTAATGTCTAGATGTTTTTTTCAGTATTTTATTCACTTAATAGCAGGACAGAATACCACATGACTGTGGCCTTGTGTTATACCCTCTCTGCTGCAGTGATGCTCCTCACACTGTAACTTAAAGTAATAAATTGGTTACTGATTAATTACAGAAGTAAATTTGTGAGCATAAAGATGTAAGCCTTGGACCATCGGGATGAAATGTGGTTGGGAAACTTAACAAGCATTGATAAAGCTTCATCAGTAGCTCGAGCAACAACTCAAAACCTTCGCTCACCACGGGTGATTAGCAGACTGTGGTTGTACCATGCAGCCTAATAACATGCAGTAAATTGCAGGTTAAAGCAGTCTGCTTACACATTGTTAAACGAGGGAAGGGAACTAATGTCCCATTTCATCCCAGGACTTGATTAAATGGCTGCTCACTTTCTACAGTACTTAAAACTGATCAGTAGGACCTGAAACTGCAAACATTCAGGCCAAGTAAGAATCAGCTGGTGAACGTATTAATCTTCTACAAGTTTTTGACCAGGAGGTTAAACTCATACAAATTAGCTTCACCCAGGCTCATGAAAACATTTTCCTGCTTACAGATAGCAGATCATTTGTGTCTGTGTTAGGATGGTTTATATTTGAGCTTCTTGTTCACACAGAACATTTTTTCTTACTTGTTTTTAACGATTACCAAAGTCTGTGAATCCCTAAATTGTTCAGTTGTTCTTTTTGCTCCCCATGAGGTCACTTTCACCATGTGACAAAAATAACACCCCACTGTACCACAGCAACTTTCTATATCCTCAATAAAAAGCTGACAGGTTGCAATGATGTTCCAAATAACTTATCAAGAAAACAACTAAATAGAGAGAAACTATTATGAAAACTGGTTTATTTTATATCTCCTAGTTTGAAGTGAAGCAATAAAAACATGTATAAAACATCACAAACTGTAATATTATACAAATGCTTACGTCCTGTCCTGCTGATGCAATGGAGACATCTTCCAGTGACAGTCTTCATCCGTGTGAGTGTGAGGAGGCTCCTAAACCCACCGACACAGAAGTGCATGTTCACAACTCCCTCAGTGCAGGCGGGGTCAGGGCCCTCCTCACCCTGTGGCCAGTCAGGTATGAAGTGCTGAGAGTGGATCTTTGGTCCTCTGTGCAGCTCTGTCCAATCTCAGCTGCCCTGCAAAGCAACAACACAAGAAAGATGTCATTTTAACACAAAACAGCATTTCCATGGTAGGTAGCTGCAGCATGTTGTTAAAATGCTATTTTAAACTCAACATACAAATAAACTTAAACCTACAGATCTGTAGGACGATGATTTATACCAGCTTTTGGAAGGATTTAGTCTTCAAGATAGTTTGTAGCCAATGTGAGGTGATAACTTACATAGCTGGAACACAGCACCACTCTCCAGTTTGTCATTTGGTCATCCATCCTTCCTACATCACCTCTTCACAAACTTGTTTGTCTATGCCACCATTATCGGCCTTTTATGACTGAGGGGTAAAAACTTGTTGGTTCTATTAAATTTAGTATGAGAAACTTTTTCTTTTTTTTAAACATTTGATGAATTGACTTTGTATTATCATCACAATAATGAGTAGGGCATGAATGATTGTATAAACAATATGTCCTGTTTCATTTACATTCACTCTGTTTGCCAGTTCATATGGATTAACATGGAATAACCTAATGAAAAGGTATATTAGTTTATTTCATGTTTATTTATTTTAAAATGAAAGCAAAGATAACATGCAGAGGTCTTCCTCCAGCGCGGTCCAAGGCAAGGCAAAAAATTGAAGTCCACTGATCCTTCCTTTCGACAAGGTTCCCTCCAGAATATCTTTCCAGATCGTCTCCTGGTACTGTGTGCCGTTTTTTTTTTTATTCCCTAAGAAAACAAAGCAAAAGGAACTTAGATCACCGTACGTGAAATCATGAAATTTGGAGCGAACCTCCAGTTGTCCTCGCTGGCTGTGACGGATAATTGCAAGCGGGTGATATGGATATAAGAGTGCAGGAGCTCAGGAAGAGATCCAAGACCTGAAACATAAAGAGATTGGAAAGAGATCATCGTGAAATCTGGAGGGAACCTCTAGGTTTACACGCTGGCTGTGACGAATACTTAAAAGCGGGTGAGATGGATACAAGAGTGCAGAAGCTCAGGAAGAGATCCAAGACCTGAAACATAAGGAGATTGGAAAAAAGCGTCAGGAAATCTGGAGGTAATCTACAGGTTTCCATGCCGGCTGTGACGGATACTTGCAAGCGAGTGAGATGGATATGAAAGTGCAGAAGATCAGGAAGAGATCCAAGACCAGAAACATAAGGAGATTTGAAAGAAAGCGTCATGAAATCTGGAGGGAACCTCCAGGTTTACACGCTGGGTGTGACGGATACTTGCAAGAGGGTGAGATGGATATAAGAGTGCAGGAGCTCAGTCATGAAATCTGGAGGGAACCTCCAAGTTTCCACGCTGGCTGTGACGAATACTTAAAAGCGGGTGAGATGAATACAAGAGTGCAGAAGCTAAGGAAGAGATCCAAGACCTGAAACATGAGGAGATTGGAAAGACAGCGTCATGAAATGTGGAGGGAATCTACAGGTTTCCACGCTGGCTGTGACGGATACTTGCAATCGAGTGAGAAGGATACGAGAGTGCAGAAGCTCAGGAAGAGATCCAAGACCTGAAACATGAGGAGATTGGAAAGAGCTCATCGTGAAATCTGGAGGGAACCTCTAGGTTTACACGCTGGCTGTGACGAATACTTAAAAGCGGGTGAGATGGATACAAGAGTGCAGAAGCTCAGGAAGAGATCCAAGACCTGAAACATAAGGAGATTGGAAAGAAAGCGTCATGAAATCTAGAGGGAACCTCCAGGTTTCCTCACTGGCTGTGATGGATACTTGCAAGAGGGTGACATGGATATAAGAGTGCAGGAGCTCAGGAAGAGATCCAAGACCTGAAACATGAGGAGATTGGAAAGACCTCATCGTGAAATCTGGAGGGAACCTCCAGGTTTACACGCTGGGTGTGACGGATACTTGCAAGCGAGTGAGATGGATACCAGAGTGCAGAAGCTCAAGAAGAGATCCAAGACCTGAAACATAAGGAGATTGGACAAAAAGCATCATGAAATCTGGAGGGAACCTCCAGGTATCCTCACTGGCTGTGACGGATACTTGCAAGAGGGTGACATGGATATAAGAGTGCAGAAGCTCAGGAAGAGATCCAAGACCTGAAACATGAGGAGATTGGAAAGAAAGCGTCATGAAATCTGGAGGGAACCTCCAGGTATCCTCACTGGCTGTGATGGATACTTGCAAGAGGGTGACATGGATATAAGAGTGCAGGAGCTCAGGAAGAGATCCAAGACCTGAAACATAAAGAGATTGGAAAGAGCTCATTGTGAAACCTGGAGGGAACCTCCAGGTTTCCTCACTGGCTATGATGGATACTTGCAATCGAGGGAGAAAGATACCAGAGTGCAGGAGCTCAGAAAGAGATCCAAGACCTGAACCATAAAGAAATTGGAAAGAGATCATCGTGAAATCTGGAGGGAACCTCTAGGTTTACACGCTGGCTGTGACGAATACTTAAAAGCGGGTGAGATGGATACAAGAGTGCAGAAGCTCAGGAAGAGATCCAAGACCTGAAACATAAGGAGATTGGAAAAAAGCGTCAGGAAATCTGGAGGTAATCTACAGGTTTCCATGCCGGCTGTGACGGATACTTGCAAGCGAGTGAGATGGATATGAAAGTGCAGAAGATCAGGAAGAGATCCAAGACCAGAAACATAAGGAGATTTGAAAGAAAGCGTCATGAAATCTGGAGGGAACCTCCAGGTTTACACGCTGGGTGTGACGGATACTTGCAAGAGGGTGAGATGGATATAAGAGTGCAGGAGCTCAGTCATGAAATCTGGAGGGAACCTCCAAGTTTCCACGCTGGCTGTGACGAATACTTAAAAGCGGGTGAGATGAATACAAGAGTGCAGAAGCTAAGGAAGAGATCCAAGACCTGAAACATGAGGAGATTGGAAAGACAGCGTCATGAAATGTGGAGGGAATCTACAGGTTTCCACGCTGGCTGTGACGGATACTTGCAATCGAGTGAGAAGGATACGAGAGTGCAGAAGCTCAGGAAGAGATCCAAGACCTGAAACATGAGGAGATTGGAAAGACCTCATCGTGAAATCTGGAGGGAACCTCTAGGTTTACACGCTGGCTGTGACGAATACTTAAAAGCGGGTGAGATGGATACAAGAGTGCAGAAGCTCAAGAAGAGATCCAAGACCTGAAACATAAGGAGATTGGACAAAAAGCATCATGAAATCTGGAGGGAACCTCCAGGTATCCTCACTGGCTGTGACGGATACTTGCAAGAGGGTGACATGGATATAAGAGTGCAGGAGCTCAGGAAGAGATCCAAGACCTGAACCATAAAGAGATAGGAAAGACCTCATCGTGAAATCTGGAGGGAACCTCCAGGTTTCCACGCAGGCTGTGACGGATACTTGTAAGCGAGTGGGATGGATATACGAGTGCAGGAGCTCAGGAAGAGATCCAAGCCCTGAAACATGAGGAGATTGGAAAGACAGTGTCATGAAATCTGGAGGGAACCTCCAGGTTTCCACGCTGGCTGTGACGGATACTTGTAAGCGAGTGGGATGGATATACGAGTGCAGGAGCTCAGGAAGAGATCCAAGCCCTGAAACATGAGGAGATTGGAAAGACAGTGTCATGAAATCTGGAGGGAACCTCCAGGTTTCCACGCTGGCTGTGACGGATATTTAAAAGCGGGTGAGATGGATACAAGAGTGCAGAAGCTCAGGAAGAGATCCAAGACCTGAAACATAAGGAGATTGGAAAAAAGCGTCAGGAAATCTGGAGGGAACCTCCAAGTTTCCTCACTGGCTGTGACGGATACTTGCAAGAGGGTGAGATGGATATAAGAGTGCAGAAGCTCAGGAAGAGATCCAAGACCTGAAACATAAGGAGACTGGAAAGACAGCGTCAGGAAATCTGGAGGGAACCTCCAAGTTTCCACGCTGGCTGTGACGAATACTTAAAAGCGGGTGAGATGGATACAGGAGTGCAGAAGCTCAGGAAGAGATCCAAGACCTGAAACATAAGGAGATTGGAAAAAAGCGTCAGGAAATCTGGAGGGAATCTACAGGTTTCCACGCCGGCTGTGACGGATACTTGCAAGCGACTGAGATGGATATAAAAGTGCAGTAGCTCAGGAAGAGATCCAAGACCTGAAACATAAGGAGATTGGAAAGACAGCGTCATGAAATCTGGAGGGAACCTCCAGGTTTCCACGCTGGCTGTGACAAATACTTGCAATCGAGTGAGACGGACACCAGAGTGCAGAAGCTCAGGAAGAGATCCAAGACCTGAAACATAAGGAGATTGGAAAGAAAGTGTCATGAAATCTGGAGGGAACCTCCAGGTTTCAAGCTGGCTGTGACGGATACTTAAAAGCGGGCAAGATGGATATATGAGTGCAGAAGCCAGGAAGAGATCCAAGACCTGAAACATAAGGAGATTGGAAAAAAGTGTCAGGAAATCTGGAGGGAACCTCCAGGATTCATCACTGGCTTTGACGGATAATTGCAAGAGGGTGAGAAGGATACCAAAGTGCAGAAGCTCAGGAAAAGATCCAAGACCTGAAAAATGAGGAGATTGGAAAGAAAGCGTCATGAAATCTGGAGGGAACCTCCAGGTTTCATCACTGGCTTTGACGGATACTTGCAAGAGGGTGGGATGGATATAAGAGTGCAGGTGCTCAGGAAGAGATCCAAGACCTGAAACATAAGGAGATTGGAAAGAAAGCGTCATGAAATCTGGAGGGAACCTCCAGGTTTCATCACTGGCTTTGACGGATACTTGCAAGAAGTTGAGATGGATATAAGAGTGCAGAAGCTCAGGAAGAGATCCAAGACCTGAAACATAAGGAGATTGGAAAGAAAGCGTCATGAAATCTGGAGGGAACCTCCAGGTTTCATCACTGGCTTTGACGGATACTTGCAAGAAGTTGAGTTGGATATAAGAGTGCAGGTGCTCAGGAAGAGACCAAGACCTGAACTATAAAGAAATTGGAAAGAGCTCATCGTGAAACCTGGAGGGAACCTCCAGGTTTCTACGCTGGCTGTGACGGATACTTGCAAGAGGGTGAGATGGATATAAGAGTGCAGAAGCTCAGGAAGAGATCCAAGACCTGAAACATAAGGAGATTGGAAAGACAGCATCATGAAATCTGGAGGGAACCTCCAGGTTTCCACGCTGGGTGTGATGGATACTTGCAAGAGGGTGAGAAGGATATAAAAGTGCAGGAGCTCAGGAAGAGATCCACGCCCTGAAACATGAGGAAATTGGAAAGACAGCGTCATGAAATCTGGAGAGAATCTACAGGTTTCCACGCTGGGTGTGACGGATACTTGCAAGAGGGTGAGAAGGATATAAAAGTGCAGGAGCTCAGGAAGAGATCCACGCCCTGAAACATGAGGAAATTGGAAAGACAGCGTCATGAAATCTGGAGAGAATCTACAGGTTTCCACGCTGGGTGTGACGGATACTTGCAAGAGGGTGAGATGGATACCAGAGTGCAGAAGCTCAGGAAGAGATCCAAAACCTGAAACATAAGGAGATTGGAAAGAAAGCGTCATGAAATCTGGAGAGAACCTCCAAGTTTCCACGCTGGCTGTGATGAATACTTGCAAGCGGGAGAAATGGATACAAGAGTGCAGAAGCCAGGAAGAGATCCAAGACCTGAACCATAAAGAAATTGGAAAGAGCTCATCGTGAAACCTGGAGGGAACCTCCAGGTTTACACACTGGGTGTGACGGATACTTGGAAGAGGGTGAGATGGATACAAGAGTGCAGAAGCTCAGGAAGAGATCCAAGACCTGAAACATAAGGAGATTGGAAAGAAAGCGTCATGAAATCTGGAGGGAACCTCCAGGTTTCCACGCTGGCTGTGATGGATACTTGGAAGAGGGTGAGATGGATACAAGAGTGCAGAAGCTCAGGAAGAGATCCAAGACCTGAAACATAAGGAGATTGGAAAGAAAGCGTCATGAAACCTGGAGGGAACCTCCAGGTTTCCAAGCAGGCTGTGACGGATACTTGCAAGAGGGTGAGATGGATATCAGAGTGCAGAAGCTCAGGAAGAGATCCAAGACCTGAAACATAAGGAGATTGGGAAGACAGCGTCAGGAAATCTGGAGGGAATCTACAGGTTTCCACGCCGGCTGTGACGGATACTTGCAAGCGACTGAGATGGATATAAAAGTGCAGTAGCTCAGGAAGAGATCCACGCCCTGAAACACAAGGAGATTGGAAAGACAGCATCAGGAAATCTGGAGGGAACCTCCAGGTTTCCACGCTGGCTGTGACGAATACTTGCAATCGAGTGAGACGGATACCAGAGTGCAGAAGCTCAGGAAGAGATCCAAGACCTGAAATATAAGGACATTGGAAAGACAGCGTCATGAAATCTGGAGGGAACCTCCAGGTTTCCACGCTGGCTGTGACGAATACTTGCAATCGAGTGAGACGGATACCAGAGTGCAGAAGCTCAGGAAGAGATCCAAGACCTGAAATATAAGGAGATTGGAAAGAAAGCGTCATGAAATCTGGAGGGAACCTCCAAGTTTCCACGCTGGCTGTGACGGATACTTGCAATCGAGTGAGAAGGATACGAGAGTGCAGAAGCTCAGGAAGAGATCCAAGACCTGAAACATAAGGAGATTGGAAAGAAAGCGTCATGAAATCTAGAGGGAACCTCCAGGTTTCCTCACTGGCTGTGATGGATACTTGCAAGAGGGTGACATGGATATAAGAGTGCAGGAGCTCAGGAAGAGATCCAAGACCTGAAACATGAGGAGATTGGAAAGACCTCATCGTGAAATCTGGAGGGAACCTCCAGGTTTACACGCTGGGTGTGACGGATACTTGCAAGCGAGTGAGACGGATACCAGAGTGCAGAAGCTCAGGAAGAGATCCAAGACCTGAAACATAAGGAGATTGGAAAGAAAGTGTCATGAAATCTGGAGGGAACCTCCAGGTTTCCACGCTGGCTGTGACGGATACTTAAAAGCGGGCAAGATGGATATATGAGTGCAGAAGCCAGGAAGAGATCCAAGACCTGAAACATAAGGAGATTGGAAAAAAGCGTCAGGAAATCTGGAGGGAACCTCCAAGTTTCCTCACTGGCTGTGACGGATACTTGCAAGAGGGTGAGATGGATATAAGAGTGCAGAAGCTCAGGAAGAGATCCAAGACCTGAAACATAAGGAGACTGGAAAGACAGCGTCAGGAAATCTGGAGGGAACCTCCAAGTTTCCACGCTGGCTGTGACGAATACTTAAAAGCGGGCAAGATGGATATATGAGTGCAGAAGCCAGGAAGAGATCCAAGACCTGAAACATAAAGAGATTGGAAAGAGCTCATCGTGAAACCTGGAGGGAACCTCTAGGTTTACACGCTGGGTGTGACGGATACTTGCAAGAGGGTGAGATGGATATAAGAGTGCAGAAGCTCAGGAAGAGATCCAAGACCTGAAACATAAGGAGATTGGAAAAAAGCGTCAGGAAATCTGGAGGGAACCTCCAGGATTCATCACTGGCTTTGACGGATAATTGCAAGAGGGTGAGAAGGATACCAAAGTGCAGAAGCTCAGGAAAAGATCCAAGACCTGAAAAATGAGGAGATTGGAAAGAAAGCGTCATGAAATCTGGAGGGAACCTCCAGGTTTCATCACTGGCTTTGACGGATACTTGCAAGAAGTTGAGTTGGATATAAGAGTGCAGGTGCTCAGGAAGAGACCAAGACCTGAACTATAAAGAAATTGGAAAGAGCTCATCGTGAAACCTGGAGGGAACCTCCAAGTTTCCACGCTGGCTGTGACGAATACTTAAAAGCGGGTGAGATGGATACAAGAGTGCAGAAGCTCAGGAAGAGATCCAAGACCTGAAACATAAGGAGATTGGAAAGAAAGCATCATGAAATCTGGAGGGAACCTCCAGGTTTCCACGCTGGGTGTGATGGATACTTGCAAGAGGGTGAGATGGATATAAAAGTGCAGGAGCTCAGGAAGAGATCCACGCCCTGAAACATGAGGAAATTGGAAAGACAGCGTCATGAAATCTGGAGAGAATCTACAGGTTTCCACGCTGGGTGTGACGGATACTTGCAAGAGGGTGAGAAGGATATAAAAGTGCAGGAGCTCAGGAAGAGATCCACGCCCTGAAACATGAGGAAATTGGAAAGACAGCGTCATGAAATCTGGAGAGAATCTACAGGTTTCCACGCTGGGTGTGACGGATACTTGCAAGAGGGTGAGATGGATACCAGAGTGCAGAAGCTCAGGAAGAGATCCAAAACCTGAAACATAAGGAGATTGGAAAGAAAGCGTCATGAAATCTGGAGAGAACCTCCAAGTTTCCACGCTGGCTGTGATGAATACTTGCAAGCGGGAGAAATGGATACAAGAGTGCAGAAGCCAGGAAGAGATCCAAGACCTGAACCATAAAGAAATTGGAAAGAGCTCATCGTGAAACCTGGAGGGAACCTCCAGGTTTACACACTGGCTGTGATGGATACTTGGAAGAGGGTGAGATGGATACAAGAGTGCAGAAGCTCAGGAAGAGATCCAAGACCTGAAACATAAGGAGATTGGAAAGAAAGCGTCATGAAATCTGGAGGGAACCTCCAGGTTTCCACGCTGGCTGTGATGGATACTTGGAAGAGGGTGAGATGGATACAAGAGTGCAGAAGCTTAGGAAGAGATCCAAGACCTGAAACATAAGGAGATTGGGAAGACAGCGTCAGGAAATCTGGAGGGAATCTACAGGTTTCCACGCCGGCTGTGACGGATACTTGCAAGAGGGTGAGATGGATATAAGAGTGCAGAAGCTCAGGAAGAGATCCAAGACATGAACCATAAAGAGATTGGAAAGAACTCATCGTGAAATCTGGAGGGAACCTCCAGGTTTACACGCTGGGTGTGACGGATACTTGCAAGAGGGTGAGATGGATATAAGAGTGCAGGAGCTCAGGAAGAGATCCAAGACCTGAAACATAAGGAGACTGGGAAGACAGCGTCAGGAAATCTGGAGGGAATCTACAGGTTTCCACGCCGGCTGTGACGGATACTTGCAAGCGACTGAGATGGATATAAAAGGGCAGTAGCTCAGGAAGAGATCCACGCCCTGAAACACAAGGAGATTGGAAAGACAGCATCAGGAAATCTGGAGGGAACCTCCAGGTTTCCACGCTGGCTGTGACGAATACTTGCAATCGAGTGAGACGGATACCAGAGTGCAGAAGCTCAGGAAGAGATCCAAGACCTGAAATATAAGGAGATTGGAAAGAAAGTGTCATGAAATCTGGAGGGAACCTCCAGGTTTCCACGCTGGCTGTGACGGATATTTAAAAGCGGGTGAGATGGATACAAGAGTGCAGAAGCTCAGGAAGAGATCCAAGACCTGAAACATAAGGAGATTGGAAAGACAGCGTCAGGAAATCTGGAGGGAATCTACAGGTTTCCACGCCGGCTGTGACGGATACTTGCAAGCGACTGAGATGGATATAAAAGTGCAGTAGCTCAGGAAGAGATCCACGCCCTGAAACACAAGGAGATTGGAAAGACAGCGTCATGAAATCTGGAGGGAACCTCCAGGTTTCCACGCTGGCTGTGACGAATACTTGCAATCGAGTGAGACGGATACCAGAGTGCAGAAGCTCAGGAAGAGATCCAAGACCTGAAATATAAGGAGATTGGAAAGAAAGTGTCATGAAATCTGGAGGGAACCTCCAGGTTTCCACGCTGGCTGTGACGGATATTTAAAAGCGGGTGAGATGGATACAAGAGTGCAGAAGCTTAGGAAGAGATCCAAGCCCTGAAACATAAGGAGATTGGAAAGAAAGCGTCATGAAATCTGGAGGGAACCTCCAAGTTTCCACGCTGGCTGTGACGGATACTTGCAAGCGGGTGAGATGGATACAAGAGTGCAGAAGCCAGGAAGAGATCCAAGACCTGAAACATAAGGAGATTGGAAAGAAAGTGTCATGAGATCTGGAGGGAACCTCCAAGTTTCCACGCTGCCTGTGACGAATACTTAAAAACGGGTGAGATGGATACAAGAGTGCAGAAGCTCAGGAAGAGATCCAAGACCTGAAACATAAGGAGATTGGAAAAAAGCGTCAGGAAATCTGGAGGGAATCTACAGGTTTCCACGCCGGCTGTGACGTATACTTGCAAGCGAGTGAGATGGATATAAGAGTGCAGGAGCTCAGGAAGAGATCCAAGACCTGAAACATAAGGAGATTGGAAAGACAGCGTCATGAAATCTGGAGGGAACCTCCAAGTTTCCACGCTGGCTGTGACGGATACTTGCAAGCGGGTGAGATGGATACAGGAGTGCAGAAGCTTAGGAAGAGATCCAAGACCTGAACCATAAAGAAATTGGAAAGAGCTCATCGTGAAACCTGGAGGGAACCTCCAGGTTTACACACTGGGTGTGACGGATACTTGCAAGAGGGTTAGATGGATATAAAAGTGCAGAAGCTCAGGAAGAGATCCAAGACCTGAAACATGAGGAGATTGGAAAGACAGTGTCATGAAATCTGGAGGGAACCTCCAGGTTTCCACGCTGGCTGTGACGGATACTTGCAAGAGGGTGAGATGGATATAAGAGTGCAGAAGCTCAGGAAGAGATCCAAGACCTGAAACATAAGGAGACTGGAAAGACAGCGTCAGGAAATCTGGAGGGAACCTCCAAGTTTCCACGCTGGCTGTGACGAATACTTAAAAGCGGGTGAGATGGATACAGGAGTGCAGAAGCTCAGGAAGAGATCCAAGACCTGAAACATAAGGAGACTGGAAAGACAGCGTCAGGAAATCTGGAGGGAACCTCCAAGTTTCCACGCTGGCTGTGACGAATACTTAAAAACGGGTGAGATGGATACAAGAGTGCAGAAGCTCAGGAAGAGATCCAAGACCTGAAACATAAGGAGATTGGAAAGAAAGTGTCATGAGATCTGGAGGGAACCTCCAAGTTTCCACGCTGGCTGTGACGAATACTTAAAAACGGGTGAGATGGATACAAGAGTGCAGAAGCTCAGGAAGAGATCCAAGACCTGAAACATAAGGAGATTGGAAAGAAAGTGTCATGAAATCTGGAGGGAACCTCCAGGTTTCCACGCTGGCTGTGACGGATACTTAAAAGCGGGCAAGATGGATACAAGAGTGCAGAAGCTCAGGAAGAGATCCAAGACCTGAAACATAAGGAGATTGGAAAAAAGCGTCAGGAAATCTGGAGGGAATCTACAGGTTTCCACGCCGGCTGTGACGGATACTTGCAAGCGAGTGAGATGGATATAAGAGTGCAGGAGCTCAGGAAGAGATCCAAGACCTGAAACATAAGGAGATTGGAAAGACAGCGTCATGAAATCTGGAGGGAACCTCCAGGTTTCCTCACTGGCTGTGATGGATACTTGCAAGAGGGTGAGATGGATATAAGAGTGCAGAAGCTCAGGAAGAGATCCAAGACCTGAAACATAAGGAGACTGGAAAGACAGCGTCAGGAAATCTGGAGGGAACCTCCAAGTTTCCACGCTGGCTGTGACGAATACTTAAAAGCGGGTGAGATGGATACAGGAGTGCAGAAGCTCAGGAAGAGATCCAAGACCTGAAACATAAGGAGACTGGAAAGACAGCGTCAGGAAATCTGGAGGGAACCTCCAAGTTTCCACGCCGGCTGTGACGAATACTTAAAAACGGGTGAGATGGATACAAGAGTGCAGAAGCTCAGGAAGAGATCCAAGACCTGAAATATAAGGAGATTGGAAAGAAAGCGTCATGAAATCTGGAGGGAACCTCCAAGTTTCCACGCTGGCTGTGACGGATACTTGCAATCGAGTGAGAAGGATACGAGAGTGCAGAAGCTCAGGAAGAGATCCAAGACCTGAAACATAAGGAGATTGGAAAGAAAGCGTCATGAAATCTAGAGGGAACCTCCAGGTTTCCTCACTGGCTGTGATGGATACTTGCAAGAGGGTGACATGGATATAAGAGTGCAGGAGCTCAGGAAGAGATCCAAGACCTGAAACATGAGGAGATTGGAAAGACCTCATCGTGAAATCTGGAGGGAACCTCCAGGTTTACACGCTGGGTGTGACGGATACTTGCAAGCGAGTGAGATGGATACCAGAGTGCAGAAGCTCAAGAAGAGATCCAAGACCTGAAACATAAGGAGATTGGACAAAAAGCATCATGAAATCTGGAGGGAACCTCCAGGTATCCTCACTGGCTGTGATGGATACTTGCAAGAGGGTGACATGGATATAAGAGTGCAGGAGCTCAGGAAGAGATCCAAGACCTGAACCATAAAGAGATAGGAAAGACCTCATCGTGAAATCTGGAGGGAACCTCCAGGTTTCCACGCAGGCTGTGACGGATACTTGTAAGCGAGTGGGATGGATATACGAGTGCAGGAGCTCAGGAAGAGATCCAAGCCCTGAAACATGAGGAGATTGGAAAGACAGTGTCATGAAATCTGGAGGGAACCTCCAGGTTTCCACGCTGGCTGTGACGGATACTTGTAAGCGAGTGGGATGGATATACGAGTGCAGGAGCTCAGGAAGAGATCCAAGCCCTGAAACATGAGGAGATTGGAAAGACAGTGTCATGAAATCTGGAGGGAACCTCCAGGTTTCCACGCTGGCTGTGACGGATATTTAAAAGCGGGTGAGATGGATACAAGAGTGCAGAAGCTTAGGAAGAGATCCAAGACCTGAAACATAAGGAGACTGGAAAGACAGCGTCAGGAAATCTGGAGGGAACCTCCAAGTTTCCACGCTGGCTGTGACGAATACTTAAAAGCGGGAAAGATGGATATATGAGTGCAGAAGCCAGGAAGAGATCCAAGACCTGAAACATAAGGAGATTGGAAAAAAGCGTCAGGAAATCTGGAGGGAACCTCCAAGTTTCCTCACTGGCTGTGACGGATACTTGCAAGAGGGTGAGATGGATATAAGAGTGCAGAAGCTCAGGAAGAGATCCAAGACCTGAAACATAAGGAGACTGGAAAGACAGCGTCAGGAAATCTGGAGGGAACCTCCAAGTTTCCACGCTGGCTGTGACGAATACTTAAAAGCGGGTGAGATGGATACAGGAGTGCAGAAGCTCAGGAAGAGATCCAAGACCTGAAACATAAGGAGATTGGAAAAAAGCGTCAGGAAATCTGGAGGGAATCTACAGGTTTCCACGCTGGCTGTGACGGATACTTGCAAGCGACTGAGATGGATATAAAAGTGCAGTAGCTCAGGAAGAGATCCAAGACCTGAAACATAAGGAGATTGGAAAGACAGCGTCATGAAATCTGGAGGGAACCTCCAGGTTTCCACGCTGGCTGTGACAAATACTTGCAATCGAGTGAGACGGATACCAGAGTGCAGAAGCTCAGGAAGAGATCCAAGACCTGAAACATAAGGAGATTGGAAAGAAAGTGTCATGAAACCTGGAGGGAACCTCCAGGTTTCCACGCTGGCTGTGACAGATACTTAAAAGCGGGCAAGATGGATATATGAGTGCAGAAGCCAGGAAGAGATCCAAGACCTGAAACATAAAGAGATTGGAAAGAGCTCATCGTGAAACCTGGAGGGAACCTCTAGGTTTACACGCTGGGTGTGACGGATACTTGCAAGAGGGTGAGATGGATATAAGAGTGCAGAAGCTCAGGAAGAGATCCAAGACCTGAAACATAAGGAGATTGGAAAAAAGCGTCAGGAAATCTGGAGGGAACCTCCAGGATTCATCACTGGCTTTGACGGATAATTGCAAGAGGGTGAGAAGGATACCAAAGTGCAGAAGCTCAGGAAAAGATCCAAGACCTGAAAAATGAGGAGATTGGAAAGAAAGCGTCATGAAATCTGGAGGGAACCTCCAGGTTTCATCACTGGCTTTGACGGATACTTGCAAGAAGTTGAGTTGGATATAAGAGTGCAGAAGCTCAGGAAGAGATCCAAGACCTGAAACATAAGGAGACTGGAAAGACAGCGTCAGGAAATCTGGAGGGAACCTCCAAGTTTCCACGCTGGCTGTGACGAATACTTAAAAACGGGTGAGATGGATACAAGAGTGCAGAAGCTCAGGAAGAGATCCAAGACCTGAAACATAAGGAGATTGGAACAAAAGTGTCATGAAATCTGGAGGGAAACGCCAAGTTTCCACGCTGGCTGTGACGGATACTTAAAAGCGGGCAAGATGGATATATGAGTGCAGAAGCCAGGAAGAGATCCAAGACCTGAAACATGAGGAGATTGGAAAGACAGCATCATGAAATCTGGAGGGAACCTCCAAGTTTCCACGCTGGCTGTGACGGATACTTAAAAACGGGTGAGATGGATACAAGAGTGCAGAAGCTCAGGAAGAGATCCAAGACCTGAAACATAAGGAGATTGGAAAAAAGCGTCAGGAAATCTGGAGGGAATCTACAGGTTTCCACGCCGGCTGTGACGGATACTTGCAAGCGAGTGAGATGGATATAAGAGTGCAGGAGCTCAGGAAGAGATCCAAGACCTGAAACATAAGGAGATTGGAAACACAGCGTCATGAAATCTGGAGGGAACCTCCAAGTTTCCTCACTGGCTGTGATGGATACTTGCAAGAGGGTGAGATGGATATAAGAGTGCAGAAGCTCAGGAAGAGATCCAAGACCTGAAACATAAGGAGACTGGAAAGACAGCGTCAGGAAATCTGGAGGGAACCTCCAAGTTTCCACGCTGGCTGTGACGAATACTTAAAAGCGGGTGAGATGGATACAGGAGTGCAGAAGCTCAGGAAGAGATCCAAGACCTGAAACATAAGGAGATTGGAAAGAAAGTGTCATGAGATCTGGAGGGAACCTCCAAGTTTCCACGCTGGCTGTGACGAATACTTAAAAACGGGTGAGATGGATACAAGAGTGCAGAAGCTCAGGAAGAGATCCAAGACCTGAAACATAAGGAGATTGGAAAAAAGCGTCAGGAAATCTGGAGGGAATCTACAGGTTTCCACGCCGGCTGTGACGGATACTTGCAAGCGAGTGAGATGGATATAAGAGTGCAGGAGCTCAGGAAGAGATCCAAGACCTGAAACATAAGGAGATTGGAAAGACAGCGTCAGGAAATCTGGAGGGAATCTACAGGTTTCCACGCCGGCTGTGACGAATACTTGCAATCGAGTGAGACGGATACCAGAGTGCAGAAGCTCAGGAAGAGATCCAAGACCTGAAACATAAGGAGATTGGAACAAAAGTGTCATGAAATCTGGAGGGAAACGCCAAGTTTCCACGCTGGCTGTGACGGATACTTAAAAGCGGGCAAGATGGATACAAGAGTGCAGAAGCTCAGGAAGAGTTCCAAGACCTGAAACATGAGGAGATTGGAAAGACAGCATCATGAAATCTGGAGGGAACCTCCAAGTTTCCACGCTGCCTGTGACGGATACTTGCAAGCGGGTGAGATGGATACAAGAGTGCAGAAGCCAGGAAGAGATCCAAGACCTGAAACATAAGGAGATTGGAAAGAAAGTGTCATGAGATCTGGAGGGAACCTCCAAGTTTCCACGCTGGCTGTGACGAATACTTAAAAACGGGTGAGATGGATATAAGAGTGCAGAAGCTTAGGAAGAGATCCAAGACCTGAAACATAAGGAGATTGGAAAAAAGCGTCAGGAAATCTGGAGGGAACCTCCAGGTTTCCACGCTGGCTGTGACGGATACTTGCAAGCGAGTGAGATGGATATAAAAGTGCAGGAGCTCAGGAAGAGATCCACGCCCTGAAACACAAGGAGATTGGAAAGACAGCATCAGGAAATCTGGAGGGAACCTCCAGGTTTCCACGCTGGCTGTGACGAATACTTGCAATCGAGTGAGACGGATACCAGAGTGCAGAAGCTCAGGAAGAGATCCAAGACCTGAAACATAAGGAGATTGGAAAGAAAGTGTCATGAAATCTGGAGGGAACCTCCAGATTTCCACGCTGGCTGTGACGGATATTTAAAAGCGGGTGAGATGGATACAAGACTGCAGAAGCCAGGAAGAGATCCAAGACCTGAAACATGAGGAGATTGGAAAGACAGCATCATGAAATCTGGAGGGAACCTCCAAGTTTCCACGCTGGCTGTGACGAATACTTGCAATCGAGTGAGACGGATACCAGAGTGCAGAAGCTCAGGAAGAGATCCAAGACCTGAAACATAAGGAGATTGGAAAGAAAGTGTCATGAAATCTGGAGGGAACCTCCAAGTTTCCACGCTGGCTGTGACGGATACTTGCAAGCGGGTGAGATGGATATAAGAGTGCAGAAGCTCAGGAAGAGATCCAAGACCTGAAACATAAGGAGATTGGAAAGACAGCGTCATGAAATCTGGAGGGAACCTCCAAGTTTCCACGCTGGCTGTGACGGATACTTGCAAGCGGGTGAGATGGATACAAGAGTGCAGAAGCCAGGAAGAGATCCAAGACCTGAACCATAAAGAAATTGGAAAGAGCTCATCGTGAAACCTGGAGGGAACCTACAGGTTTACACGCTGGGTGTGACGGATACTTGCAAGAGGGTGAGATGGATATAAAAGTGCAGAAGCTCAGGAAGAGATCCAAGACCTGAAACATGAGGAGATTGGAAAGACAGTGTCATGAAATCTGGAGGGAACCTCCAGGTTTCCACGCTGGCTGTGACGGATACTTGCAAGCGGGTGAGATGGATACAAGAGTGCAGAAGCCAGGAAGAGATCCACGCCCTGAAACATGAGGAGATTGGAAAGACAGCATCATGAAATCTGGAGGGAACCTCCAAGTTTCCACACTGGCTGTGACGGATACTTGCAAGCGGGTGAGATGGATACAGGAGTGCAGAAGCTTAGGAAGAGATCCAAGACCTGAAACATAAGGAGATTGGAAAGACAGCGTCAGGAAATCTGGAGGGAATCTACAGGTTTCCACGCTGGCTGTGACGAATACTTAAAAACGGGTGAGATGGATACAAGAGTGCAGAAGCTTAGGAAGAGATCCAAGACCTGAAACATAAGGAGATTGGAAAGACAGCGTCAGGAAATCTGGAGGGAACCTCCAAGTTTCCACGCTGGCTGTGACGAATACTTAAAAACGGGTGAGATGGATACAAGAGTGCAGAAGCTTAGGAAGAGATCCAAGACCTGAAACATAAGGAGATTGGAAAGACAGCGTCAGGAAGTCTGGAGGGAACCTCCAAGTTTCCACGCTGGCTGTGACGAATACTTAAAAACGGGTGAGATGGATACAAGAGTGCAGAAGCTCAGGAAGAGATCCAAGACCTGAAACATAAGGAGATTGGAAAGAAAGTGTCATGAAATCTGGAGGGAACCTCCAGGTTTCCACGCCGGCTGTGACGGATACTTGCAAGCGACTGAGATGGATATAAAAGTGCAGTAGCTCAGGAAGAGATCCACGCCCTGAAACACAAGGAGATTGGAAAGACAGCGTCATGAAATCTGGAGGGAACCTCCAGGTTTCCACGCTGGCTGTGACGAATACTTGCAATCGAGTGAGACGGATACCAGAGTGCAGAAGCTTAGGAAGAGATCCAAGACCTGAAACATAAGGAGATTGGAAAGAAAGCGTCATGAAATCTGGAGGGAACCTCCAAGTTTCCACGCTGGCTGTGACGGATACTTGCAAGCGGGTGAGATGGATACAAGAGTGCAGAAGCCAGGAAGAGATCCAAGACCTGAAACATAAGGAGATTGGAAAGAAAGCGTCATGAGATCTGGAGGGAACCTCCAAGTTTCCACGCTGCCTGTGACGAATACTTAAAAACGGGTGAGATGGATACAAGAGTGCAGAGGCTCAGGAAGAGATCCAAGACCTGAAACATAAGGAGATTGGAAAAAAGCGTCAGGAAATCTGGAGGGAATCTACAGGTTTCCACGCCGGCTGTGACGGATACTTGCAAGCGAGTGAGATGGATATAAGAGTGCAGGAGCTCAGGAAGAGATCCAAGACCTGAAACATAAGGAGATTGGAAAGACAGCGTCATGAAATCTGGAGGGAACCTTCAAGTTTCCACGCTGGCTGTGACGAATACTTAAAAGCGGGTGAGATGAATACAAGAGTGCAGAAGCTTAGGAAGAGATCCAAGACCTGAAACATAAGGAGATTGGAAAAAAGCGCCAGGAAATCTGGAGGGAATCTACAGGTTTCCACGCCGGCTGTGACGGATACTTGCAAGCGAGTGAGATGGATATACGAGTGCAGGAGCTCAGGAAGAGATCCAAGCCCTGAAACATAAGGAGACTGGAAAGACAGCGTCAGGAAATCTGGAGGGAACCTCCAAGTTTCCACGCTGGCTGTGACGAATACTTAAAAGCGGGTGAGATGGATACAGGAGTGCAGAAGCTCAGGAAGAGATCCAAGACCTGAAACATAAGGAGACTGGAAAGACAGCGTCAGGAAATCTGGAGGGAACCTCCAAGTTTCCACGCTGGCTGTGACGAATACTTAAAAACGGGTGAGATGGATACAAGAGTGCAGAAGCTAAGGAAGAGATCCAAGACCTGAAACATAAGGAGATTGGAAAGACAGCGTCAGGAAATCTGGAGGGAATCTACAGGTTTCCACGCTGGCTGTGACGAATACTTGCAATCGAGTGAGACGGATATACGAGTGCAGGAGCTCAGGAAGAGATCCAAGCCCTGAAACATAAGGAGACTGGAAAGACAGCGTCAGGAAATCTGGAGGGAACCTCCAAGTTTCCACGCTGGCTGTGACGAATACTTAAAAGCGGGTGAGATGGATACAGGAGTGCAGAAGCTCAGGAAGAGATCCAAGACCTGAAACATAAGGAGATTGGAAAGAAAGTGTCATGAAATCTGGAGGGAACCTCCAGGTTTCCACGCTGGCTGTGACGGATATTTAAAAGCGGGTGAGATGGATACAAGAGTGCAGAAGCTCAGGAAGAGATCCAAGACCTGAAACATAAGGAGATTGGAACAAAAGTGTCATGAAATCTGGAGGGAAACGCCAAGTTTCCACGCTGGCTGTGACGGATACTTAAAAGCGGGCAAGATGGATACAAGAGTGCAGAAGCTCAGGAAGAGATCCAAGACCTGAAACGTGAGGAGATTGGAAAGACAGCATCATGAAATCTGGAGGGAACCTCCAAGTTTCCACGCTGGCTGTGACGGATACTTGCAAGCGGGTGAGATGGATACAAGAGTGCAGAAGCCAGGAAGAGATCCAAGACCTGAAACATAAGGAGATTGGAAAGAAAGTGTCATGAGATCTGGAGGGAACCTCCAAGTTTCCACGCTGGCTGTGACGAATACTTAAAAACGGGTGAGATGGATACAAGAGTGCAGAAGCTTAGGAAGAGATCCAAGACCTGAAACATAAGGAGATTGGAAAGACAGCGTCAGGAAATCTGGAGGGAATCTACAGGTTTCCACGCCGGCTGTGACGGATACTTGCAAGCGAGTGAGATGGATATAAAAGTGCAGGAGCTCAGGAAGAGATCCACGCCCTGAAACACAAGGAGATTGGAAAGACAGCATCAGGAAATCTGGAGGGAACCTCCAGGTTTCCACGCTGGCTGTGACGAATACTTGCAATCGAGTGAGACGGATACCAGAGTGCAGAAGCTCAGGAAGAGATCCAAGACCTGAAACATAAGGAGATTGGAAAGAAAGTGTCATGAAATCTGGAGGGAACCTCCAGATTTCCACGCTGGCTGTGACGGATATTTAAAAGCGGGTGAGATGGATACAAGACTGCAGAAGCCAGGAAGAGATCCAAGACCTGAAACATGAGGAGATTGGAAAGACAGCATCATGAAATCTGGAGGGAACCTCCAAGTTTCCACGCTGGCTGTGACGAATACTTGCAATCGAGTGAGACGGATACCAGAGTGCAGAAGCTCAGGAAGAGATCCAAGACCTGAAACATAAGGAGATTGGAAAGAAAGTGTCATGAAATCTGGAGGGAACCTCCAAGTTTCCACGCTGGCTGTGACGGATACTTGCAAGCGGGTGAGATGGATATAAGAGTGCAGGAGCTCAGGAAGAGATCCAAGACCTGAAACATAAGGAGATTGGAAAGACAGCGTCATGAAATCTGGAGGGAACCTCCAAGTTTCCACGCTGGCTGTGACGGATACTTGCAAGCGGGTGAGATGGATACAAGAGTGCAGAAGCCAGGAAGAGATCCAAGACCTGAACCATAAAGAAATTGGAAAGAGCTCATCGTGAAACCTGGAGGGAACCTACAGGTTTACACGCTGGGTGTGACGGATACTTGCAAGAGGGTGAGATGGATATAAAAGTGCAGAAGCTCAGGAAGAGATCCAAGACCTGAAACATGAGGAGATTGGAAAGACAGTGTCATGAAATCTGGAGGGAACCTCCAGGTTTCCACGCTGGCTGTGACGGATACTTGCAAGCGGGTGAGATGGATACAAGAGTGCAGAAGCCAGGAAGAGATCCACGCCCTGAAACATGAGGAGATTGGAAAGACAGCATCATGAAATCTGGAGGGAACCTCCAAGTTTCCACACTGGCTGTGACGGATACTTGCAAGCGGGTGAGATGGATACAGGAGTGCAGAAGCTTAGGAAGAGATCCAAGACCTGAAACATAAGGAGATTGGAAAGACAGCGTCAGGAAATCTGGAGGGAATCTACAGGTTTCCACGCTGGCTGTGACGAATACTTAAAAACGGGTGAGATGGATACAAGAGTGCAGAAGCTTAGGAAGAGATCCAAGACCTGAAACATAAGGAGATTGGAAAGACAGCGTCAGGAAATCTGGAGGGAACCTCCAAGTTTCCACGCTGGCTGTGACGAATACTTAAAAACGGGTGAGATGGATACAAGAGTGCAGAAGCTTAGGAAGAGATCCAAGACCTGAAACATAAGGAGATTGGAAAGACAGCGTCAGGAAGTCTGGAGGGAACCTCCAAGTTTCCACGCTGGCTGTGACGAATACTTAAAAACGGGTGAGATGGATACAAGAGTGCAGAAGCTCAGGAAGAGATCCAAGACCTGAAACATAAGGAGATTGGAAAGAAAGTGTCATGAAATCTGGAGGGAACCTCCAGGTTTCCACGCCGGCTGTGACGGATACTTGCAAGCGACTGAGATGGATATAAAAGTGCAGTAGCTCAGGAAGAGATCCACGCCCTGAAACACAAGGAGATTGGAAAGACAGCGTCATGAAATCTGGAGGGAACCTCCAGGTTTCCACGCTGGCTGTGACGAATACTTGCAATCGAGTGAGACGGATACCAGAGTGCAGAAGCTTAGGAAGAGATCCAAGACCTGAAACATAAGGAGATTGGAAAGAAAGCGTCATGAAATCTGGAGGGAACCTCCAAGTTTCCACGCTGGCTGTGACGGATACTTGCAAGCGGGTGAGATGGATACAAGAGTGCAGAAGCCAGGAAGAGATCCAAGACCTGAAACATAAGGAGATTGGAAAGAAAGCGTCATGAGATCTGGAGGGAACCTCCAAGTTTCCACGCTGCCTGTGACGAATACTTAAAAACGGGTGAGATGGATACAAGAGTGCAGAGGCTCAGGAAGAGATCCAAGACCTGAAACATAAGGAGATTGGAAAAAAGCGTCAGGAAATCTGGAGGGAATCTACAGGTTTCCACGCCGGCTGTGACGGATACTTGCAAGCGAGTGAGATGGATATAAGAGTGCAGGAGCTCAGGAAGAGATCCAAGACCTGAAACATAAGGAGATTGGAAAGACAGCGTCATGAAATCTGGAGGGAACCTTCAAGTTTCCACGCTGGCTGTGACGAATACTTAAAAGCGGGTGAGATGAATACAAGAGTGCAGAAGCTTAGGAAGAGATCCAAGACCTGAAACATAAGGAGATTGGAAAAAAGCGCCAGGAAATCTGGAGGGAATCTACAGGTTTCCACGCCGGCTGTGACGGATACTTGCAAGCGAGTGAGATGGATATACGAGTGCAGGAGCTCAGGAAGAGATCCAAGCCCTGAAACATAAGGAGACTGGAAAGACAGCGTCAGGAAATCTGGAGGGAACCTCCAAGTTTCCACGCTGGCTGTGACGAATACTTAAAAGCGGGTGAGATGGATACAGGAGTGCAGAAGCTCAGGAAGAGATCCAAGACCTGAAACATAAGGAGACTGGAAAGACAGCGTCAGGAAATCTGGAGGGAACCTCCAAGTTTCCACGCTGGCTGTGACGAATACTTAAAAACGGGTGAGATGGATACAAGAGTGCAGAAGCTAAGGAAGAGATCCAAGACCTGAAACATAAGGAGATTGGAAAGACAGCGTCAGGAAATCTGGAGGGAATCTACAGGTTTCCACGCTGGCTGTGACGAATACTTGCAATCGAGTGAGACGGATATACGAGTGCAGGAGCTCAGGAAGAGATCCAAGCCCTGAAACATAAGGAGACTGGAAAGACAGCGTCAGGAAATCTGGAGGGAACCTCCAAGTTTCCACGCTGGCTGTGACGAATACTTAAAAGCGGGTGAGATGGATACAGGAGTGCAGAAGCTCAGGAAGAGATCCAAGACCTGAAACATAAGGAGATTGGAAAGAAAGTGTCATGAAATCTGGAGGGAACCTCCAGGTTTCCACGCTGGCTGTGACGGATATTTAAAAGCGGGTGAGATGGATACAAGAGTGCAGAAGCTCAGGAAGAGATCCAAGACCTGAAACATAAGGAGATTGGAACAAAAGTGTCATGAAATCTGGAGGGAAACGCCAAGTTTCCACGCTGGCTGTGACGGATACTTAAAAGCGGGCAAGATGGATAGAAGAGTGCAGAAGCTCAGGAAGAGATCCAAGACCTGAAACATAAGGAGATTGGAAAGAAAGTGTCATGAAATCTGGAGGGAACCTCCAAGTTTCCACGCTGGCTGTGACGAATACTTAAAAACGGGTGAGATGGATAGAAGAGTGCAGAAGCTCAGGAAGAGATCCAAGACCTGAAACATAAGGAGATTGGAAAAAAGCGTCAGGAAATCTGGAGGGAATCTACAGGTTTCCACGCCGGCTGTGACGGATACTTGCAAGCGAGTGAGATGGATATAAGAGTGCAGGAGCTCAGGAAGAGATCCACGCCCTGAAACATGAGGAGATTGGAAAGACAGCATCATGAAATCTGGAGGGAACCTCCAGGTTTCCACGCTGGCTGTGACGGATACTTGCAAGCGAGTGAGATGGATATAAGAGTGCAGGAGCTCAGGAAGAGATCCAAGACATGAAACATAAGGAGATTGGAAAGACAGCGTCATGAAATCTGGAGGGAACCTTCAAGTTTCCACGCTGGCTGTGACGAATACTTAAGAGCGGGTGAGATGAATACAAGAGTGCAGAAGCCAGGAAGAGATCCAAGACCTGAAACATAAGGAGATTGGAAAGAAAGTGTCATGAGATCTGGAGGGAACCTCCAAGTTTCCACGCTGGCTGTGACGAATACTTAAAAACGGGTGAGATGGATAGAAGAGTGCAGAAGCTCAGGAAGAGATCCAAGACCTGAAACATAAGGAGATTGGAAAAAAGCGTCAGGAAATCTGGAGGGAACCTCCAGGTTTCCACGCTGGCTGTGACGGATATTTAAAAGCGGGTGAGATGGATACAAGAGTGCAGAAGCTCAGGAAGAGATCCAAGACCTGAAACATGAGGAGATTGGAAAGACAGCATCATGAAATCTGGAGGGAACCTCCAAGTTTCCACGCTGGCTGTGACGGATACTTGCAAGCGGGTGAGATGGATACAAGAGTGCAGAAGCCAGGAAGAGATCCAAGACCTGAACCATAAAGAAATTGGAAAGAGCTCATCGTGAAACCTGGAGGGAACCTACAGGTTTACACGCTGGGTGTGACGGATACTTGCAAGCGGGTGAGATGGATACAAGAGTGCAGAAGCCAGGAAGAGATCCAAGACCTGAAACATAAGGAGATTGGAAAGAAAGTGTCATGAGATCTGGAGGGAACCTCCAAGTTTCCACGCTGGCTGTGACGAACACTTAAAAACGGGTGAGATGGATACAAGAGTGCAGAAGCCAGGAAGAGATCCACGCCCTGAAACATGAGGAGATTGGAAAGACAGCATCATGAAATCTGGAGGGAACCTCCAAGTTTCCACACTGGCTGTGACGGATACTTGCAAGCGGGTGAGATGGATACAGGAGTGCAGAAGCTTAGGAAGAGATCCAAGACCTGAAACATAAGGAGATTGGAAAAAAGCGCCAGGAAATCTGGAGGGAATCTACAGGTTTCCACGCCGGCTGTGACGGATACTTGCAAGCGAGTGAGATGGATATACGAGTGCAGGAGCTCAGGAAGAGATCCAAGACCTGAAACATAAGGAGACTGGAAAGACAGCGTCAGGAAATCTGGAGGGAACCTCCAAGTTTCCACGCTGGCTGTGACGAATACTTAAAAGCGGGTGAGATGGATACAGGAGTGCAGAAGCTCAGGAAGAGATCCAAGACCTGAAACATAAGGAGACTGGAAAGACAGCGTCAGGAAATCTGGAGGGAACCTCCAAGTTTCCACGCTGGCTGTGACGAATACTTAAAAACGGGTGAGATGGATACAAGAGTGCAGAAGCTTAGGAAGAGATCCAAGACCTGAAACACAAGGAGATTGGAAAGACAGCATCAGGAAATCTGGAGGGAACCTCCAGATTTCCACGCTAGCTGTGACGGATATTTAAAAGCGGGTGAGATGGATACAAGAGTGCAGAAACTCAGGAAGAGATCCAAGACCTGAACCATAAAGAAATTGGAAAGAGCTCATCGTGAAACCTGGAGGGAACCTCCAGGTTTACACACTGGGTGTGACGGATACTTGCAAGAGGGTTAGATGGATATAAAAGTGCAGAAGCTCAGGAAGAGATCCAAGACCTGAAACATAAGGAGATTGGAAAGACAGCGTCAGGAAATCTGGAGGGAACCTCCAAGTTTCCACGCTGGCTGTGACGAATACTTAAAAACGGGTGAGATGGATACAAGAGTGCAGAAGCTTAGGAAGAGATCCAAGACCTGAAACATAAGGAGATTGGAAAGACAGCGTCAGGAAATCTGGAGGGAATCTACAGGTTTCCACGCCGGCTGTGACGGATACTTGCAAGCGACTGGGATGGATATAAAAGTGCAGTAGCTCAGGAAGAGATCCACGCCCTGAAACACAAGGAGATTGGAAAGACAGCATCAGGAAATCTGGAGGGAACCTCCAGATTTCCACGCTGGCTGTGACGGATATTTAAAAGCGGGTGAGATGGATACAAGAGTGCAGAAGCTCAGGAAGAGATCCAAGACCTGAAACATGAGGAGATTGGAAAGACAGCATCATGAAATCTGGAGGGAACCTCCAAGTTTCCACGCTGGCTGTGACGGATACTTGCAAGCGGGTGAGATGGATACAAGAGTGCAGAAGCCAGGAAGAGATCCAAGACCTGAAACATAAGGAGATTGGAAAGAAAGTGTCATGAGATCTGGAGGGAACCTCCAAGTTTCCACGCTGGCTGTGACGAATACTTGCAATCGAGTGAGACGGATACCAGAGTGCAGAAGCTCAGGAAGAGATCCAAGACCTGAAACATAAGGAGATTGGAAAGAAAGTGTCATGAAATCTGGAGGGAACCTCCAGGTTTCCACGCCGGCTGTGACGGATACTTGCAAGCGAGTGAGATGGATATAAGAGTGCAGGAGCTCAGGAAGAGATCCAAGACCTGAAACATAAGGAGATTGGAAAGACAGCGTCATGAAATCTGGAGGGAACCTCCAAGTTTCCACGCTGGCTGTGACGGATACTTGCAAGCGGGTGAGATGGACACAAGAGTGCAGAAGCCAGGAAGAGATCCAAGACCTGAACCATAAAGAAATTGGAAAGAGCTCATCGTGAAACCTGGAGGGAACCTACAGGTTTACACGCTGGGTGTGACGGATACTTGCAAGAGGGTGAGATGGATATAAAAGTGCAGAAGCTCAGGAAGAGATCCAAGACCTGAAACATGAGGAGATTGGAAAGAAAGTGTCATGAAATCTGGAGGGAACCTCCAGGTTTCCACGCTGGCTGTGACGGATACTTGCAAGCGGGTGAGATGGATACAAGAGTGCAGAAGCCAGGAAGAGATCCAAGACCTGAAACATAAGGAGATTGGAAAGAAAGTGTCATGAGATCTGGAGGGAATCTCCAAGTTTCCACGCCGGCTGTGACGAATACTTAAAAACGGGTGAGATGGATACAAGAGTGCAGAAGCTCAGGAAGAGATCCAAGACCTGAAACATAAGGAGATTGGAAAAAAGCGTCAGGAAATCTGGAGGGAACCTCCAAGTTTCCACGCTGGCTGTGACGGATACTTGCAAGCGGGTGAGATGGATACAAGAGTGCAGAAGCCAGGAAGAGATCCACGCCCTGAAACATGAGGAGATTGGAAAGACAGCATCATGAAATCTGGAGGGAACCTCCAAGTTTCCACACTGGCTGTGACGGATACTTGCAAGCGGGTGAGATGGATACAGGAGTGCAGAAGCTTAGGAAGAGATCCAAGACCTGAAACATAAGGAGATTGGAAAAAAGCGCCAGGAAATCTGGAGGGAATCTACAGGTTTCCACGCCGGCTGTGACGGATACTTGCAAGCGAGTGAGATGGATATACGAGTGCAGGAGCTCAGGAAGAGATCCAAGCCCTGAAACATAAGGAGATTGGAAAGAAAGCGTCATGAAATCTGGAGAGAACCTCCAGGGTTCCTCACTGGCTGTGATGGATACTTGCTAGAGGGTGAGATGGATACTAGAGTGCAGAAGCTCAGGAAGAGATCCAAGACCTGAAACATAAGGAGATTGGAAAGACAGCATCATGAAATCTGGAGGGAACCTCCAAGGTTCCACGCTGGCTGTGACGAATACTTAAAAGCGGGTGAGATGGATACAAGAGTGCAGAAGCTCAGGAAGAGATCCAAGACCTGAAACATAAGGAGATTGGAAAGAAAGTGTCATGAGATCTGGAGGGAACCTCCAGGTTTCCACGCTGGCTGTGACGGATATTTAAAAACGGGTGAGATGGATACAAGAGTGCAGAAGCTCAGGAAGAGATCCAAGACATGAACCATAAAGAGATTGGAAAGAACTCATCGTGAAATCTGGAGGGAACCTCCAGGTTTACACGCTGGGTGTGACGGATACTTGCAAGAGGGTGAGATGGATACCAGAGTGCAGAAGCTCAGGAAGAGATCCAAGACCTGAAACATAAGGAGATTGGACAAAAAGCGTCATGAAATCTGGAGGGACCCTCCAGGTTTCCTCACTGGCTGTGACGGATACTCACAAGAGGGTGAGATGGATATAAGAGTGCAGAAGCTCAGGAAGAGAACCAAGACCTGAACTATAAAGAAATTGGAAAGAGCTCATCGTGAAACCTGGAGGGAACCTCCAGGTTTACACGCTGGGTGTGACGGATACTTGCAAGAGGGTGAGATGGATACCAGAGTGCAGAAGCTCAGGAAGAGATCCAAGACCTGAAACATAAGGAGATTGGAAAAAAGCGTCAGGAAATCTGGAGGGAATCTACAGGTTTCCACGCCGGCTGTGACGGATACTTGCAAGCGAGTGAGATGGATATAAAAGTGCAGAAGCTCAGGAAGAGATCCACGCCCTGAAACATAAGGAGATTGGAAAGACAGCGTCATGAAATCTGGAGGGAACCTCCAGGTTTCATCACTGGCTTTGACGGATACTTGCAAGAGGGTGGGATGGATATAAGAGTGCAGGTGCTCAGGAAGAGATCCAAGACCTGAAACATAAGGAGATTGGAAAGAAAGCGTCATGAAATCTGGAGGGAACCTCCAGGTTTCCTCACTGGCTGTGATGGATACTTGCAAGAGGGTGAGATGGATATAAGAGTGCAGAAGCTCAGGAAGAGAACCAAGACCTGAACCATAAAGAGATTGGAAAGAGCTCATCGTGAAACCTGGAGGGAACCTCCAGGTTTACACGCTGGGTGTGACGGATACTTGCAAGAGGGTGAGATGGATACCAGAGTGCAGAAGCTCAGGAAGAGACCCAAGACGTGAAACATAAGGAGACTGGAAAGACAGCGTCAGGGAAATCTGGAGGGAACCTCCAAGTTTCCACGCTGGCTGTGACGAATACTTGCAAGAGGGTGAGATGGATACCAGAGTGCAGAAGCTCAGGAAGAGACCCAAGACGTGAAACATAAGGAGATTGGAAAGACAGCGTCAGGGAAGTCTGGAGGGAACCTCCAAGTTTCCACGCTGGCTGTGACGAATACTTAAAAGCGGGTGAGATGGATATAAGAGTGCAGAAGCTCAGGAAGACATCCAAGACCTGAAACATAAGGAGATTGGAAAAAAGCGTCAGGAAATCTGGAGGGAATCTACAGGTTTCCACGCTGGCTGTGACGGATACTTGCAAGCGGGTGGGATGGATATAAGAGTGCAGAAGCTCAGGAAGAGATCCAAGACCTGAAACATAAGGAGACTGGAAAGACAGTGTCATGAAATCTGGAGGGAACCTCCAAGTTTCCACGCTGGCTGTGACGGATACTTGCAAGCGGGAGAAATGGATACAAGAGTGCAGAAGCCAGGAAGAGATCCAAGACCTGAAACATAAGGAGATTGGAAAGACAGCGTCGGGAAATCTGGAGGGAACCTCCAAGTTTCCACGCTGGCTGTGACGGATACTTGCAAGAGGGTGAGATGGATATAAGAGTGCAGAAGCTCAGGAAGAGATCCAAGCCCTGAAACATAAGGAGATTGGAAAAAAGCGTCAGGAAATCTGGAGGGAACCTCCAAGTTTCCACGCTGGCTGTGACGAATACTTAAAAGCGGGTGAGATGGATACAAGAGTGCAGAAGCTCAGGAAGAGATCCAAGACCTGAAACATAAGGAGATTGGAAAAAAGCGTCAGGAAATCTGGAGGGAACCTCCAAGTTTCCACGCTGGCTGTGACGAATACTTAAAAACGGGTGAGATGGATACAAGAGTGCAGAAGCTCAGGAAGAGATCCAAGACCTGAAACATAAGGAGATTGGAAAAAAGCGTCAGGAAATCTGGAGGGAATCTACAGGTTTCCACGCCGGCTGTGACGGATACTTGCAAGCGACTGAGATGGATATAAAAGTGCAGTAGCTCAGGAAGAGATCCACGCCCTGAAACACAAGGAGATTGGAAAGAAAGTGTCATGAAATCTGGAGGGAACCTCCAGGTTTCCACGCTGGCTGTGACAAATACTTGCAATCGAGTGAGACGGATACCAGAGTGCAGAAGCTCAGGAAGAGATCCAAGACATGAACCATAAAGAAATTGGAAAGAGCTCATCGTGAAACCTGGAGGGAACCTCTAGGTTTACACGCTGGGTGTGACGGATACTTGCAAGAGGGTGAGATGGATACAAGAGTGCAGAAGCTCAGGAAAAGATCCAAGACCTGAAACATGAGGAGATTGGAAAGAAAGTGTCATGAAATCTGGAGGGAATCTCCAAGTTTCCACGCTGGCTGTGACGAATACTTAAAAGCGGGTGAGATGGATACAGGAGTGCAGAAGCTCAGGAAGAGATCCACGCCCTGAAACATAAGGAGATTGGAAAAAAGCGTCATGAAATCTGGAGGGAACCTTCAAGTTTCCACGCTGGCTGTGACGAATACTTAAAAGCGGGTGAGATGGATACAAGAGTGCAGAAGCTCAGGAAAAGATCCAAGACCTGAAACATAAGGAGATTGGAAAGAAAGTGTCATGAAATCTGGAGGGAACCTCCAAGTTTCCACGCTGGCTGTGACGAATACTTAAAAGCGGGTGAGATGGATACAAGAGTGCAGAAGCCAGGAAGAGATCCAAGACCTGAAACATAAGGAGATTGGAAAAAAGCGTCAGGAAATCTGGAGGGAATCTACAGGTTTCCATGCCGGCTGTGACGGATACTTGCAAGCGAGTGAGATGGATACAAGAGTGCAGGAGCTCAGGAAGAGATCCAAGACCTGAAACATAAGGAGACTGGAAAGACAGCGTCATGAAATCTGGAGGGAACCTCCAAGTTTCCACGCTGGCTGTGACGAATACTTAAAAGCGGGTGAGATGGATACAGGAGTGCAGAAGCTCAGGAAGAGATCCAAGACCTGAAACATAAGGAGATTGGAAAGAAAGTGTCATGAAATCTGGAGGGAACCTCCAGGTTTCCACGCTGGCTGTGACGGATATTTAAAAGCGGGTGAGATGGATACAAGAGTGCAGAAGCTCAGGAAGAGATCCAAGACCTGAAACATAAGGAGATTGGAACAAAAGTGTCATGAAATCTGGAGGGAAACGCCAAGTTTCCACGCTGGCTGTGACGGATACTTAAAAGCGGGCAAGATGGATATATGAGTGCAGAAGCCAGGAAGAGATCCAAGACCTGAAACATGAGGAGATTGGAAAGACAGCATCATGAAATCTGGAGGGAACCTGCAAGTTTCCACGCTGGCTGTGACGGATACTTGCAAGCGGGTGAGATGGATACAAGAGTGCAGAAGCCAGGAAGAGATCCAAGACCTGAAACATAAGGAGATTGGAAAGAAAGTGTCATGAGATCTGGAGGGAACCTCCAAGTTTCCACGCTGGCTGTGACGAATACTTAAAAACGGGTGAGATGGATACAAGAGTGCAGAAGCTCAGGAAGAGATCCAAGACCTGAAACATAAGGCGATTGGAAAAAAGCGTCAGGAAATCTGGAGGGAATCTACAGGTTTCCACGCCGGCTGTGACGGATACTTGCAAGCGAGTGAGATGGATATAAGAGTGCAGGAGCTCAGGAAGAGATCCAAGACCTGAAACATAAGGAGATTGGAAAGACAGCGTCATGAAATCTGGAGGGAACCTCCAAGTTTCCACGCTGGCTGTGACGGATACTTGCAAGCGGGTGAGATGGATACAAGAGTGCAGAAGCCAGGAAGAGATCCAAGACCTGAACCATAAAGAAATTGGAAAGAGCTCATCGTGAAACCTGGAGGGAACCTACAGGTTTACACGCTGGGTGTGACGGATACTTGCAAGAGGGTGAGATGGATATAAAAGTGCAGAAGCTCAGGAAGAGATCCAAGACCTGAAACATGAGGAGATTGGAAAGACAGTGTCATGAAATCTGGAGGGAACCTCCAGGTTTCCACGCTGGCTGTGATGGATACTTGCAAGCGGGTGAGATGGATACAAGAGTGCAGAAGCCAGGAAGAGATCCACGCCCTGAAACATGAGGAGATTGGAAAAAAGCGCCAGGAAATCTGGAGGGAATCTACAGGTTTCCACGCCGGCTGTGACGGATACTTGCAAGCGAGTGAGATGGATATACGAGTGCAGGAGCTCAGGAAGAGATCCAAGCCCTGAAACATAAGGAGATTGGAAAAAAGCGTCATGAAATCTGGAGGGAACCTCCAGGTTTCCTCACTGGCTGTGATGGATACTTGCAAGAGGGTGAGATGGATATAAGAGTGCAGAAGCTCAGGAAGAGATCCAAGACCTGAAACATAAGGAGACTGGAAAGACAGCGTCAGGAAATCTGGAGGGAACCTCCAAGTTTCCACGCTGGCTGTGACGAATACTTAAAAGCGGGTGAGATGGATACAGGAGTGCAGAAGCTCAGGAAGAGACCCAAGACCTGAAACATAAGGAGACTGGAAAGACAGCGTCAGGAAATCTGGAGGGAACCTCCAAGTTTCCACGCTGGCTGTGACGAATACTTAAAAACGGGTGAGATGGATACAAGAGTGCAGAAGCTCAGGAAGAGATCCAAGACCTGAAACATAAGGAGATTGGAAAGACAGCGTCAGGAAATCTGGAGGGAATCTACAGGTTTCCACGCCGGCTGTGACGAATACTTGCAAGCGACTGAGATGGATATAAAAGTGCAGTAGCTCAGGAAGAGATCCACGCCCTGAAACACAAGGAGATTGGAAAGACAGCATCAGGAAATCTGGAGGGAACCTCCAGGTTTCCACGCTGGCTGTGACGAATACTTGCAATCGAGTGAGACGGATACCAGAGTGCAGAAGCTCAGGAAGAGATCCAAGACCTGAAACATAAGGAGATTGGAAAGAAAGTGTCATGAAATCTGGAGGGAACCTCCAGGTTTCCACGCTGGCTGTGACGGATATTTAAAAGCGGGTGAGATGGATACAAGAGTGCAGAAGCTCAGGAAGAGATCCAAGACCTGAAACATAAGGAGATTGGAACAAAAGTGTCATGAAATCTGGAGGGAAACGCCAAGTTTCCACGCTGGCTGTGACGGATACTTAAAAGCGGGCAAGATGGATATATGAGTGCAGAAGCCAGGAAGAGATCCAAGACCTGAAACATGAGGAGATTGGAAAGACAGCATCATGAAATCTGGAGGGAACCTGCAAGTTTCCACGCTGGCTGTGACGGATACTTGCAAGCGGGTGAGATGGATACAAGAGTGCAGAAGCCAGGAAGAGATCCAAGACCTGAAACATAAGGAGATTGGAAAGAAAGTGTCATGAGATCTGGAGGGAACCTCCAAGTTTCCACGCTGGCTGTGACGAATACTTAAAAACGGGTGAGATGGATACAAGAGTGCAGAAGCTCAGGAAGAGATCCAAGACCTGAAACATAAGGAGATTGGAAAAAAGCGTCAGGAAATCTGGAGGGAATCTACAGGTTTCCACGCCGGCTGTGACGGATACTTGCAAGCGAGTGAGATGGATATAAGAGTGCAGGAGCTCAGGAAGAGATCCAAGACCTGAACCATAAAGAAATTGGAAAGAGCTCATCGTGAAACCTGGAGGGAACCTACAGGTTTACACGCTGGGTGTGACGGATACTTGCAAGCGGGTGAGATGGATACAAGAGTGCAGAAGCCAGGAAGAGATCCACGCCCTGAAACATGAGGAGATTGGAAAGACAGTGTCATGAAATCTGGAGGGAACCTCCAGGTTTCCACGCTGGCTGTGACGGATACTTGCAAGCGGGTGAGATGGATACAAGAGTGCAGAAGCCAGGAAGAGATCCACGCCCTGAAACATGAGGAGATTGGAAAGACAGCATCATGAAATCTGGAGGGAGCCTCCAAGTTTCCACACTGGCTGTGACAGATACTTGCAAGCGGGTGAGATGGATACAGGAGTGCAGAAGCTTAGGAAGAGATCCAAGACCTGAAACATAAGGAGATTGGAAAAAAGCGCCAGGAAATCTGGAGGGAATCTACAGGTTTCCACGCCGGCTGTGACGGATACTTGCAAGCGAGTGAGATGGATATACGAGTGCAGGAGCTCAGGAAGAGATCCAAGCCCTGAAACATAAGGAGATTGGAAAGACAGCATCAGGAAATCTGGAGGGAACCTCCAAGTTTCCTCACTGGCTGTGATGGATACTTGCAAGAGGGTGAGATGGATATAAGAGTGCAGAAGCTCAGGAAGAGATCCAAGACCTGAAACATAAGGAGACTGGAAAGACAGCGTCAGGAAATCTGGAGGGAACCTCCAAGTTTCCACGCTGGCTGTGACGAATACTTAAAAACGGGTGAGATGGATAGAAGAGTGCAGAAGCTCAGGAAGAGATCCAAGACCTGAAACATAAGGAGATTGGAAAGACAGCGTCAGGAAATCTGGAGGGAATCTACAGGTTTCCACGCCGGCTGTGACGGATACTTGCAAGCGACTGAGATGGATATAAAAGTGCAGTAGCTCAGGAAGAGATCCACGCCCTGAAACACAAGGAGATTGGAAAGACAGCATCAGGAAATCTGGAGGGAACCTCCAGGTTTCCACGCTGGCTGTGACGAATACTTGCAATCGAGTGAGACGGATACCAGAGTGCAGAAGCTCAGGAAGAGAGCCAAGACCTGAAACATAAGGAGATTGGAACAAAAGTGTCATGAAATCTGGAGGGAAATGCCAAGTTTCCACGCTGGCTGTGACGGATACTTAAAAGCGGGCAAGATGGATATATGAGTGCAGAAGCCAGGAAGAGATCCAAGACCTGAAACATAAGGAGATTGGAACAAAAGTGTCATGAAATCTGGAGGGAAATGCCAAGTTTCCACGCTGGCTGTGACGGATACTTAAAAGCGGGCAAGATGGATATATGAGTGCAGAAGCCAGGAAGAGATCCAAGACCTGAAACATAAGGAGATTGGAAAGAAAGTGTCATGAAATCTGGAGGGAACCTCCAGGTTTCCACGCTGGCTGTGACGAATACTTGCAATCGAGTGAGACGGATACCAGAGTGCAGAAGCTCAGGAAGAGATCCAAGACCTGAAACATAAGGAGATTGGAAAGAAAGTGTCATGAAATCTGGAGGGAACCTCCAGGTTTCCACGCTGGCTGTGACGGATATTTAAAAGCGGGTGAGATGGATACAAGAGTGCAGAAGCTCAGGAAGAGATCCAAGACCTGAAACATAAGGAGATTGGAACAAAAGTGTCATGAAATCTGGAGGGAAATGCCAAGTTTCCACGCTGGCTGTGACGGATACTTAAAAGCGGGCAAGATGGATATATGAGTGCAGAAGCCAGGAAGAGATCCAAGACCTGAAACATAAAGAGATTGGAAAGAGCTCATCGTGAAATCTGGAGGGAACCCCCAGGTTTCAACGCTGGCTGTGACGGATACTTGCAAGCGAGTGAGAAGGATACAAGAGTGCAGAAGCTCAGGAAGAGATCCAAGACATGAACCATAAAGAAATTGGAAAGAGCTCATCGTGAAACCTGGAGGGAACCTCTAGGTTTACACGCTGGGTGTGACGGATACTTGCAAGAGAGTGAGATGGATACCAGAGTGCAGAAGCTCAGGAAGAGATCCAAGACCTGAAACATAAGGAGATTGGAAAGAAAGTGTCATGAAATCTGGAGGGAACCTCCAAGTTTCCACGCTGGCTGTGACGAATACTTGCAAGCGGGTGAGATGGATACAAGAGTGCAGAAGCTCAGGAAGAGATCCAAGACCTGAAACATAAGGAGATTGGAAAGACAGCGTCATGAAATCTGGAGGGAACCTCCAAGTTTCCACGCTGGCTGTGACGGATACTTGCAAGCGGGTGAGATGGACACAAGAGTGCAGAAGCCAGGAAGAGATCCAAGACCTGAACCATAAAGAAATTGGAAAGAGCTCATCGTGAAACCTGGAGGGAACCTACAGGTTTACACGCTGGGTGTGACGGATACTTGCAAGAGGGTGAGATGGATATAAAAGTGCAGAAGCTCAGGAAGAGATCCAAGACCTGAAACATGAGGAGATTGGAAAGAAAGTGTCATGAAATCTGGAGGGAACCTCCAAGTTTCCACGCTGGCTGTGACGGATACTTGCAAGCGGGTGAGATGGATACAAGAGTGCAGAACCCAGGAAGAGATCCAAGACCTGAAACATAAGGAGATTGGAAAGAAAGTGTCATGAGATCTGGAGGGAATCTCCAAGTTTCCACGCTGGCTGTGACGAATACTTAAAAACGGGTGAGATGGATACAAGAGTGCAGAAGCTCAGGAAGAGATCCAAGACCTGAAACATAAGGAGATTGGAAAAAAGCGTCAGGAAATCTGGAGGGAACCTCCAAGTTTCCACGCTGGCTGTGACGGATACTTGCAAGCGGGTGAGATGGATACAAGAGTGCAGAAGCCAGGAAGAGATCCACGCCCTGAAACATGAGGAGATTGGAAAGACAGCATCATGAAATCTGGAGGGAACCTCCAAGTTTCCACACTGGCTGTGACGGATACTTGCAAGCGGGTGAGATGGATACAGGAGTGCAGAAGCTTAGGAAGAGATCCAAGACCTGAAACATAAGGAGATTGGAAAAAAGCGCCAGGAAATCTGGAGGGAATCTACAGGTTTCCACGCCGGCTGTGACGGATACTTGCAAGCGAGTGAGATGGATATACGAGTGCAGGAGCTCAGGAAGAGATCCAAGCCCTGAAACATAAGGAGATTGGAAAGAAAGCGTCATGAAATCTGGAGAGAACCTCCAGGTTTCCTCACTGGCTGTGATGGATACTTGCAAGAGGGTGAGATGGATACTAGAGTGCAGAAGCTCAGGAAGAGATCCAAGACCTGAAACATAAGGAGATTGGAAAGACAGCATCATGAAATCTGGAGGGAACCTCCAAGGTTCCACGCTGGCTGTGACGAATACTTAAAAGCGGGTGAGATGGATACAAGAGTGCAGAAGCTCAGGAAGAGATCCAAGACCTGAAACATAAGGAGATTGGAAAGAAAGTGTCATGAGATCTGGAGGGAACCTCCAGGTTTCCACGCTGGCTGTGACGGATATTTAAAAACGGGTGAGATGGATACAAGAGTGCAGAAGCTCAGGAAGAGATCCAAGACATGAACCATAAAGAGATTGGAAAGAACTCATCGTGAAACCTGGAGGGAACCTCCAGGTTTACACGCTGGGTGTGACGGATACTTGCAAGAGGGTGAGATGGATACCAGAGTGCAGAAGCTCAGGAAGAGATCCAAGACCTGAAACATAAGGAGATTGGACAAAAAGCGTCATGAAATCTGGAGGGACCCTCCAGGTTTCCTCACTGGCTGTGACGGATACTCACAGGAGGGTGAGATGGATATAAGAGTGCAGAAGCTCAGGAAGAGAACCAAGACCTGAACTATAAAGAAATTGGAAAGAGCTCATCGTGAAACCTGGAGGGAACCTCCAGGTTTACACGCTGGGTGTGACGGATACTTGCAAGAGGGTGAGATGGATACCAGAGTGCAGAAGCTCAGGAAGAGATCCAAGACCTGAAACATAAGGAGATTGGAAAAAAGCGTCAGGAAATCTGGAGGGAATCTACAGGTTTCCACGCCGGCTGTGACGGATACTTGCAAGCGAGTGAGATGGATATAAAAGTGCAGAAGCTCAGGAAGAGATCCACGCCCTGAAACATAAGGAGATTGGAAAGACAGCGTCATGAAATCTGGAGGGAACCTCCAGGTTTCATCACTGGCTTTGACGGATACTTGCAAGAGGGTGGGATGGATATAAGAGTGCAGGTGCTCAGGAAGAGATCCAAGACCTGAAACATAAGGAGATTGGAAAGAAAGCGTCATGAAATCTGGAGGGAACCTCCAGGTTTCCTCACTGGCTGTGATGGATACTTGCAAGAGGGTGAGATGGATATAAGAGTGCAGAAGCTCAGGAAGAGAACCAAGACCTGAACCATAAAGAGATTGGAAAGAGCTCATCGTGAAACCTGGAGGGAACCTCCAGGTTTACACGCTGGGTGTGACGGATACTTGCAAGAGGGTGAGATGGATACCAGAGTGCAGAAGCTCAGGAAGAGACCCAAGACGTGAAACATAAGGAGACTGGAAAGACAGCGTCAGGGAAATCTGGAGGGAACCTCCAAGTTTCCACGCTGGCTGTGACGAATACTTGCAAGAGGGTGAGATGGATACCAGAGTGCAGAAGCTCAGGAAGAGACCCAAGACGTGAAACATAAGGAGACTGGAAAGACAGCGTCAGGGAAGTCTGGAGGGAACCTCCAAGTTTCCACGCTGGCTGTGACGAATACTTAAAAGCGGGTGAGATGGATATAAGAGTGCAGAAGCTCAGGAAGACATCCAAGACCTGAAACATAAGGAGATTGGAAAAAAGCGTCAGGAAATCTGGAGGGAATCTACAGGTTTCCACGCTGGCTGTGACGGATACTTGCAAGCGGGTGGGATGGATATAAGAGTGCAGAAGCTCAGGAAGAGATCCAAGACCTGAAACATAAGGAGACTGGAAAGACAGTGTCATGAAATCTGGAGGGAACCTCCAAGTTTCCACGCTGGCTGTGACGGATACTTGCAAGCGGGAGAAATGGATACAAGAGTGCAGAAGCCAGGAAGAGATCCAAGACCTGAAACATAAGGAGATTGGAAAGACAGCGTCGGGAAATCTGGAGGGAACCTCCAAGTTTCCACGCTGGCTGTGACGGATACTTGCAAGAGGGTGAGATGGATATAAGAGTGCAGAAGCTCAGGAAGAGATCCAAGCCCTGAAACATAAGGAGATTGGAAAAAAGCGTCAGGAAATCTGGAGGGAACCTCCAAGTTTCCACGCTGGCTGTGACGAATACTTAAAAACGGGTGAGATGGATACAAGAGTGCAGAAGCTCAGGAAGAGATCCAAGACCTGAAACATAAGGAGATTGGAAAAAAGCGTCAGGAAATCTGGAGGGAATCTACAGGTTTCCACGCCGGCTGTGACGGATACTTGCAAGCGACTGAGATGGATATAAAAGTGCAGTAGCTCAGGAAGAGATCCACGCCCTGAAACACAAGGAGATTGGAAAGAAAGTGTCATGAAATCTGGAGGGAACCTCCAGGTTTCCACGCTGGCTGTGACAAATACTTGCAATCGAGTGAGACGGATACCAGAGTGCAGAAGCTCAGGAAGAGATCCAAGACATGAACCATAAAGAAATTGGAAAGAGCTCATCGTGAAACCTGGAGGGAACCTCTAGGTTTACACGCTGGGTGTGACGGATACTTGCAAGAGGGTGAGATGGATACAAGAGTGCAGAAGCTCAGGAAAAGATCCAAGACCTGAAACATGAGGAGATTGGAAAGAAAGTGTCATGAAATCTGGAGGGAATCTCCAAGTTTCCACGCTGGCTGTGACGAATACTTAAAAGCGGGTGAGATGGATACAGGAGTGCAGAAGCTCAGGAAGAGATCCACGCCCTGAAACATAAGGAGATTGGAAAAAAGCGTCATGAAATCTGGAGGGAACCTCCAAGTTTCCACGCTGGCTGTGACGAATACTTAAAAGCGGGTGAGATGGATACAAGAGTGCAGAAGCCAGGAAGAGATCCAAGACCTGAAACATAAGGAGATTGGAAAAAAGCGTCAGGAAATCTGGAGGGAATCTACAGGTTTCCATGCCGGCTGTGACGGATACTTGCAAGCGAGTGAGATGGATATAAGAGTGCAGGAGCTCAGGAAGAGATCCAAGACCTGAAACATAAGGAGATTGGAAAGACAGCGTCATGAAATCTGGAGGGAACCTCCAAGTTTCCACGCTGGCTGTGACGGATACTTGCAAGCGGGTGAGATGGATACAAGAATGCAGAAGCCAGGAAGAGATCCAAGACCTGAAACATAAAGAAATTGGAAAGAGCTCATCGTGAAACCTGGAGGGAACCTACAGGTTTACACGCTGGGTGTGACGGATACTTGCAAGAGGGTGAGATGGATATAAAAGTGCAGAAGCTCAGGAAGAGATCCAAGACCTGAAACATGAGGAGATTGGAAAGACAGTGTCATGAAATCTGGAGGGAACCTCCAAGTTTCCACGCTGGCTGTGACGAATACTTGCAAGAGGGTGAGATGGATACAAGAGTGCAGAAGCCAGGAAGAGATCCACGCCCTGAAACATGAGGAGATTGGAAAGACAGCATCATGAAATCTGGAGGGAACCTCCAAGTTTCCACGCTGGCTGTGACGGATACTTGCAAGCGGGTGAGATGGATACAAGAGTGCAGAAGCCAGGAAGAGATCCAAGACCTGAAACATAAGGAGATTGGAAAGAAAGCGTCATGAAATCTGGAGAGAACCTCCAGGTTTCCTCACTGGCTGTGATGGATACTTGCAAGAGGGTGAGATGGATATAAGAGTGCAGAAGCTCAGGAAGAGATCCAAGACCTGAAACATAAGGAGACTGGAAAGAAAGTGTCATGAGATCTGGAGGGAATCTCCAAGTTTCCACGCTGGCTGTGACGAATACTTAAAAACGGGTGAGATGGATACAAGAGTGCAGAAGCTCAGGAAGAGATCCAAGACCTGAAACATAAGGAGATTGGAAAAAAGCGTCAGGAAATCTGGAGGGAACCTCCAAGTTTCCACGCTGGCTGTGACGGATACTTGCAAGCGGGTGAGATGGATACAAGAGTGCAGAAGCCAGGAAGAGATCCACGCCCTGAAACATGAGGAGATTGGAAAGACAGCATCATGAAATCTGGAGGGAACCTCCAAGTTTCCACACTGGCTGTGACGGATACTTGCAAGCGGGTGAGATGGATACAGGAGTGCAGAAGCTTAGGAAGAGATCCAAGACCTGAAACATAAGGAGATTGGAAAAAAGCGCCAGGAAATCTGGAGGGAATCTACAGGTTTCCACGCCGGCTGTGACGGATACTTGCAAGCGAGTGAGATGGATATACGAGTGCAGGAGCTCAGGAAGAGATCCAAGCCCTGAAACATAAGGAGATTGGAAAGAAAGCGTCATGAAATCTGGAGAGAACCTCCAGGTTTCCTCACTGGCTGTGATGGATACTTGCAAGAGGGTGAGATGGATACTAGAGTGCAGAAGCTCAGGAAGAGATCCAAGACCTGAAACATAAGGAGATTGGAAAGACAGCATCATGAAATCTGGAGGGAACCTCCAAGGTTCCACGCTGGCTGTGACGAATACTTAAAAGCGGGTGAGATGGATACAAGAGTGCAGAAGCTCAGGAAGAGATCCAAGACCTGAAACATAAGGAGATTGGAAAGAAAGTGTCATGAGATCTGGAGGGAACCTCCAGGTTTCCACGCTGGCTGTGACGGATATTTAAAAACGGGTGAGATGGATACAAGAGTGCAGAAGCTCAGGAAGAGATCCAAGACATGAACCATAAAGAGATTGGAAAGAACTCATCGTGAAATCTGGAGGGAACCTCCAGGTTTACACGCTGGGTGTGACGGATACTTGCAAGAGGGTGAGATGGATACCAGAGTGCAGAAGCTCAGGAAGAGATCCAAGACCTGAAACATAAGGAGATTGGACAAAAAGCGTCATGAAATCTGGAGGGACCCTCCAGGTTTCCTCACTGGCTGTGACGGATACTCACAGGAGGGTGAGATGGATATAAGAGTGCAGAAGCTCAGGAAGAGAACCAAGACCTGAACTATAAAGAAATTGGAAAGAGCTCATCGTGAAACCTGGAGGGAACCTCCAGGTTTACACGCTGGGTGTGACGGATACTTGCAAGAGGGTGAGATGGATACCAGAGTGCAGAAGCTCAGGAAGAGATCCAAGACCTGAAACATAAGGAGATTGGAAAAAAGCGTCAGGAAATCTGGAGGGAATCTACAGGTTTCCACGCCGGCTGTGACGGATACTTGCAAGCGAGTGAGATGGATATAAAAGTGCAGAAGCTCAGGAAGAGATCCACGCCCTGAAACATAAGGAGATTGGAAAGACAGCGTCATGAAATCTGGAGGGAACCTCCAGGTTTCATCACTGGCTTTGACGGATACTTGCAAGAGGGTGGGATGGATATAAGAGTGCAGGTGCTCAGGAAGAGATCCAAGACCTGAAACATAAGGAGATTGGAAAGAAAGCGTCATGAAATCTGGAGGGAACCTCCAGGTTTCCTCACTGGCTGTGATGGATACTTGCAAGAGGGTGAGATGGATATAAGAGTGCAGAAGCTCAGGAAGAGAACCAAGAACTGAACCATAAAGAGATTGGAAAGACAGCGTCAGGGAAATCTGGAGGGAACCTCCAAGTTTCCACGCTGGCTGTGACGGATACTTGCAAGAGGGTGAGATGGATACCAGAGTGCAGAAGCTCAGGAAGAGACCCAAGACGTGAAACATAAGGAGACTGGAAAGACAGCGTCAGGGAAGTCTGGAGGGAACCTCCAAGTTTCCACGCTGGCTGTGACGAATACTTAAAAGCGGGTGAGATGGATATAAGAGTGCAGAAGCTCAGGAAGACATCCAAGACCTGAAACATAAGGAGATTGGAAAAAAGCGTCAGGAAATCTGGAGGGAATCTACAGGTTTCCACGCTGGCTGTGACGGATACTTGCAAGCGGGTGGGATGGATATAAGAGTGCAGAAGCTCAGGAAGAGATCCAAGACCTGAAACATAAGGAGACTGGAAAGACAGTGTCATGAAATCTGGAGGGAACCTCCAAGTTTCCACGCTGGCTGTGACGGATACTTGCAAGCGGGAGAAATGGATACAAGAGTGCAGAAGCCAGGAAGAGATCCAAGACCTGAAACATAAGGAGATTGGAAAGACAGCGTCGGGAAATCTGGAGGGAACCTCCAAGTTTCCACGCTGGCTGTGACGGATACTTGCAAGAGGGTGAGATGGATATAAGAGTGCAGAAGCTCAGGAAGAGATCCAAGCCCTGAAACATAAGGAGATTGGAAAAAAGCGTCAGGAAATCTGGAGGGAACCTCCAAGTTTCCACGCTGGCTGTGACGAATACTTAAAAACGGGTGAGATGGATACAAGAGTGCAGAAGCTCAGGAAGAGATCCAAGACCTGAAACATAAGGAGATTGGAAAAAAGCGTCAGGAAATCTGGAGGGAATCTACAGGTTTCCACGCCGGCTTTGACGGATACTTGCAAGCGACTGAGATGGATATAAAAGTGCAGTAGCTCAGGAAGAGATCCACGCCCTGAAACACAAGGAGATTGGAAAGAAAGTGTCATGAAATCTGGAGGGAACCTCCAGGTTTCCACGCTGGCTGTGACAAATACTTGCAATCGAGTGAGACGGATACCAGAGTGCAGAAGCTCAGGAAGAGATCCAAGACATGAACCATAAAGAAATTGGAAAGAGCTCATCGTGAAACCTGGAGGGAACCTCTAGGTTTACACGCTGGGTGTGACGGATACTTGCAAGAGGGTGAGATGGATACAAGAGTGCAGAAGCTCAGGAAAAGATCCAAGACCTGAAACATGAGGAGATTGGAAAGAAAGTGTCATGAAATCTGGAGGGAATCTCCAAGTTTCCACGCTGGCTGTGACGAATACTTAAAAGCGGGTGAGATGGATACAGGAGTGCAGAAGCTCAGGAAGAGATCCACGCCCTGAAACATAAGGAGATTGGAAAAAAGCGTCATGAAATCTGGAGGGAACCTTCAAGTTTCCACGCTGGCTGTGACGAATACTTAAAAGCGGGTGAGATGGATACAAGAGTGCAGAAGCTCAGGAAAAGATCCAAGACCTGAAACATAAGGAGATTGGAAAGAAAGTGTCATGAAATCTGGAGGGAACCTCCAAGTTTCCACGCTGGCTGTGACGAATACTTAAAAGCGGGTGAGATGGATACAAGAGTGCAGAAGCCAGGAAGAGATCCAAGACCTGAAACATAAGGAGATTGGAAAAAAGCGTCAGGAAATCTGGAGGGAATCTACAGGTTTCCATGCCGGCTGTGACGGATACTTGCAAGCGAGTGAGATGGATATAAGAGTGCAGGAGCTCAGGAAGAGATCCAAGACCTGAAACATAAGGAGATTGGAAAGACAGCGTCATGAAATCTGGAGGGAACCTCCAAGTTTCCACGCTGGCTGTGACGGATACTTGCAAGCGGGTGAGATGGATACAAGAATGCAGAAGCCAGGAAGAGATCCAAGACCTGAAACATAAAGAAATTGGAAAGAGCTCATCGTGAAACCTGGAGGGAACCTACAGGTTTACACGCTGGGTGTGACGGATACTTGCAAGAGGGTGAGATGGATATAAAAGTGCAGAAGCTCAGGAAGAGATCCAAGACCTGAAACATGAGGAGATTGGAAAGACAGTGTCATGAAATCTGGAGGGAACCTCCAAGTTTCCACGCTGGCTGTGACGAATACTTGCAAGAGGGTGAGATGGATACAAGAGTGCAGAAGCCAGGAAGAGATCCACGCCCTGAAACATGAGGAGATTGGAAAGACAGCATCATGAAATCTGGAGGGAACCTCCAAGTTTCCACGCTGGCTGTGACGGATACTTGCAAGCGGGTGAGATGGATACAAGAGTGCAGAAGCCAGGAAGAGATCCAAGACCTGAAACATAAGGAGATTGGAAAGAAAGCGTCATGAAATCTGGAGAGAACCTCCAGGTTTCCTCACTGGCTGTGATGGATACTTGCAAGAGGGTGAGATGGATATAAGAGTGCAGAAGCTCAGGAAGAGATCCAAGACCTGAAACATAAGGAGACTGGAAAGACAGCGTCAGGAAATCTGGAGGGAACCTCCAGGTTTCCACGCTGGCTGTGACGAATACTTAAAAGCGGGTGAGATGGATACAGGAGTGCAGAAGCTCAGGAAGAGATCCAAGACCTGAAACATAAGGAGATTGGAAAGAAAGTGTCATGAAATCTGGAGGGAACCTCCAGGTTTCCACGCTGGCTGTGACGGATATTTAAAAGCGGGTGAGATGGATACAAGAGTGCAGAAGCTCAGGAAGAGATCCAAGACCTGAAACATAAGGAGATTGGAACAAAAGTGTCATGAAATCTGGAGGGAAACGCCAAGTTTCCACGCTGGCTGTGACGGATACTTAAAAGCGGGCAAGATGGATATATGAGTGCAGAAGCCAGGAAGAGATCCAAGACCTGAAACATGAGGAGATTGGAAAGACAGCATCATGAAATCTGGAGGGAACCTGCAAGTTTCCACGCTGGCTGTGACGGATACTTGCAAGCGGGTGAGATGGATACAAGAGTGCAGAAGCCAGGAAGAGATCCAAGACCTGAAACATAAGGAGATTGGAAAGAAAGTGTCATGAGATCTGGAGGGAACCTCCAAGTTTCCACGCTGGCTGTGACGAATACTTAAAAACGGGTGAGATGGATACAAGAGTGCAGAAGCTCAGGAAGAGATCCAAGACCTGAAACATAAGGAGATTGGAAAAAAGCGTCAGGAAATCTGGAGGGAATCTACAGGTTTCCACGCCGGCTGTGACGGATACTTGCAAGCGAGTGAGATGGATATAAGAGTGCAGGAGCTCAGGAAGAGATCCAAGACCTGAAACATAAGGAGATTGGAAAGACAGCGTCATGAAATCTGGAGGGAACCTCCAAGTTTCCACGCTGGCTGTGACGGATACTTGCAAGCGGGTGAGATGGATACAAGAGTGCAGAAGCCAGGAAGAGATCCAAGACCTGAACCATAAAGAAATTGGAAAGAGCTCATCGTGAAACCTGGAGGGAACCTACAGGTTTACACGCTGGGTGTGACGGATACTTGCAAGAGGGTGAGATGGATATAAAAGTGCAGAAGCTCAGGAAGAGATCCAAGACCTGAAACATGAGGAGATTGGAAAGACAGTGTCATGAAATCTGGAGGGAACCTCCAGGTTTCCACGCTGGCTGTGATGGATACTTGCAAGCGGGTGAGATGGATACAAGAGTGCAGAAGCCAGGAAGAGATCCACGCCCTGAAACATGAGGAGATTGGAAAAAAGCGCCAGGAAATCTGGAGGGAATCTACAGGTTTCCACGCCGGCTGTGACGGATACTTGCAAGCGAGTGAGATGGATATACGAGTGCAGGAGCTCAGGAAGAGATCCAAGCCCTGAAACATAAGGAGATTGGAAAAAAGCGTCATGAAATCTGGAGGGAACCTCCAGGTTTCCTCACTGGCTGTGATGGATACTTGCAAGAGGGTGAGATGGATATAAGAGTGCAGAAGCTCAGGAAGAGATCCAAGACCTGAAACATAAGGAGACTGGAAAGACAGCGTCAGGAAATCTGGAGGGAACCTCCAAGTTTCCACGCTGGCTGTGACGAATACTTAAAAGCGGGTGAGATGGATACAAGAGTGCAGAAGCTCAGGAAGAGATCCAAGACCTGAAACATAAGGAGATTGGAAAGACAGCGTCAGGAAATCTGGAGGGAACCTCCAAGTTTCCACGCTGGCTGTGACGAATACTTAAAAACGGGTGAGATGGATACAAGAGTGCAGAAGCTCAGGAAGAGATCCAAGACCTGAAACATAAGGAGATTGGAAAGACAGCGTCAGGAAATCTGGAGGGAATCTACAGGTTTCCACGCCGGCTGTGACGAATACTTGCAAGCGACTGAGATGGATATAAAAGTGCAGTAGCTCAGGAAGAGATCCACGCCCTGAAACACAAGGAGATTGGAAAGACAGCATCAGGAAATCTGGAGGGAACCTCCAGGTTTCCACGCTGGCTGTGACGAATACTTGCAATCGAGTGAGACGGATACCAGAGTGCAGAAGCTCAGGAAGAGATCCAAGACCTGAAACATAAGGAGATTGGAAAGAAAGTGTCATGAAATCTGGAGGGAACCTCCAGGTTTCCACGCTGGCTGTGACGGATATTTAAAAGCGGGTGAGATGGATACAAGAGTGCAGAAGCTCAGGAAGAGATCCAAGACCTGAAACATAAGGAGATTGGAACAAAAGTGTCATGAAATCTGGAGGGAAACGCCAAGTTTCCACGCTGGCTGTGACGGATACTTAAAAGCGGGCAAGATGGATATATGAGTGCAGAAGCCAGGAAGAGATCCAAGACCTGAAACATGAGGAGATTGGAAAGACAGCATCATGAAATCTGGAGGGAACCTGCAAGTTTCCACGCTGGCTGTGACGGATACTTGCAAGCGGGTGAGATGGATACAAGAGTGCAGAAGCCAGGAAGAGATCCAAGACCTGAAACATAAGGAGATTGGAAAGAAAGTGTCATGAGATCTGGAGGGAACCTCCAAGTTTCCACGCTGGCTGTGACGAATACTTAAAAACGGGTGAGATGGATACAAGAGTGCAGAAGCTCAGGAAGAGATCCAAGACCTGAAACATAAGGAGATTGGAAAAAAGCGTCAGGAAATCTGGAGGGAATCTACAGGTTTCCACGCCGGCTGTGACGGATACTTGCAAGCGAGTGAGATGGATATAAGAGTGCAGGAGCTCAGGAAGAGATCCAAGACCTGAAACATAAGGAGATTGGAAAGACAGCGTCATGAAATCTGGAGGGAACCTCCAAGTTTCCACGCTGGCTGTGACGGATACTTGCAAGCGGGTGAGATGGATACAAGAGTGCAGAAGCCAGGAAGAGATCCAAGACCTGAACCATAAAGAAATTGGAAAGAGCTCATCGTGAAACCTGGAGGGAACCTACAGGTTTACACGCTGGGTGTGACGGATACTTGCAAGAGGGTGAGATGGATATAAAAGTGCAGAAGCTCAGGAAGAGATCCAAGACCTGAAACATGAGGAGATTGGAAAGACAGTGTCATGAAATCTGGAGGGAACCTCCAGGTTTCCACGCTGGCTGTGATGGATACTTGCAAGCGGGTGAGATGGATACAAGAGTGCAGAAGCCAGGAAGAGATCCACGCCCTGAAACATGAGGAGATTGGAAAGACAGCATCATGAAATCTGGAGGGAGCCTCCAAGTTTCCACACTGGCTGTGACAGATACTTGCAAGCGGGTGAGATGGATACAGGAGTGCAGAAGCTTAGGAAGAGATCCAAGACCTGAAACATAAGGAGATTGGAAAAAAGCGCCAGGAAATCTGGAGGGAATCTACAGGTTTCCACGCCGGCTGTGACGGATACTTGCAAGCGAGTGAGATGGATATACGAGTGCAGGAGCTCAGGAAGAGATCCAAGCCCTGAAACATAAGGAGATTGGAAAGACAGCATCAGGAAATCTGGAGGGAACCTCCAAGTTTCCTCACTGGCTGAGATGGATACTTGCAAGAGGGTGAGATGGATATAAGAGTGCAGAAGCTCAGGAAGAGATCCAAGACCTGAAACATAAGGAGACTGGAAAGACAGCGTCAGGAAATCTGGAGGGAACCTCCAAGTTTCCACGCTGGCTGTGACGAATACTTAAAAACGGGTGAGATGGATAGAAGAGTGCAGAAGCTCAGGAAGAGATCCAAGACCTGAAACATAAGGAGATTGGAAAAAAGCGTCAGGAAATCTGGAGGGAATCTACAGGTTTCCACGCCGGCTGTGACGGATACTTGCAAGCGACTGAGATGGATATAAAAGTGCAGTAGCTCAGGAAGAGATCCACGCCCTGAAACACAAGGAGATTGGAAAGACAGCATCAGGAAATCTGGAGGGAACCTCCAGGTTTCCACGCTGGCTGTGACGAATACTTGCAATCGAGTGAGACGGATACCAGAGTGCAGAAGCTCAGGAAGAGAGCCAAGACCTGAAACATAAGGAGATTGGAACAAAAGTGTCATGAAATCTGGAGGGAAATGCCAAGTTTCCACGCTGGCTGTGACGGATACTTAAAAGCGGGCAAGATGGATATATGAGTGCAGAAGCCAGGAAGAGATCCAAGACCTGAAACATAAGGAGATTGGAACAAAAGTGTCATGAAATCTGGAGGGAAATGCCAAGTTTCCACGCTGGCTGTGACGGATACTTAAAAGCGGGCAAGATGGATATATGAGTGCAGAAGCCAGGAAGAGATCCAAGACCTGAAACATAAAGAGATTGGAAAGAGCTCATCGTGAAATCTGGAGGGAACCCCCAGGTTTCAACGCTGGCTGTGACGGATACTTGCAAGCGAGTGAGAAGGATACAAGAGTGCAGAAGCTCAGGAAGAGATCCAAGACATGAACCATAAAGAAATTGGAAAGAGCTCATCGTGAAACCTGGAGGGAACCTCTAGGTTTACACGCTGGGTGTGACGGATACTTGCAAGAGAGTGAGATGGATACCAGAGTGCAGAAGCTCAGGAAGAGATCCAAGACCTGAAACATAAGGAGATTGGAAAGACAGCGTCAGGGAAATCTGGAGGGAACCTCCAGGTTTCCACGCTGGCTGTGACGGATACTTGCAAGAGGGTGAGATGGATATAAGAGTGCAGAAGCTCAGGAAGAGATCCAAGACCTGAACCATAAAGAAATTGGAAAGAGCTCATCGTGAAACCTGGAGGGAACCCCCAGGTTTCAACGCTGGCTGTGACGTATGCTTGCAAGCGAGTGAGAAGGATACAAGAGTGCAGAAGCTCAGGAAGAGATCCAAGACCTGAAACATAAGGAGATTGGAACGAAAGCGTCATGAAATCTGGAGGGAACCTCCAGCTTTCCTCACTGCCTGTGACGGATACTTGCAAGCGGGTGAGATGGATATCAGAGTGCAGGAGCTCAGGAAGAGATCCAAGACCTGAAACATAAAGAGATTGGGAAAAAAGTGTTGCGAAATCTGGAGAGAACCTCCAAGTTTCCTCACTGGCTGTGACGAATACTTGCAAGAGGGTGAGATGGATACAAGAGTGCAGAAGATCAGGAAGAGATCCAAGACTTGAAAAATAAGGAGATTGGAAAGAAAGCGTCATGAAATCTGGAGGGAACCTCCAGCTTTCCTCACTGCCTGTGCCGAATAGTTAAAAGCGCGTGAGATGGATACCAGAGTGCAGGAGCCCAGGAAGAGATCTAAGAGAGAGGGATTGGAAAGAAAGTGTCATGAATTTTTGAAATTTCTTTAAGACATTTCACTTCCCAAACCAGAAGCTTTTTTACCCCCTGCAAATGTCCTACGTTTTTTTTTTAGTTTAAGTGCTGAAGCTTCATGAAAATCTAAAAAAAAATATGCTGTGGCGTTCCAACCTACTTAAAGTACAGCGACCTGAACTCCTTTTTGTTTTTCCCACAGTGCTGGGCATACACCGTGTGATTTTTGGCCCACTTTGAGCCAATTTTTCAGTCATGCCAGCGTTTTGGTGATCGCTCGAGTTTCGATGTGTCGTGCATCGTGCTGTATACATGGGTTAACGAGAAGCGATTAACACTAGAATTACTGAGCCTTTTTTTCCACCTCACGACCAGCTCCCGATAATCAGTCGTTTGGTCGTAAGACAGTGAGACCTTTTTGAAATCCTGTCGGCCGCCGTGAGGATGTCACCGTAGCCTCTCACACTGCGCTTGCACAAACACAGAAATGAAAGTGAAAAAGACGGAGTATAAGGCAGCGGAAACAAGCAAAGTAAGCACAACTTTTAAAACTTTGGCAGGCTCATCTGAGCCTTTTCCATGTGGCCTCACAAAATTATCACGACCACAACAACCATGAAAATATTTGGATGGACACTGCTGCTGAATCACAGCTGCCTGATCAATAATTTTCATAAGCAATTTAGCAAAGTTTATGGTGGTGGTGCGTGTCTGTGTGAGTGAAAGACAGAGAGGGAGAGCAAGGGACAGATTCTGCGTTATAACCTTGACGCATAGTGTGAGTACTCGGGTCGCATGGGGACGTATAGTGTGAGTACTCGGGTCGCATCGGGACGTATAGTGTGAGACCCTGCATCGTGACCCACGAACTTCTAACCCCTGCAAGTCAATCATACAGTTGGAGCAGGAGCGGAATAATGCTGGGGATACACTGTGCGATTTTTGGCCCATTTTGAGCCGATTTTTCAGTCGTGCGACCGTTTTGGTGATCGGCCCGATTTTGGCCTTCATCGTGCCTCGTGCATGGTGTAGTATACATGGGGTAACGAGAAGCGATTAACACCTCACGACCAGCTCCCGATCATCAATTGCTTAACCTACGAACTTCTAACCTCTGCGAGTCAATCGTACAGTTTGAGCAGGAGCTGAATCGCGCGACTGAAAAAAATCGCACAGCGTATGCCCGCCGATGCTGATGGAAATGGACGAAACGCAAAGTGAGACAAATGCGGTTTCTGACCTCTATTTATCCCCTCGATAGGTGTGACGTAACGGCCGCACTTCAAAGCACGACCAAACTTCAAAGCACTCAGCTTTGTGACGTGACATAATCTTCGTTCTGATGAGAGGGTTTTGGAGTTGACGTTACGCCGCAATGCATTGTGGGGGCGCGGCACCATTTTCGGGTCTACGAATCAAAACAAACACACTGGCTGTGTCCCAATAGTTGGGTTGCGGTCACGTGGTTCTGATGACGTCCGGAGGCAGCGCGATTTTTGAGTGGAGGGCGGAAGTAAACATGGAGGACACTGTGGAGAGTCAGGAGAGCAGCTATTGTGCAACTTTAGACCCCGTTTCTCGGGAGAGATATAAACAGATAGTTAAAAAATATATCTGAGAGACTGCACGCTTGAAGTACGCATTTTAAGTGCGGTTACGTCACCGCCACGCGACGACGGCTGTCCCAATTCGAAGTGTACTTCAAATGCATACTCCAAATGCGCCGTCGATCTCCCCAAATATCAAGCGTGGTGCGGTGCACGCTTCGTGGTCCCATATATCCCACAATTCATAGCGCGGCGGTGGGTGTGGATAATTTTGCCGCAAAATACGACAGAAGGGAGCGGCCGAAGATGTTTTTTTTATTTTTCCAAACTTTATTGAACTTATAAAGCGAACAGTCAGTCATTCCAGTTCAGTCTGTACAGTAGACATACAAGGCAAATAAGAGTAACAATATACAGTACAATGAAATAAGAAGGATAAATAAATAAAGGATAAAAAAAAGAAAAAAAGGGGGGAATGTGACAGACTTCATAACAACTTTGTACTTGAAAGTTGTGACAGCTCATTCCTTAAACATTTCTGAATGAATTTCAATCAATGATAAACCTTTTTTATTGGACGTTAATTTAAGAGAGTTTAAGTAATATTCAATTTCAATCAAAAACAAATTAAATGATGGGGTTGAGTTTTGAAATGTACATTTATGTATATGGAATTTCCCTAATAAGATGGAGCGGCCGAAGAGTGAACTGTCAAAAGTACTGAATATGACATCACTTATTTATGTGCGAATGTTTAATAATTAAAGTCAGTCATATATCCACAAACACAACAAGCTGGAAGTCAGTGATATATGTATATGTGTATATATATATGTGTGTGTATATATATATATATATATATATATATATATATATATATATATATATATATCATAATAATATTGGCCATATTATATTTACATTGCCACAGTGAGATGACTTTAGTCTCATGAACAACATTAACTAATTGTTATTTACTAACTAATCTTAAATGACTGTTCAGCACAGAAATGAAGCCCAACAATCATGTTTTACAGTCCTGTGGTCTCAGCCTCAGATACTCAACTAATCAAAGTGATGTCATGACAAAAATGAATGACTAACAAAACATTTTTCTCCTTCATTTCTGTCAAACAAAGCTGTATGTAACGTGTCTCGCGGTTAGTATCATGGTTGCTAGGCAACCTGAACAGCGCGACAAAGCGTATACCGTCCCATTTCACAAGCCTCTCACTTCCGCACTACTCGTACTTATAGTACGCACCGTACGTAGTACGAGAAGTGCGCGTACTTCAAGCGTGCAGTCTCTTAATTGGGACACAGCCACTGTGTTGGAACGACGATTACAAGATGCTTAAAAGCAGCTCAAAAGAGAATGGACTGCATTGACACTGATTTCGTTCAGAAGCAAAGCAGCTGTAGCCTACTTGCAGAAAATAGCATGCATTGGAAAGGACCCTTATGAAAAGGACACCAAGGGAACAGTTTACCCTGCCCGGGATAGGGTTACCGGGGCCCCGCCCTGGAGCCAGGCCCGGGGAGGGTGCCCGAGGGCGAGCGTCTGGTGGCCGGGCCTTAGTCCATGGGGCCCGGCCGGGCACGGCCCGAAGAGGAGACATGGGCCCATCCTCCCGCAGGCCCATTGTGTGCCGGGTGGCGGCCAGGAGCGGAGGCCCTGGCGGACTGACCCCCGGCTGCCAAGACTGGCAATAGGGACATGGAATGTCACCTCTCTTTTGGGGAAGGAGCCTGAGTTAGTGCGTGAGGTTATAGTCGGGCTCACCTCTACACATGGCTTGGGCTCTGGAACCAGTCTCCTGGAGAGGGGCTGGACTCTGTCTCAGTCTGGAGTTGCCCCTGGTGAGAGGCGGCGGGCTGGGGTGGGTATTCTAATATCCCCTCGGCTTGCTGCCGGTACGTTGGGGTTTTTCCCGGTGGACGAGAGGGTTTGTTCCCTGTGCCTTAGGGTCGGGGAACGGGTCCTGACTGTCATCTGCGCTTATGCGCCGAGTGGCAGTTCAGAGTACCCAGCCTTCTTAGAGTCCCTTGGGGGGGGGGGGGGGGGGGTGCTGGAGGGTGCTCCACCTGGAGACTCTGTTGTCCTGCTGGGAGACTTCAATGCTCACGTGGGTAACGACAGCGAGACCTGGAGGGGCGTGATTGGGAGGAACGGCCTCCCTGATCTGAACCCGAGCGGTGCTTTGTTATTGGACTTCTGTGCTAATCACAGTTTGGCCATAACGAACACCCTGTTCGAACATAAGAGTGTCCATAAGTGCACGTGGCACCAGGACGCTCTAGGCCGTAGGTCGATGATCGATTTTGTAATCGTATCAGCAGACCTGCGACCATATGTTCTGGACACTCGGGTAAAGAGAGGGGCTGAGCTGTCAACTGATCACCACCTGGTGGTGAGTTGGATCAGGTGGCGGGGGAGGACGCTGGACAGACCTGGTGCACCTAAACGCGTAGTGAGGGTGTGCTGGGAACGTCTAGCAGAGGCCCCAGTCCGCGAGATCTTCAACGCACACCTCCGGCAGAGCTTCAACAGCATTCCGATGGAGACTGGGGACATTGAGTCCGAATGGACCATGTTCAGCGTCTCCATTGCCGAAGCTGCTGCATTGAGCTGCGGCCGCAAGGTGGTTGGTGCCTGCCGCGGTGGTAATCCCCGAACCAAATGGTGGACACCAGAGGTGAAGGGAGCCACCAGGCTGAAGAAGGAGTCCTATCGGGCTTGGTTAGCCTGTGGGACTCCGGAGGCAGCCAACAGGTATCGACAGGCCAAGCGGAATGCGGCTCGGGCAGTGGCTGAAGCAAAAACTCGGGTGTAGGAGGAGTTCGGAGAGGCCATGGAAAAAGACTTTCGGACTGCCTCGAAGAGATTCTGGCAAACCATCAGACGTCTCAGGAGGGGAAAGCGGTGCTCTACCTGCACTGTGTATAGTGCTGGCGGAGCGCTACTGACGTCGACTGAGAAAATTGTCAGGCGGTGGAAGGAATACTTCGAGGACCTCCTTAATCCTACTGACACGTCTTCCGAGGAGGAAGCAGAGTCTGGGGATGAGGGGAATGACCCGCCAATTTCCGGGGGCGAGGTCACTGAGGCAGTTAAACAACTCCTTGGTGGCAGAGCCCCTGGTGTTGATGAGGTCCGCCCCGAGTTCCTGAAGGCTCTGGACATTGTAGGGCTGTCCTGGTTGACACGCCTCTGCAATGTTGCGTGGAGATCAGGGGCAGTACCTGTGGACTGGCAGACCGGGGTGGTGGTCCCCATCTTTAAGAAGGGGGACCGGAGGGTGTGTTCCAACTACAGGGGGATCACACTCCTCAGCCTCCCTGGGAAAGTCTATGCCAGGGTGCTGGAAAGGAGAGTTCGTCCGTTAGTCGAACCTTGGATACAGGAGGAACAATGCGGTTTTCGTCCTGGTCGCGGAACACTGGACCAGCTCTTTATCCTCTCCAGGATACTTGAGGGTGCATGGGAGTTTGCCCAACCAGTCTACATGTGTTTTGTGGACTTGGAGAAGGCATTCGACCGTGTCCCTCGGGGTGCCCTGTGGGAGGTGTTGCGGGAGTATGGGGTGTCTGGCCCATTGCTACGGGCCATTCGATCCCTATACAACCGTTGCAAGAGCTTGGTTCGCATTGCCGGCAATAAGTCGGACTCGTTCCCGGTGGGTGATGGGCTCCGCCAGGGCTGCCCTTTGTCTCCGGTTCTGTTCATAATTTTTATGGACAGGATTTCTAGGCGCAGCCAAGTGGCAGAGGGCTTTCGCTTTGGTGGCCTCAGAATCTCATCTCTGATTTTTGCAGATGATGTGGTTCTGTTGGCTTCATCGGGTGAGGGCCTCCAGCTCGCACTGGAACGGTTCGCAGCCGAGTGTGAAGCAGCGGGAATGAGGATCAGCACCTCCAAATCTGAGGCCATGGTTCTCAGCCGGAAAAGGGTGGAGTGCCCACTCCGGGTCGGGGATGAGTTCCTGCCCCAAGTGGAGGAGTTCAAGTATCTCGGGGTCTTGTTCGCGAGTGATGGGAGAAGGGAGCCGGAGATCGACAGACGGATTGGGGCTGCGGCTGCAGTAATGCAGATGCTGCACCGGTCTGTCGTGGTGAAGAGGGAGCTGAGTGTAAAAGCGAAGCTCTCAATTTACCGGTCGATCTACGTCCCTACCCTCACCTATGGCCACGAGCTGTGGGTAGTGACCGAAAGAACGAGATCGCGGATACAAGCGGCAGAAATGAGCTTCCTCCGAAGGGTGGCTGGCCTCTCCCTTAGAGATAGGGTGAGAAGTTCGGCCATCCGGGAGGGGCTCAGAGTAGAGCAGCTGCTGCTCCACATCGAAAGGAGCCAGCTGAGGTGGTTCGGGCATCTGACAAGGATGCCCCCTGGGCGCCTCCTGGGTGAGGTGTTCCAGGCATGTTCCACCGGGAGGAGGCCCCGGGGAAGACCCAGGACACGCTGGAGAGATTATACCTCTCGGCTGGCCTGGGAACGCCTTGGTGTTCCCCCGGATAAGCTGGAGGAGGTGGCTGGGGAGAGGGAGGTCTGGGCCTCTTTGCTTAGGCTGCTGCCCCCGCGACCCGGCCCCGGATAAAGCGGATGAAGATGGATGGATGGAAATGTGGACCCGTATGAAATACGGCCGTGGAGTAGAAACCCTGAAGACCAACCGCTATTAATGTAGCCTGACATATTTCGTACCTTATCCTTGGAGTCAGCGCGTACAAGTCGTCATTCAAACAAAGGTAAGTCAGCTCGAGTACTGCGAGTAAAATGCGTTTGATTTCCCTGCAAACATTCACATGAGTGTAGCATAAATTCATTCATGAGGGGAAATTACAGTGAGAACATGTGGAGGCTGTTAGAGGGATAACATAGTGAGTTCAGTGCATTGATGTGACATTGTCCTGAAGGATTTAGTTATTCTGTATAGTTAAAGAATTTGCAATGATTTATTAATGTTTATTATAAATAATCCTAATTATACATCTTGCTTCCATATTTGTATCTCGTGTCACTAAAAATACATTTTATTTTAATTTTATACATTGATTAATGACCTGCAGAATCTCCTTATCATATTAAGTGATTCATGATTGTCATTTTATGCTTTCTCCATCTCTAAAGTCATGACATCCTTGCATTACATACTTTAGGTTCATTTTCTGCAGGCAGGTTTCTGACAGAGAACAGGCAGATTTACACTATGACATGCAGCGTTCTTTCTAAACACTTATCTACATTTATGATAAAGTAGATAAAACACATTTGTGTCGGCCTTGGCTCATAGTTCTTGTCTTTAAATGAACTTTGTCTGTGTGTGTTTCAGGTCCTGCACTCTCAAAGACTGAATGAACCAGCATTGCAGCCATGGGTCACTGTGAGCATCACAGGGAAGTTTGAAGCCGCCCACTGCACCTGTAAGGCCGGAGTCGCGGAGACCTGCAGCCATGTCGCTGCTCTTCTGTTTAATGTAGAAGCAACAGTGTTGATCTGTGGCACAAGGAGTGTTACAGATGAACCTGCATACTGGGTTTTGCTGGGTAATATGACCAAGATACAGCCAGAGGTTGGCCATAAGATAGACTTCTCCTCTTCAGCTGCCCAAAAAAAAGGCTCTCAATCAAAACATAAACAGACCATCTGTAATGAAAGGTAAAAGGAGCCGTCCTCAAAAAAGAAAAATCCCACCTGCTACTGTGGAGGAGTTGTCACTGCTATAATGCCATAATGTTTTATCTAGGGGTCTAGATTTATGCCTGTGGTGCACTGCCGTGTAAATAATTTGCATTTACTGAATATGTACTGACTGAGTACCACTGTTCAAAAATTGAATAAAGAAACAAACTAATTTTTGCCTCTTTTTTATTTTTATTAAAACCACCTTATAGAACATCACATCAGTAACAGTGTAGAATCAATGTCATTTATAGTTTACAAATGACAAAATGTTTACACAAAATCATGACAGTGTTTACATGATATTACCCACTACTAACATTACTTTATTTACTGTATCTTTTGAAAAAATACCGCTATTTATACAGCAAAAGACTTAAGAATATTTAACAGGAGCAGGTTTCATTTTTCCCTGGTTTTACTACCACACTGTTCACTAAACGCAGAAAACCACCATCTTATCCAGAAGGGTCACCTCTTCACCCTCACATGGAAGAAGTAATCTGATTGGCATGGTGGTATGTTTGAAGCAGGTCCCTTGTGTAGCACTGGAACCCAGTCACGATGTTTCATCCATTTCATTGGCTGGTTTGCTGCAATAATGCCAAATAATTAGCAACTCTATAAATATTAGGTAGTTCTGCAAAATCACTCAGTAGGATGTTTGTTCTAATTTGCTATGACCTCAGAGCGCATCGAAAATAAAACTAATAGGCTATAAAGAGTGATATGAACATATGAATGAAAATGTCTGGAGCACCAACAGATATTTGGAAATGGAAGAGAACTGGATATCAGCTCGTCTCACAGCTAGTGATGTGACGTTCTGTATCGAGGCTTCGAAGCTAGTGTCGAGTAATGAGGCACCAGAAAGCCTAAGTGTAGGCAGGAAGCTGTGTAAAGTTGTTAATCCCTGTTCAGTGGGGTTCAGTTCATTTAAGCATTAGTTAAGTTCATTCCTGAAGGCCCATCAACTTGAATGTTTTCCTTGTCTCCCTGCTTTATCACACCTAATTTGACTAGTCAGATGTGTTTGGGTGATCAGAAACAAATTTACACCAAGTTAATACTGCAAATATACACAATTAGGTTAGGGTGTGAAGCCAGGACCTACCAACTCTATGATCTTCACTAAGCCAGCACCAAATAGGATGGCCCAGACTGGAGTATGGTAATTAGAATTGTAAAATTTGGTTTTCTGTGTTACAAATGCATGTTCTATTTGTTCATTTTTGCATGTGTCAGAATAGGTATTAATTTACTTACAACATTGCACTTTCTGAAGACGGCTAACTTCAGAAAGATACATCCCAGTCTCTAACTTATGCACCACTGTTTCAGTTGTTGTTCAGTATAATAACCTTCTTCCTTACATTATTGACATTGATGTTTTCTTTAGGAGTCGATTCTACAGAGGCATTGTGGGTCAATTACCAGATCCTTGCTTGTTCAGAATAACGGAGGCATATGCAAAATTTAATATTGAGGACAGGCCACTTGTGACCACAATGAACCTGAGAAGACCTGACAAGCCCCTTGTGGAAAGTGCCTTTGGGCTGGTGCAGGAGGGCAGTGTTCTGTCCTATCAGCAGCCAGTTTTGACAACCTGGTACATCACACTACACCTTGATGCACCACCAACACCGCACTTGCCTCTGGAGGGGTGTGACATCAAGGAAACTCTGCTCACTCAGACAGCCTGTGATATTTTCTCAAACTGCTGAGCTGAACAAGTTTCCAAAGAACATGCTGTGTGACACGATAAATATCCTTTAACCTGTTAACCTGTGGCTTCTGGAAGAAACTCGTCTGAGTCAGTCACTGCAAACACATTTGTATCATCAAGTGTTTGTCAAATGATATGTTTTTCTACACTTAGGGTCATTTTCTATGTTGCAGTGCAGTAAAGTGCATGTTTCTTCTGTGTTCAATCATACATGTTCTAATTGTTATAAACAGAACAAATATTTCCTTACTTAACTGGTTGATTCTTAACTTGTTTAACTGAAAATTGATGAAATGCCATAGTATTATTTTTTTTTAAATTGTAACTACTAATAAAAAGTCCTGTGTGTACTTTGGTGTGTGTTTTATGTTATTTCATTGCAAATAAATAATAGTCATTTTATTTTATATTTACACACAATCTTAGATCTCTGGCATGGCAAGGCAATAGTCAGGTACATGCAATTTGAAACCTGACATTCCAGAGCAAAGCATGAAGCACACAGCACGTGGTCAACGTGACTCATATGGAGACTGACAACATTACAAGGAATAAGGGAAAATTGAGGTTTCCACAGAAAAGACTTTCTTTTTTTTCCTTTTTTTGTTACAATAACTCAAAAAGAAGGTGCAATATGATTTTTAAATTCATATCATAGGTGTGAGTTTAGAGTTCAGATTTTTTCTGCACATTCTTTCTTTTTGTATTTAACTATGATGGTAAATACATTTTGCAACATATTTGCCTTCATATTTACTAACTCCATCAAAATATTTTCTTTTGCTTTAATTAATGAAAATGAAGGGTTTTAGTTTCCCCTCAGATCCTTTCATCCTCTTGATTTATGAAAGTCTCCACTTGCTCTTAAAGTAGGAACAGTTCACCTTTCCAGCTGTATTTTAAATACTGATGAGTTTACTTAAATTGTTAGCCTATTGGTCAAAATGTGTTGTGTTTCTGATTCATTTTTAATGCTTTACTCAAATAATACATCCACATTTCAGCACGTAAGCAGCTGTTTGTCTCAGTATTACCCAAAAACATACTGAGGCCTGGTGATCACGAAGTATGTGGGACATAAAAGCATGTTAGGAAGAGACTAGGGCCATTTTCAGTTCGTGCCTGCTTTCTCTCCAACACCTTGGCTCAAAAAATGCCCTCAGTGGTGATGCTGAAGTTGACCTCGACCTTGTGAGCCAATTTTTGTTTCATCTCCCACTTCATATGCTGCAGATGCTCCTGCAGCTCAGTCTTCTCATTGTTTGCAGGGATAACCATTTCATTATGAGGAAGAGGAGCAGGAATGTAGTCCAAAGACAAATGGATGTGGAGAGGAACACTGGGACTTTCTCTCTTTCTATCTCTGTTTTTTTCATTTGCTAATTCCCCTTAAGAGGAATGAGTTCATGTTCATGGGCTCTGTTGCCACATGTTGTGGTTCACTTTCTAGAATAAGGATGAGTTCGTTTCTGGTCATACCACAGAGAAGCAGCCAGAAAGAAAACGTGCTTCACGGTCAAAAACATAGACAAAACAGTTGCATGACTTAGTGTAATTATTTGAGTACAGAGATTAGACTTAAAGCAGGATGATAATAAGTTGTGATTTAAAAAAAAAATATTGTGTGAATGTGTGTGAATGTGTGTGTGAATGGGTGGATGACTGGATATGTAAAGCGCTTTGGGGTCCTTAGGGAGTCCTTTAGGGGTCCTTTAGAAACATTCCATTCACCTAAAGTAATTTACATCCAATAGTATAACAAAACTGTCTGAAGAAGGCATGACGGAGACACACTTTCGTGTTTTTTATGCAAAATTCTGACCCTACCTTCTGAATCTTGCTCACATTGTTTTTCCAGTCTTCTAATTTCCATTTTTGGTGAGCCTGTGCTGTCTTAGTTGACAGGAGTGGGACCGAATGTAGTCTTCTGCTGTTGTAGACCATCTGCTTCAGGATTCAACGTGTTATTCATTCAGAGATGCCTTTCTACACACCTTGGTTGATATGTGTGGTTATTTGAGTTATTGCTACCTTCCTATTATCTTGAAGCAGTCTCGCCATTCTCCTCTGACCTCTGACGTCAACAAGGTATTTTTACTCAAAGGACTGCTGCTCACTGCAAATGTTCCTCTTTTTAATCCCCAGAGATGGTTGTGTGAGAAAATCCTAGCAGATCAACAGTTTCTGAAATACTCAGACCAGCCTGTCTTACACCAACAACTATGCAAAGTTTAAAGTTACTTAACTCACTTTTCTTCCCAACTCCAATGCTAAATTTGAACCTCAGCAGGTCGTCTTGACCAAATGTCTAAAATGCATCAAGTGGCTGCCATGTGATTAGATGAAGTCTGAAAGGATTCAGGACTTTCATGCACAAGATCATAAAAAAGTATGTGGATCCTTGAATATAACTAGAAGAATTTCTATCCTGCTTGTTCAGAATCATTATTGCTTAGAAAAAGAAATGCACAGAATATATTTTGCTAAATGTAGTGTTTTTGGATGGGTTAGGATGGCACTTCAAGTGCAGCATCATCCAGGATTTATGAGTCAAGACTCATATGCGTCTTTCTCTCCCTGTGGCTTTTTTCATCTGGAATCAAACAGAATTGCAACTCATGAAAGAATTGTTTCCATACTGCAAACATGCAGAGACTGCCTTCCAGTTTAACTCCACTCCTCAGCTTGTATAAAACACTTTATAGTTCACTCTGTCTCCTGCCCAAACAAGCCACAGTATAACCAGAGATTATATATGCCAAGTAATGAGATGAAGAATAGGGAGGATGGCATGTGGAGTTGATGCTGAGGAGAATTTACAACATCTGCCTTCTTTGTTGTGGCAAATGCATGAGTTGGACCAATGTTTTGGTTAATTTCATGTCTGAACCAGACATGAAGAACCCTCGGTTTCTTGTTATGAAACTGAGTGCTCTTATGGGATGAACAAGAAAATAATCTCATGTATTGTAATTGAGAAAAAACAATGAGAAAAAAAAAATATATATAAAAAACCCCAAAACAAAACACTGGTCATATCTTTAGAAAGCAACATTATGCCATAGATTGCTGTGCAGTTTTGCCGTCACAGTCTTGACATGTTGAATCTGGCATGTGACAAGTGAGTGAGGATTTCACTGTTAAATTGAGGCACACACTGAAAGGCTTGCAAGCTGTCAGTTACACAAAGGAGAACATAATTTATACAATGAAAGTCACATTGTATTAAACAAGACTTGAAACTAGTGACTCTGGCCACAAATTCATCAGCAAAGTGTTTCCTGAGGTTGTGGATCAAAGTCTTTGTTTTCCAGACTTCCATAGAAGAAGAATTATTTTCGAAACCAAACGAGTCCCCTCCTCATGGCCATCAGGAATAATGAAAGCTGAATTATTGGCTTCACTTTCCAAACTCCAAAGCTACATTCATGTTTTATATACAGTCTATGGTTCTGGCATGGATTGTTACTGTGACTAGGAAGTGTCCCTTGTGTTAATGGCACAAACTGCTTACAACAATCCATGAACGCTCCAACCTCCTGAAAGAATTCACTGTCAAAGTCTCGTGTCCATCTATGGTAGTTCAGCCTCACAGTATTACACAGGTGGTTCTAATGTTAAAATCTTTCTCCTGAGATACAAAGTTTTGAATTATCAGGTGCCATGATAACTTACAGATCTCACTGTGCCATATTATCCCAGTAGAGCACTTTGATCAAAGACTGCAGGCTTGCTTGTCGTTCCTAGAGCCTCTAAAAGTAGAATGAGAGGCAGAGCCTTTAAGTCTCAGGTTCCTTACACTTTGGATATAGGAGACAGACAACCCCTGTATTTTTAAAGTTAGCCTTAAAGTCTTCCTTTTTGAAGCATCACTTAGTTGTGCATCTTACATCAGACTGTTGGAGGCCTTTCCATGATAGGCACAGCATTTCTGCTCCACTCTCCACGTGTGCCACCGCTGCACATCAGTTACAATGCCCTCTCTGTCCTGTGGTCTGCGCTTTGTTGATCCTTCTTCTTCTTTTATGTTTTTTCTTTAACCTAAGAGCTTGGTTCTGCTGAATGTTTCTTCCTATTGAACAGGAGTGATTTTTGGACTTCTCTCTCTGGCATTGTATGGCCTAGCTGATTATATAAAGCACTTTGAAGTGGGTGGTGTTGCGCATTGGCTCTGTAATTGAACTAGGTAATTATTCTGTATGTAAAAACTAAAAATAATAAGAGAGCCAATAATTTATCTTGTATTTTTAAAGTTTTTTTTTTTTCCCAAAATCATTTACAAAATGACTGCATCCATACTCAATAGTTTTTTGGGTACAAAATCTTAGTTTTCATCCTTTGATTACACTCATTGGCACAATCGGGGTGTGATATTACACCAGACAGAGATGTGAACAGGCAAAGGCATTCCCATGATTTTCCAGCCTATTCTATGGACTAAAATTGACTAAAATTATTATTTTAGTTTCATCAAATCTCTCCATTGTGAACTAAAATGGCTCAAAATGATCAATATATTAAAAACATTTGCTCTCTCTGGAAAAAATAAAACCCTCACTCACTATCAGAAAACATCTGATCGTGTGGTTAGAGACAAAAAATCTACTTGAAACATCAGTACAATAGTCTACATGTGTGTCAAAGTAGTCCCTCTTGCATACCTTCATGCTTTGATGTATCAAATAAAAAGTTAAAGTCTTACTTTCCTGCAAGATAACTGAAACCATGTTTACACGACTGCACAGCCTTTATTCCGACTGCCGGCCACGGGGTGATTTTTCATCCAGTCACTTTTACATTCGTTTCGCATTTGGAAACAATCATACACGTGATTACTGCTAGAAGCTGTCAGTGAAAACACCCATGTGCTGTACACCTCCACATGCCTCAGCTGTCTGATTTCTGTGACACACACACACACACACACACACACACACACACACACACACACACACACACACACACACACACGTCCATCTTAACTTCCTCCCTCTCTTTTCTTTTCACCTGCTGACGTGCAGAGATTTCCTGCTTCCAATTCCCCTCCACAAATCTGCAGAAATAATGAAGTTCACCTGTTTAAACAAATCTACATTTTATTATTTCAGCAGTACATATGCAGCATTTTAGTGGCACATATAAACAGTACACAAAGTAAAAAGCTCTGTGAGTTTTCAGGTGAAATACTTTTTTTAATTCCTAAGCTCTTCTATCTGTTACGAGCAGCACAGTGTTATAAAAGATACACAGAACACAGCCAAGACATTACAATCCACAAGGACAGTTTTTTTTTGCTGTTAAATGTAATTGAATGAAAATGAGAAAACATTACAAGATGGTTGCAGTATGTGGTCACTTCCAAGGGTATTTCTGAGTAATGACATGAGGGTGTTTTTGTACTCAAACTATTATCTGAGATCAGAGGAGTCGCTAACTAGCCAGTTAATCACAGCACAACAGTTTTGCTCTGCTGATGTCTAACACACTGCAGCTCAGCCAGTTACCTTGAACTGAGTCAAAATAAACAGAACCAAGAAAAGAAAGCCCACAGTAGAAGACACTGGTTTACATTTTCTGCCTGATAAATTGTACCCATAAGGTAATAGTATATGATTAGCCTGCAATGTATTCACCAGCAGATTAGATTCATCTGAGGTAAATTTAAGCTTTTCTCTGCAGTTGCTGTTTTTGGAAGGCCTCAACCTGTTTTTAAAAAGTGCTCTCAAATACTCTCATCATTTGTAGGACTTATATAAACACCCACGGTTTGATGCCCTTGAACTAAAGTATATGATGCTGTTGTTCACCAGTATGTTCAGTTTTTCGGGTACAAAGAAAGCGTGGGTGTCCTTTCACCTTTGCCACTCATCCAAGTTTTCTCTGGCATGTCTGGGCATCCTACCTTCCTCTCACAACATACCTACATTTGTGATTTTCAAGCTTTTTGAACCAAAGAAAAAGCAGCACAATGGCCCCTAATGCATAATAGAACAATCAGATCCTTTCACTATATGGGGTTCAGTGTTTTTTTGTATTTATTTTGTCACCAATCTGCAGCTCTTTTTATTTAGAAATGTCCAAAGAAATTAAGTCTGATGAAAAATACAGAGAATATGATCTGAACAAATCAACATGCTTTTTTTCCCAATTCAGTCTTACATTCACCCAGTTTAAAAAAAAAAAATCGCAATTTTTTGTCCCTTTACTTCCTGTTTGTTAAGTTGGAAATGAAATGGCACAAAATTTGAGCTGGAAACAAAAGCTGAAGAAACTGCCACTTGGATGTTATGATATACTGTAACTTTAATTAAAGAAACATATTAAAATTACAAATAACAAAACATGTATAAATACTGTAGTATGCTACAAACCGCCCTTTATTTTCTAAAAAACTAATGCCAGTACAAAATGATTTACAAAAAAAAAATTCAACCTGCTTTTGCTTGTTTTTATGGTTAACTTAACGTATCGTTTTTTTAAAAGGAGATGACAAACAAACAGATAGAAAAAATATGGAAGGAGTCGAGGGTGTTATTTCTGGCTGTTGTTTTACAAAGGAAGTAATAACTCTGCAGCCAAAGTGCTGAATCTGACGCCTCTAGAAGATAAATGAGAGAAACTCAGAGGCCTGGCCGCCACACAGTCACATTTTGCTTTATCGCTTTCTGTGCTCCAAAAAGAATTTCCACATATCCTTCTGCCTGTCTAAGAAGAATTTGAATGAGAATGAAATAATCTGCTGTAAAATCCAGCCAGGGGTTTACTCTTTAACGCACAACTATTTATGGAGATTTCTACAATAAAAAAAAACAAACTCCATTATATGATATCGATGCAGGCAGTGTTTGTGTGGGTGTGGCTTAGGGCTGCAATCAAAAACTGGATTCAGTGACATAGCCTGAAAAAGTGAAAGTCTTAAACCTGCATTCTTTTTAATGGCCAGCAGCGGGTGGAAATATAAGCCTACAAGCCTATTTGCAGATCTTTAACCTCAGTGAACACTTTTTACCAGGTATTTTTTAAATATAGCACAATCTTTAATTTCTAAATTGTAGTTTCATTGAGAATAAAATAGTAAAGCAGGGCCTGCCTTTGGTTGGCTGGCTTCTTTCTTCAGCATTGAGTTTCTCAGACAGATCCTCCCATGCTTTTCATGGCTAGTTTCAAAAAGACCAAAACAGTAATGCCACTGGCCACAATGCTCACTTTTATATACAATCTAATGGTCTACTTTCCAGATTAAACTTATGCAAATTTTGATTTTATGCAGAGTAAATAGAAAGTCAAAGATGCAAAGTGATGCAAATACAATATTTCAAATATTTTAAGAACAGGTAAAAAAAAAAACAAACCCATCATGCTTGGCAGTAAAAGCCTGTGTGCGGTACAAACTTACTGCTGCTTGTACACACCTGCAGCTGAAAGATTTACCTTTGCTTTAATGTAGAAAAACAACAACAACAAAAGAAGATGTCAGTTATTGGTTGTAACTGTATTTGTGGCAAAACTTTGGTCTGAACACTGTATTGTTGAAACATTTATTGGCATTAGTGATTTATCTAATGATTATTTTGTTGTTTCTTCTATAAAATATTAAAAAAATACAAAATCCTGTCACACAGAAAGTTTAAGAAGATAATGTGAAGAGTTTTTGTTAATGTACTGATTAGCTGACAAACTATTTGACCTCTAATATGTTTTATATCATTAAATAGAATGAGCAACAATACAGATGTTGTTGCATATATTAAAGTGATTATGAAAGAAAAGCCCAGCAGCCCAGAGTTTTCATTGCCTTTCACTAGACACGATGGAGGTATGTAATGTAATGCAGATGTCACATGTGATGATTTAATGTGATCAGCTAGCCAAAGGACACTGATATAACCTGATTATGCACGAGTCCTGAGTCACCCTGTCAATACTTGCAGAAAATACAAGAAAAACACATCAACCATTCTCACTTACATCAGTTTGCTGAATCTGGTTTATCACCTCATTTTCTCTTTCCCGAGACTCCCTCTTTTTGTTCGTCATTTCTGTTTTGCTGTGGCAGGATTGCGGTTTAAAGCAAAAACCTCGACAAACACCAAGGCACTTAGACATGGGGCAGAGAAAACCATTTTTGGTCGCAGCAGAACAAAGTCAAGTTCATCTCCAAAATATTTTTTCCTCTGCTCTCTTGGATCCAGACACCAAGTTTGCAGATTGATTTTCATAAAAAGTAAGTGGGACAAATCTAAGACAGCTCACAGATTTTAAGGCTGGAGAGAATTTAACTTCAGTCTTTTGAGGTTTGTGAGATTGCCAGATTTTTAAGGTGGATAAAAAAACTTTCCAAACTTCAAATATAAAACATGGGTGTGTTCAGGTTTCTGCGTGTATTCTTTTCCAGCTTGCCGCTCCATGTCTTCTGCTGGCTCCGAAGCAATGACGAGGAAACCTGGGAGGTACAAAGTTTTTGGATTTGAAAGCAGCCGTGAAGCTGAAATTCCACTGAGAGTGAGGTAAAATGTGGGAGAAAGGTCCATTGTAGTTGGTCTGATGTTTTGATGTGAGTGAGATTGTGTGTATGCATGTTATTGCTGAAACAAGCCAATTTTTTTGGCAGTAAACACCGACAGACCCACAGTTATAAATCATACAGGGCAGGCCTCCATGCATCCATCTGTTTATACTCATCTGTTCTTCTTCATCATCACTTCATCTGTCAACAGGGGTGACTGTTAACTCTTTCCAGAACTTGTTATTTAATGACATTATTATAATTTTTGCATAAATATAGAAGCCCACGGTAAGCACAGGTTGGTGATTTGCAGTTTAAAGGATGCACACATGAAAGAAACAAACACATTTTTTGGCACTTTGTGCATTTCAAAAACAGACCCTGCTTGTATATTATTGGCTTTCAAAATTGTGTATTTGTTTGCTACATAAACGACTACTGAGCAACATTCAGCTGATGAGTAAACGTCCAGCATCCAAATTGTGTGTTGATTGTTTTTTTTTGGTATTCACAAACTCCTGAAGGAAATATTTTAGGACTTTGTAGCTGTGAAATGTTTTATTTGATTTATGTTTTACTCTTTGTTGTTAGGTTTAACATTTGTTGGGCTTTTTGGATAAAAATAGCTACCACCATGCAACTGGAAATGATGCTGATGCTAAAAAGAATACTTAAGCTCAAAGAATCAGCTAAAAATCTTTGCCAGAATGCAGATTTGATAGATTGCTCAAGCTTTAAAAAAAAAAATCACTATTAGTACCTGATAGAGCTTTAATCACTAAGGACTATAAAAAGTGACAGAAATATAAAAAAGTTTAAGCCTTAAACTCCACCTCAATAACTATACACTGGAAAAGCGTGAAAGTGGAGAGACTTTTTGACTATGTGACGAGCACTTCTGACCGTTTACTGGACCCGAAGTGCAGAAAGAGGGGTATCTACAGGATGCTGTAAACAAAACTTCATTTAGAATAATTCAAAATTTCGTTTTGCAGCTGTTTTACAAATGGAATAGTATAAACAGATCTGAAAGAAAAGCATGCTTTGTTGAGAAATGGTGAATATAAACAGTACTTTAGTTTGCATTCAAATAAAAGACAAAAAAAAAAATAACGAAAAAGTTCAATTAGTTTGATTATGTGGCATCGCCTGGTTTGCAAACCACCAAACAGTTACCTACTTGGGCATTGCTGTAACGTGTAATAAGGCAACACTGTGGTATACTGAGCAAAAGCCATTGCTAAATAATACTGTGAAGAGCAGCTGCCTGCATATGAAAACCAGTTCTCCAGAGACTGTCCTGTCAGTTCCATTGCATGCCTTTTCAGCGCTTTAGTAAGTGGAAATGTAGATGAAGTTGTCAGATCCGGCAATCCTCTCGTGGGTGTCAAAGCAGCAAACCTGGTCCGTGGTGAGCCTCCATTCCTGTTAATGCTGACCTTTGCCCTTTAGTTCAGCCTCATGAAGCATCCTGTCATGTGATCATCCTTCAGCTCATACTGTAGAGTTAATGAAAACATAACTTTTATGTTGGCAAAAGCTGCACTGTGATTCAATCCCGTGGCTCATATAGATATGTTTAGTCATGAACTTCTAACCAAGCTGCAGGTTAAGTTCATGCATCAGGTGAGTTGGCACTTTTTTTTATAGGTAAGTAGGCAGCATACTACTAATATGACACTCTTGCTGCACACGGCAGGGCTTTCAGCACTTGAAGTTTAAGGCAGCGTTTGGGTGATACTTGGCAGCTGCAGCAGTGTTGGGATCCTGAAAGTTCAGACGGTGCAGGTCACACCAGCGTCCTCGACGTGGCCACAGTTGGTTTTGCCCCAACCGGAAAACTTACACTGGTGAATACTGTCTTCTGTCCCTGCGCATGCAACATCATCCATCCAGATCAGACCAGTACCTGCACAGAAAAGAAGAGGAAGCATTACAAAAAAAGACATGTTTTCAAAAATTATCCAGAAAGGAGACTGATGTTTTTATCTGAGGTGAAATTGAAGGGCAGAGCAGAAACAAAACCCCCAGCATGGAATAGAACATCAGTGACATCAGAGATTAAATGAATTAATGCAGTCGCTACATGAAAAGGAGGAACTGTGGCAGAGGCGATTTGCAAAGCAAAGCAACTATGGGCAATGTAAAGCAACTCAAATACGGTGCTCTAAATAAGACTTCACAAATGGATATGTAGAATTTTATGAGCCAAACCATCACCTAATGTAGGCTGGCACTGAGATGAGCTGATCTCCTGGGACTGCAGCTGAGCTTAACTTCATGAACTGCCTGAACTAATGCTATGCTTGATTAATAATTTCTGAACTACACAGACCCTAGTGTCTCTGTGGTTTTCTTCTCTCCTGTTGTCTTTTTTTCCTGACCTGCTTTTATAAAGCTGTTCTGTTTTCCTCATACTGCTGTAAGAAGAATTAAAATGATAGATTTGAAGAAACTTAAGATAAAAAATGGTCAAAACATGAAACATGTCCTGGAATTTAATGGGTTTTATGATTGAACGTAATCATATATTTGGAAGAAGGAAAAATAACATCTGGACTCAAATACCAACAGAGCACCTCCGATTGTTTCTTTTATGCACCACTTTCCCTGTTGTCTATGTGCACATGTTAGAAGTGGAGCCAAAGAGTAGAAACAAATTCTGAACAAATTGTGCTTCTGAGTTTAAATCACCAGCTGAAGTTTGTGAGTGCTGCAAATCAGCTTTGTGTATCTGTTTGTGCTTCAAATTCTAGAAAGTTTAGAAAGTCAAAAGTTTCAGAGACAAGTGGGATTAATCAAATTCTTCTCATCTCCAAAGAATCACTCAAATCATCCTATCCAAAGAAGTTTGTATTCGTGTCTTGTGAAACACAAAGTACTGACACTGCTTCCTCGCAGAACTGTGGATGAGATCGTTTGTATCCGGTAATAGAATAGACATTTCCAGCTGGTAAGCAGACCATTTGGCAGTATTGTTTTACATTATAATCTTTGGTTCCTGTTTGCAAAACTGGAATCGCTGGAGCTTTCAGGAAGTCCCAAATGCTTTAGTTTTTCAACAATTGTAGATGATTGGAGGTTCTCGGCTTCAAGTGTGGGTTAGTGAACATTTGATTGCACTATGATGCAGATTATGCATTAAACTTAAAAGTAACTAAAATTTTTACTTATAGGGCATCTTTCAAGCTAAATTTAAAAACTAAAATGCTAAAAACATACAGATAAAATGTTTTAAAAAGTTGAAAGAGATTTAAGCACATTTATAAAAAAAATTAAAAATCCAAAGGTGATGAACTAAAGACATGAATAGCAATCTACAATTCAGATATTGACACAGTGGACCTGGACTTTGCAATAAGTCCTATTTGATAAAAGCAAGAGTGAACCAGAGATTTAATGTGAGCATCCAAGGTCAGAATTGAACCAAAAGTCATCCCAAGGTTTCTGAGAGAAGATTTGGCAAAAGGTTTAAGGCATCTGAATGGTTCACTCATCATCACTGTTAATGCAATGCAATTTAACCATAAGAACCAAAAACAAGAGGCATAAATCTTCAAATTATTTTCTGTTATAAATATGTGCACCTCTACTTTGCATCTGTGCACTGAAACAAGCACAGAATTCATATAAAACAGAAACATAATTAAGTTCAGGACGGCTCGCTCACAACGCCAAAGTTAAATAAATAAACAAGTTTAAGGCAACCTTCACACTTCCAACTTTCCCTTTTTTTCTTACAGCAGGAAAATAGGTCAAGACAGTGACAAGACAAAGACAGCTGGAGATTAAATTTTAAAATATGCATGAATAAATTAAGGGAACAGGATAATAAAACTGTGATTACCTTAATTTATTTCTGACCTTATGGACTAATCAAAGTGTGAAAACTATATGAAGCTGACTGTAAACTGCTGCCCTGTAGTGAATGTGATAACATCATCACTAAGTCATAACATAATTAGAAATATGGGTCAGTCCTGTCACACCAATATGGGAGCTGCATTAATAATCTATAATGTTCAATATACTGAAATAATAATGACAAGTCTCTGGGCAGTTTAACTGAACAGCATATTAAACCCTGAAAGTCATTTTATGTTTTTGAAGCTCTTTTTCTTAATGGCTCCATTGGTTCCTTTATCTGTGATAGATATTCTATAATGATCAAATGGATTTATGATGTTCATCATGCAAAAAGGTGTTTATGCCACATTTGCTTGTTTAGAAAAGGAGACGTGTTGCCCCAAACTGCCCCTGCATCTGAAATCTACCAGCTGTTCATCCCCACACAGATCATGACAATGGAGCCAGTATTTGGGTAACTGGGCTGTAAACACTGTCCAAATGTCCCTGAAAGCAGCATATTGGTCCATGGTTTGCCTGTCTGTTTAGATTGTTTGGCTGCTAAACTGCATGTACTCCGGGACATCTGGGAGTCTTCACAGAAAACATCACAATGCAGTGATTAAAAGTGAAAAATTACAATAAACTCAAAGGCTATAATTTCATAAATTAGACCACGCAACTTTACGTTTAACCTGGCCAAAACTGTGAAAGGTTTTTGGAGAAGTTACACGACAAATTTATTGTTTATGATTAAAACTATCACAAAAGCTCAAAACATATATATATATATAACTTGGTCATTAATAATCCCACTTTTCATACCTGCCAAGTAGTTCAAGGCTTGTTAAGATCAAGAAGATTTTATAGGACTATGATGTTAGGATGATATCTGCTGTTACCCCAATGTATGTACGATTCCTGCCCTATATTTTAAGTGATAAAGTCATCTCTCAGTTACAACTCAAAGGAAAATGTGGGTCACAGTCTTCAAACCAGTATGGGAGCTGCACTCTACATTAATTATCTATAATGCTAAATATACTGAAATAATAATGCCAAGTCTCAGGATGATTTAGCTGAATAGGATATTCAAAGTGAGCAAACTAAGGATCAAAAACAAAAGGGGCTCATTCATTTTAAAACATTACAGCCTTTGAAGCATTCGTTTTATATGCTGTACGTGATTTCTTTTAAAAAATCTTCATGCCAGTAGGACTAACATGACAGCATGAGGTTTAAGTGTTCCATTATGGACCAGTGTATTTGTTAAATTATGCTTTTAAATTGAATTTATAAGCGCTGTCATAATACCACATTCTGCTTTTATATTGTTTTACATGACCTTCAATATGATCAATGAAAATAACAGTTCAGTCAGCAAACCCGATGTTTTCACAACACTGTCAAACTGCCTGTTTCCCACTTTTCATCTGGAACACTTTCGATGCATGGACACAGATTTATCAGATGGACCGTGCATAAATGAAACAGGTCCATGCAGAGAAAGCGTTTGCCAGTTTCCTCTTCCTCTGACATTTTTTATGTTTTGCTGCCTGATTAAAGTCGTGCTGAGAAGCAGGAGGCTTTCACAGAAACACATCCAGACTTCAGGAGAAAGATAAACTACAGGATCAATGGAATATCAGGCTAATGGAAATGACACTGAGATCTGGGCATACCGTTGTGTTTATCATGGTCATAGGGGTCACAGCACTTCTTTTTTAACTTTTAATATTTTTATTGATTTCTTTGAACAATTGCTTTTTTCAGGATGGAAACAAAAACAGTATCTTATTTGGCTTTAAAAAGAACAGAGTATATTTGATGTTTATGTTTGATATGTTTGTCTGTTTAGGGAGTAGATCTGATAAATTTAATTTTACTTGCTTTATGGACATACGCTGATTACATATGGCTAGTGATAAAGTAAAATTTATATCTTTCAATGTTAATGGGCTGTTAAATCCAATTAAACGTACTAAAATCCTAACTAAAGTGAAAGCAGAACAAGCCCATATAGTCTACTTACAGGAGACCCACATGACAGATAAGGAGCACGTAAAATTAAAGAGAATGGGTTTTACTAATCTGTTTTTTTCTTCATACAAATCAGGACATAGGAGAGGAGTTGCAATCCTTATTTCAAGCAAATTAAACTTTGAAAAAGTATCTGAAATGGGTGATAAAGAGGGCAGATTTATTCTAGTAAAAGGGAAAATAGATGGGAATTTGATCACCCTCTTAAATGTTTATGCCCCACCAAAGAGTGATATTAGCTTCTTCCAAAGGATTATTAATATTATGGTAACAGAAACAGAAGGCCTTTTGATCTGTGGAGGGGATTTAAATATACACCTGCAGCCAAAATTAGACTCGTCTAGCAAGAAAACATACGATATGAAATCTCCATATATCAAAGTGAATGCACTTTTTGAGGAGGTAGGATTAATGGACATATGGCGAGACCTTTTTCCTAATAGAAAGGACTATACTTACTACTCTGCCCCACACTCTCTTTATACAAGGATAGATTATTTTATAACATTTGGTAAAGATAAGGATAAAATATATACTTGTGGAATTGGAACGATAGATATAAGTGACCATGCACCAATATATTTATCCATTGATTTTAACTTACGGTTAAAAAATAATACATGGAAATTGAACTCAAGTCTATTGAATGATTCACCTTTCAAGGCACAAATTAAATCAGAAATTAGTCTCTTTTTAGAGTTCAATGATACCGGAGAAGTACCACCTCCCATACTATGGGATACTCTGAAGGCGGTACTAAGAGGGAAAATTATAGCAATAGCTTCATTTAGGAAAAAAGATAAGAATAGAAAATTAGAAGAGTTGAGTAAGAAACTAAAGGAATTAGAAAGAAGACATAAAAGGGACTTAACACAGGATATATTAAGGGACATCAAAAACATTAGGAACGAAATTAACAATATAGCCACACAAGAAATCAAGAAAGATTTAATGTTTTTGAAACAGAGACAATATGAAAGTGGCATTAAATCTACCAAAATATTGGCGTGGAAATTGAAAAAAAAGATAGCGGAAAATACAATTTATAAAATTAGGGACCCAAGTACAAAAGTGATAAAAAATAAATTAAATGAAATACAGGAAGCCTTTGAAAGATTTTATAAAACCCTATACTCTGAAGCCCCGGGCGGGACTGAAGCTCAGATGGATAGCTTTCTGAACTCTCTAGACTTACCCACTCTAGATGAAGAACAAAATCAAGCAATGACAATGAATATAACTGAGGAAGAATTAAAAGCTGCAATTAATAGGCTTAAATTAAGTAAATCACCAGGACCAGATGGTTACACGGCAGAGTGGTATAAAGAATTTAAAAAGGAACTGATACCTGTCTTACTGCCTACATTGAATTGGGTTTTGAAAAAGGCACAAATGCCCCCCAGTTGGAAGGAGGCAATTATTTCAGTTATACCAAAAGAAGGCAAAGATAAAATGGAATGTGGATCTTTCAGGCCAATCTCTGTTCTTAACGTGGACTATAAACTTTTCACATCTATCATGGCCAAACGGCTAGAAGAGTTCCTACCAACACTGATATGTAATGATCAAACAGGTTTCATACATCAACGCCAAACACAGGACAATATACGAAAGACACTACACATTATGGACCATATACAAAAACACAAAATCAAAGCAATTGTGATGAGTGTAGACGCTGAAAAAGCCTTTGACTCTGTCAATTGGAAGTTCCTCTACAGGGTACTATATAAATTTGGCTTTCATGATATGATTATTAAAACGATACAAGCATTATATGATAATCCTACAGCCAGGATCAAAATTAATGGATGCCTATCCAACAGTTTTACCCTAAAAAGGGGCACTAGACAGGGCTGTGCATGGTCACCGTTACTTTTTGCACTATACTTGGAACCACTAGTTCAATCCATCAGGCAAAATAAGAACATTAAGGGAATTTTTATCAAAGGGACACAATATAAACTGGCTTGCTACGCGGATGACATTTTGATTTACCTTGGACACCCAACATATTCTTTACCCAAGCTGATGCAGTCATTTGAACAATACGGCCAACTATCAGGCTATAAAATTAATATAGGTAAAACCCAGCTACTCTCATATAACTACAGCCCACCAGAAGAAATAAAATGTAGTTATCTCCTGGTATGGCAAACGGAGTGTTTTAAATATTTAGGCATAAATTTACCGAAAGACCTTACAAAACTATTCGAACAGAACTACCTACCCTTATACAAAAAAATAAAGGAAGATATAGTAAGATGGAATTTAATTCCTTTCTTTAGTTTTAATTCAAGAATTGATTCTATTAAAATGAATGTATTGCCAAGATTTTTGTATCTATTTCAAACCCTACCAATAGAGATTAACCAAAGTCAATTTAATGAGTGGGATAAAATGTTATCTAGATATATATGGCAAGGTAAAAGACCAAGGGTTCGCCTTAAAACACTACAGCTGGCTAAGCAAAAGGGAGGATGGGGCCTCCCTGACCTCAGATATTATTATTTTGCAGCGCAGATGAGAGCAATAATATGCTGGTGTAACCAATCATACACTGCCCAATGGAAAACCATTGAGGAACAAATGCTGTCTATACCTATTCAGGCAACTCTAGCTGACAATAACTTACAAACCTATATAAAAAATACTGATAACATGTGGGTGAAAAGGACCCTTAAAACATGGAGAACTATTATAAAGGAATATAAACTCGAGACCAATATTACAGTTCTTAAATGGTGTGCTTACGACTCAGAGTTCAAACCTAATGAACTGGATTCTAGATTCAAGGACTGGACAGGTAAGGGCATAACAGCCCTGTGCAGTATAATGAAGGATGGAAAATTGTTCAGCTTTGACATGCTTAGAAAAACATTTTCATTAGAAAAAGAAGACTTCTATCGATATCTGCAGTTAAGGCACTATGCCGACACGAAGATGAGAAACGTAACAATGATAAACACACGCTTGATGGAACTGTTTATAAAAAGCTATAACTCAGAAACTATTGATAGAATTGTATCATGTCTCTATAAGGGTCTAATGGATTTGAAACCACATTCGACTTCATATATTAGAACAAAATGGGAGAAGGAAGGAGGGATAAAAATATTAGAGGAAGAATGGACGGCAATATGGAGATATCAGTGGATGTGTACCAGCTCACAAAAGTGGAGGGAATTTGGCTGGAAGTGCCTAATTAGATACTTTATAACACCTTCTCAGAAGTCTCATTATGATGATAACCCCCCTGCTTGTTGGAGGAACTGTGGAAATCAAAGTGCAAATCATTACCATATTTTCTGGGACTGCTCAATCTTGAGGGATTATTGGAGAGAAATACATAATGCCTTACAGGATATCTTTAAACGTGAAATACCTCTCGAGAGTAAGACTATGTTCTTTGGATATATACCTCAGGAATGGCCTAAATATGATAAACATTTAATAAATATTTTATTGGTGGCCTGTAAAAAGAATATCACCAGAAAATGGTTACCCCCAGAGAGCCCAAACATAAGTACATGGATGGAAATCACAATGGAAATTTATAACATGGAAAAGATAACAGCTTCTGTTAACCACAAGCTGGAGAAATTTACATCATATTGGGAAAACTGGGTTAAATATATCACGCCTCATAGGCCAGATTTTACTATTACAAACCAATAATTATGATGTATGTATATATATTTATAGGATCACCCCATACCAACACATCCGTGTTTTTTTTTTTTTTTTTTTTTTTCTCTTTTCTTAGGTTTGTTAGTTTTGTTTTTTGTTTTTTGATTTTCGGATTATGTGATGGTTTCAATTACTTCTATCGTTGTAAGTATTCTTCCCTTATGACTTGGATGTAAATTAAAATACTATTTCAGTATTTAAGGCAGATAACCTAAGTATGAAGAATGCTTACATGATGTACATACTGTGAATGCCTGCTTTTGAAACCTTAATAAAAATATGAATTAAAAAAAATAAATAAATAAAAAGAACAGAGTGCGTAAGTTTCAGTTTATTTTGGATTTTCTGTAATTCACATAGGTTCATTTTGATGTTTGCACAGGGTCAAATATATACATACAAGCTCAAATATACACATAGACTCCCACTAATATTTGGTTAAATGTGATTTTGCTAGCTGCACCTCGACCAGATGCTTTTGTTAGCCATCAACAAGCCACAAGTTGACGACTCTTCCTAACAGGATTAGTAGAGTTAATTTAAATTGGTTGGTTTTATGGCATGACCAGAGTTTTAAGCCTAGCACACACATCTTCAACATGAGGTTGGGGTTTTGGGATGGCCATTCCAGAAACTTAATGTTAGCCTGGTTTTCATGTATGACTGGAATCATTGTCCTGTTGGAACACCCAGTTGTGTCCAAGTTTCAACCATTTAGCTGCTGATTTGAGGTGAATTTGAAGAATTTGCAGGTAATCCCCTTTTTTAAATTATTTTATCCACTTTCGGCAATGTACCAGTATCACTGTAAACAGCCCCAGAGCATGATGCTACCACCACCATGCTTGACAGCTGGTACATTGCTCTTACATTTGAAAGCTTCACCTTTACTTATCCAAACATACTTCCTGTCAATTTAGCCAAACACCTCGATTGTCATGGTCCTGAGTCTGTGACTCAGGGTTTTTGTATTAATAAATATTAGCTTGTGTTCTGGTTGTTTTCTGTTAAGCTTTTCCTAGTTAGGTTTTGCGCTCCCCCCTGTTTAGTGTTGGGTCATTCCTGCCCGTGCGTTTCCTCTGTTCGCGGTCTGTGTAATTTTCCTGTTTTACTTTGAAAATCTGTGTCTCGTGATGTCAATTAGGATCAGCTGTGTCTTCCTCCTGTTTTGGCCATTCCTCATTCCCTTCCATGTGTATTTATAGTGTGTGTATACCTGTGCTGATCGTCGCTTCGTCTGTGTATCTCAGTGTCTCTCTGTGCCGTTTTCCCGTGTTTGTATGATTTCAGGTTTGTTCCCTAGTTTTCCCCAGTTTGACTTAGTTTTGTCCTCACTTCTGTTTATTGTCACTCACTGTAAATAAACTCACTCGCATCACCACCATTGTCTGCAACTTGGGTCTTCCTTCACAACAGCACACGACTGCTGCTCCAGCAGTGACATCGATCTTTTTCTTTTCTGGCCATAAAATCTTTCTCCAGAAGGCATTTGGCTTCTCAAAGTGGGCGGCTGCAAATTTCAGTTAAGCTTAAAGGTGTTGATTTTAGAGCAGGGGCTTGTTTCTTGAATGACACCCTCTCAGTCCAAACTTGTTTCACTGTGGACAGTGATGCAGCAGTTCTAAGGTCATGCCCGGCTTGACATTGCCTTGGTGCGTCCTGGGTTGTTTTTGAACATCCTAACAAAGAAGAGTTGAAGTCTTCTTGGAAAAGTGGTGACTCATTTGAATAACTTGTATTTCTGCTGCTGTACAGTTGTTTGAACTGATTGTCTTGGAGTTGTTTAGAAATAGCTCCGAGAGACCCTCCCAGCTTGTGTACATCTACAATTCTCCTTCTTAGATCTTCACTTTGTCCCCTAGACCTTCCCGTTGTTCTGGGTATTGATCAATCCATTGAGTGCTGTCAAACAAATTCTTTTTATGTTGGCAAAAGAGAAACTGCCAGTTGTGGTCAATCATCAGAACAGGTCAAAGAAATCATTAAAACCCCCAAATTACCATGAAATTTATGGCAATAATAAGTGTATTCAAACGTCTAATCACAACTGTATATGTTTTATGCCTGAAAGATGTATTATATATAATCAGTTCCCTGACTGGTTGTGGGAACTGGTTTCTATCCAGTTCTGAAAGATTTAAATATTCACTTGAAGCTATGTTCTTGATGACTAGTTCAATAAACAGAGGATAAGACAGGAGGGAAAAAAATTGACTAATGTATGAGCAATAAAATTCAAAACTGTTTACAGTTCAATGGAAAAGGCTAAACATTGTTTATACAAATATTATGTGTGTATGTAAGAGCCATTTGGAAGAGTTAATCACATTCTTCAGTAATTAAATCGTATTTCAAATCTTGTAGCTCTTTGAACTGTGGATAACAAACACACAGGGCCAGATCAGTGTGGATAATGATAGCACTGCTGGCACCAACAGCCAGATTAACATCCAAATGCTTGTGCTGAATGTTGTTACACACTGCGCCAGTCAGTTTACATACAGGGTACAAAAAACTATTAATTTTTTTAATCAAAGAATTGCTGATTAGTATGGCTCATCTCTCAGCACTAATTATATATAAAAACATCTCAATGTTGTAACTTTTGCAATGAAGTGAACTGAGATGAACCTGGTGATCCAAACAGAGAGTTAAAATCAAAGTTAATCACTGAGTTATAATATTTCAACTTCAACATAATTTTTCAGTGGTGCTCTAATGTGACTGTATTCAGGCAAAAAAAACACAAGGAGAAAGATTTTCGCCTTGCGTCTTAGACTCAAAGGTTAACTGGTGTTGCACATTTATAAAATATGATATTTCAACCCACTATCTTCTATCTTCATTGACAATTTTTAAATAAATCACAAAAATTAAAAATGAAATGCCTGTAAAATGTATTTGTTTGGAAATGAGTGTATTATGTGTGCCAGGCTTCCACGACTCACACTTTGCACCTTAAACTCCTAGGACCTGGCGTCCACATATGTGGACATCACATTTTGGGTTATTTAGACCAAAATACTCAATTTTGCTCTACAAGGGCCTGATATCCACTTACGAGGACATTATACTGCCACTGTTCTATCAAAATTTTAAACAAATATCCTCATATGTGCCTCTTATTTTTCTTAAAAACAAAAATAAGGTAAAAAAATAATCTGGTAATTCTTTGTTTTTACATTCATCGGGCCCCAATATGCCCAAATATCAAAGAGAAATTAAAAATCCATGCCGTGGAAGAGTTCAGGTCTTAGGAGGTTAATGTGCACATCCACACAGGATGATAAAGATTTCTTTTATGTCAAATGTTTAATTTAAAGGCTCATTACTGAATAATAATGGATAATAAGGGCAAACAACTATCTGATTCAATCTGCATGCCTCCTACATTCTTGCTCTAAAGATAAACTGCTGCAGCATTGACATCCTGAAAGCAGGAGGACCCCATAACCACATGTGTCTCCATGCGGCCTGCACAAGATGGAAATAAGGTATGTAGAGGGGAAAGAACACATGAGGCTTCAGAGGTAGTTGGTCCATTGTGGTTGTACATGATACTCCAGCTGTTCTGCGGTTGAGCCTTCTGAGGGTTTACTTTAACGGACATGAGCCTTTAAGCCGTTTACTCTGGATCTCAACACTCATTTGCAGCACTGTGTGCGCGCCCATGTTTTGTCCGTTTACGCCAAATTTGTGACACTTCACACAAACAAGAGTTGAATCACCAAACCACTGCGTGAGAGTTGAGGGAAACACCCAAGAGAGGGATTTAGAAGACGGAAAAGTAGACGTTTTGTGTAATCAGGCAAAAAACAGCACTGCTGTCTGCAGAAATGAATCAAGCCAAATTTTATTTCTGTGGAATGTAGTTTGTCCAAATTACTGATAATAGCTGTGTTTCAGACAGAGACTTCTGATGTTTCTATTCAACAAGCACTTTTTTAGTAAATTAGACCACATGTGTTAGTCCCGGTCTCAGTGTTTGCTACTTCCTGTTTTATTTTGATAGTGCCTTGTCTGTTGTGTGCTATGTTTAATTTTGCGTCCCCTCTTCTTGTTACTCTGATTCCATTTAGCTGTGTTCCCTGGTGTTTAATTAAACCACCATCTTAGTTTATTTCCCCGTTTTTCCAAGTCCTGTTTTTGGGTCCAATTCTGCTAGCCACACAGCCTATATAACAATAATATATGTTATTTTTCTGCCATATATGTATACGCACAGTGGTGGATATTAAATATGGCCAAAGTTTAATAATATAGCACCTTATGACCTTTATAATAAGGTCAGCACATGTACAAGTAATCTCTGTGACCCAAAAGCTCAGGCTTCAGAGTGCTCTAAATGTTTTCATATTTATTTTTCATCTCTAAATGTTTCATGATGTCAGTAAGAGCAAAGCTACAAGCAAAGCTAAAGATGACCACAGCAGGTAGCTCTGGATGTCTAATTTATCAGACTTTTTACAAACTGAATTGTCAGAAACAAATTGTGAATCTTTGCTTGCTAGGCAAATGTGTAAACAAGTGTGAAGCCACTGATGTCAATAAGAGCAGACACTCAAAATATGGCCATTTTTTGACATATTATTTTTAGTTGCTGTTCAGGACTCCTGTTTTCAAAGGGTATTCTTCCAGAAGAAAGTTAACTTAAAAAGAGAAGAGCTAAAACATCTAATTTCAGACTCAAACTTAGCGACTGTACACAGGACCAGTCTAAGATTAATAAAGATTAACTATGAATAAAAACAAAACAAAACACTTTTTCTTGTAGCTAATTCAAAATTAAAAATAAGTATTAAAAAAGGCTTTAAATGAAACAATTATGCCCCCTTCAATTCTGTTTTCAGAGTTTAATAGAAAGTTCAGTGTTTTTTTGTACAGATGTTTTTCATCACACCATAATAATTATTTAGCTTATGATTCATATGTGATGTAGCCCTGTTGCATCACAGTCAGTGGCTTCTAGGTTTGAATCTGGATCAGAGCACTTCTGCATAGATTTAGGAGTTTCTCTCTTTTACTTGCATGGGTTTCATCTGAATTAATCAAAAACAGGCCAGGTTAATTTCCCCATTAGTGTACCTGACAGAGTACAGAGTACTGTACTCTGGCTCCACTTGTTAAAGCTGGAGCCAGATATAAGCCAGTACTTATTTACAACCCTGCACCCCACCTCTCACATATCTAGAACGTGACCTGATAGGTCATTTGTGCAAACTGTTTTCATAAGTTTGCATAATGCATAATGCAGCTGTATGAAGAAGTGCAAGTAAAAACTGGTGACTTACTTTTGGTTAAAGTTGAAGTCAACACCCTTAATCTTTTTAAAATCTTTTTCTTTTAAAGTTTTATAATCTTTTTATAATCTACTACAGTACTCTGCAAACATTTTACACACTTCTCATTTCTTTATATTTTGCTATGTAAATAGCAAAGGTACATTGTTTATGTTTAAACATGTTTTAGAGTTGAAACTTAATATGGCCACCTTTATTCTTCAACACAGCCTGAACTCTCTTATTTCACTCTCTAATTTCTTTAAGTAGTCCTCAGGAATAGTTCTTCAGGCTTCTTGAAGGACATTCAAAGCTTCTATAGATGTTGGCTGCATTTTGTTTAATTCTCTGTCAAGTAGTGCTCCATTTTGTCTTTTATTTATTTAAATCCAGGCGTGCTCTTTCTGCATTGTGTTGAGGGTGACTGTCATGCTGAAAAATTAATCCACTTCCAGTCCACTTTTCAAGCTTCCCAGTTGGTATTGCATGGTGGATCCGGATCTGAGAATACTTTTCTGCACTCATAATTCCATCAATATTGACACCACTGGCTGTGATGAAGCCTTACACCATGACAGAGCCCCCAAAATATATTACAGATGGGTGTAGGCTAGGGCTGTGCGATATGACCAAAGTATATCCCGATATTCATATCCCGATATAAGACATCTATCGTCTCGGCAACGATGTAAATCACAAAAATGTAACATTTTCTGTAAAGTCTATGAATCTCGGGCAGGTCGACTTGCGTGAAGTGTTTCCAGCCGGGCGTCTTGTACCTGGAGTCAAGTATTTCAACTGATGCATGAAACGATACATTTTTAGACATAAGTTGTAACGGCAGTCCTTTTCTTTGTAAGTATTTATTACACGGCGTGCCCCGGGGAAAAGCCTGTTCTAACGTTTGAGTCTAAGGTTTATTTGTTAGCACCTAATGGCGCTTTTTTTTACTTCTCATCCACAAACACTCTGCATACTCTTTCACGTGATTCAGTTTATTTTGAAAAGTCTCAACAGGATCTCGAGCTTTATTGTGAAAGGTTTATGTGGAAAATAAACAAGCGGACGGTGGAGCCACGCCATGGTTTTACCGTCGTTGTTGCTAACGACAACGCATAAAAGCAGTCACTTGTCTGTTCGTAGTGTGGTTATATTAAATATAAGAGAAAGAGAGAACTTTAAGAAATTAAACGATGAAAAAATATTGCCGTAAACAGTTTATTTTGCGACATCATGAAACAAAAGATAGCGTAAAATGAAACGATAGACGCGTTTATATCGTCGTCCGATATATATCGTTATATCGAACAGCCCTAGTGTAGGCACTCTCTGTTGTACCATAAGACTTCTTCACAACCTTTTCTCCCTGTTTCCCTTCCTAAAGAGTGGCTTCATGACAGCAACCCTTTCATGAAGACCATTTCTGATGAGGCTTCAGTGAACAGTAGATGGATCAACTGAAGGTGCAGATACATCTTTCAGTTCATGTGTCAGGCCTTTGCTGGATTTTCTCCTGTTTCTTAAGAACATGACTTGCTCATCAGCGGTTTGCATCTTTTTGGCTTTTTGGCTAAAAGGGGATTCATGATGTTGGTGTTGATATCTCTACCAAACTGCGTTATCTTTGGTATTTTTCATTGATTGAAAGAAAGAAATTGGAACAAATTTATATGTTTCTTTTTTTATAAGGCTGGTAATAAGTGCCTAAAGACAAAATATTAAACTGGTTCTTTTCAAAGGTATCCGTTACGTGTAGAAAAAACACTGGTTCATCCCTTGAGTTAGATGCCTATTTTTTTTGAATGACTCAAAGGTCAGTGGATAACAAAACAAAAAAAACCTTTCTTTTTCTGAAAATGGCCCGGTACAAGGATTGAAGTAAAAATAAGTGAAAAAGCAGCCAGTGCCCAAAGAAAAACTTTAAAAGACCTCCAGATAGCCTGAAAAAGTAGTCTGCCTCCTTATAAACAAAACATAATGAAATGAGGAGTTGCTCAAGACTTTTTCACACTGCTGTGGACGGGTTTATTTTTACTGCAATTATGATGACACAAACCCCAGTTTCCTGGCTGGAGTTCAGGTTTCTCTGAGCCATCATACATAATATAAACTTTAATATAAACTTTATTACTGTTTTCTAAGCAGAAACACTCCTGTGTGTTATTATTAGCAATCAATATGATGTTTCTTTGAATATGTTTAGGGCACGTACTGAATGAGCTAAGGATTTTAGGAGTTGAGAAATGTCCATAGTTTGTTTTACAAGTTTGAAAAATAGTGTTTCAAGTTTCGCTTTTGTGCTTTTTTGATAACTGCTGTGGTATTAATGGAGAAGGACAGGTCATCAGCTAGGTGTACACCCAGGAACTTAACACTGCTGAGCCTTTCCACAGCAGATCCATCTGTGGTGAGGTCTGTGTGGTGATCTCTGCCAGACTTCCTGAAATCGACCACCATCTCTTTTGTTTTGTCCACATTGATAGTGAAATTATGGGATCTACACCAAACTTCAAGCTGCTCCACGTCCAATCTATAAGTGGACTCATCGTTGTCAGTGATGACACCAACCACAGTTGTGTCATCTGCGAACTTCACAATGTGGTTAGTGCTGAGTCTGGCGGTACAGTCATGTGTGAGCAGACTGAAAAACAGCGGGCTCAGGGCAGTTTTGTATTTCCTAAAGAAATTCAGGGTTTGTAATGTCCGAAATTAATATAAAAGTTTGGAAAAAGTTTGGTTATTTTTAGTTTGGACAAACGTTAAAACAGAAAGCTGGGAGGTTAAAAGGGTGTACAGAGTTTAAGCAGGGTATTTAGAGATTACACAGAAAGTCTCCAGTTCAAATTTATTTAAAATCAAAGATGGAAAATTGTAACTGAAAACTACTGGTCTGTTTATTGGAGCAGGGATGAAGCATGAAAGGTAACCTGACTTGTCTTTGGACTGCTAATTGAATGTATTTTTTACAGTTGTGCCTGATTTTGTGTAGCTCTGGAAAAACTCACCTGTCGTTTCTGCAAACACTCACATACTGTATGTCATTTTGGTAGTCAGGAGGCAAATGAGTGGCTTTCTCATCAAGTCATTTTATTTTGTTCTGTCCTTTCACAGATGCTATGAGTAAGACAAAGGCTAAAACGGAATCAGAAAGGTTAGTGAGTCATCTGAAAATGTATGTGAATTCCAGATAGTTTAAAATTGAATCCAGCCATGATGTTAGCCTGTGCTGTTTTCTTGAGGTTGTCCCCTGGAACAAAAGCATGATTTCCCTCAATTTTCCAGACTTATTGGTAACAACTCAGCCTGGACAGAGGCTCTGAATGATGTCAGGCTGACTGCTGAATGAAATAAAATGGGGAAAGAAACAGATGGATATGACCCATGAGAGTCTTTCTTGACGACATCTGGCTAGCACGACTTTCACCATAAAAGTTTAATATTAATCCCTGCAGCATTTTAGGGTACAGTTGTGCCACTCAAATCCAAAAAGCAGAGTTAGTAAAAATCAGAGCGACTTCCATCATTAAGTTTCACCATGGATATGTATTGTAGATAAAAACAATGATTGCCATGTTCCTCATTGCAGATCATGAGCGCTGACCTATAAAGAATGAGCTTAAAAACTCAGAAAAGACGATTACATTGCTATTACATCAGACTCAACAAGTGAAAGGTTTATTCACTTAGTCAACTGGTTCAAATGGGAACAGCCTGACTTGGTGCCAGATCCCACAGTTTGCCTTCAGAGGTCTTGCTGAGTCCATGCCTTGGTAAATCTAAGCTGTTTTGGCAGTAGCATGCAAGTAACCAACAAACATAATGCCATAAGGTTTTGACCCATTGATATATGGGTGTTTTGACACAAAATGGTTTATAATGTGCTTCTAATTCACCCCAGCACTCACTCACACTTACATGCTGATGGTGGCAAACCAAAACCCATTAAAGACACTTTGGCAGAAGAGCTGAAACCAAACATGCATTTTGTGGAAATTCTAACATTTCCTGAAACATGAGCACTGCTTTACCACATGACAACAATAAAGCTGTGATGAAAAGACAAGAAAAAAACAACAACAATGTGATGCCCTTATACTAAAATTCCAGTGGTTAATAGTGTCATGGTCCTGAGTCTCTGAGCCAATGTTTTGACTTTTGCAAAGTTTATGGTTCATTGAGTTTTGTATTTTTGGTTATCATTTAGGACTTTAGTTTTTAAGTTCTGGTTACATGTGTAATGTGGGTTCTCTTTACATCTTAATTATTGATTTGTATGTACTTCTCTGTGACTCAGTTTAGTATGGCCACCCTCAGTGTCTCTTTGTTTCTCATTAAGTCTTCATTTATGTTATGTCCTGCTTCATTTTGGTACTTCTTTGTCTTTTGTGGTTTGTATATAGTTTTTTTTTTTTTTTTTTTTACCTTGTCTAGTTACCTAGATTCTGTTTAAATGTGCCTCATTTGCCCCCTTGTGTTCAGTTCTTTTAATTGCCCTCTTGTGTGTATACGATGTCTTCCTCATTCTACATAGAGTTTTTCCACCAGTTTAAAATAAGACTGTGCATTTGTGCAACCTGCTAGTCACCCACCTACTACAATGACAGCCACCTGCTTGCCAGATCCTGCTACCCCTAAGTCTAAGTCCTCTGAAAGGAAGTGTTGATTTAGGCAATGCTGTTCAGCCTCATTGCTACAGCAATAGCACAGCAGCAGTGTTCACTTCCCCTAAATGCTTTCTTGTGTGTATATAAGCAGTGTCTTCCCCTGAGTCATCGTCACAGTGTCTGTTTTTGGTTCTTGTGTCTTCTCTGCCTGAATTATTGGATTCCTCTATTGACTTATATTTTATTTAATTTTTGATTTTCCATCTATTTAAATAAAGCTACATTTCCAGTTTATTCTCTTGCCTTAAGACTTTGAATGTGTTCGCTGGTCCACTGCAGGATACTGTGTCAACGTTATGATTTGATTTAATCTGATATAAAAACTCCACCTGGATTCAAATCATTCTCAATTCTTTTTTTTATTTGTATTTGACGGTGAATGCACTAACACATATCCCACCCCCATCTTCTTAAAGGACTTAAACTCGGTCCAGCAGTTTTGCTGCCTCTGGTTCAGATCCAAACACTATTGAAATGAACCAAGTTTCTCTCCAAAGGGATGTTTGGTTTTCAAGACCTCCTCAGCTGGCTTGGCACCATTATAGCATTAGCCACCTTTTCCTGACTCTTTGACTCATACATGTAAGAAAGTAATGTGTTTCCTCCTTTGTTAAACATATTTCTGTCAAAAGGGGCCTTTGATGAGTTGCAGTCTCATAATTCCCACCTTGCAAGTGTAGCTGCATTAAATGAATGAATTCATTGATTGCAATAATAGCATATGGCCAAAGCAAATCTTGGCTTTTCTCAAGGCCCACCAGTGCGTCTTGTCACATCACACCACTGATGTAAAGGATGGTCAACATGCAACAGTAAACTGCTCCTTTTAAATCATTATACAGTAAATGCTGATTGAACAATGTAGTGAGTACAAATTAATAAATCCTTTGCAGTTCTGTTTGGTTTTCTATAAGGCCTACTATACTATTCTGAATACAAAATCTCCTGGGAAATTCAAGGCTAAAAGGAAGAGGATCTTGTTTATGTTACCTCTGCGAAGGAGGTTATATCCTTGTTGTTGTTTTTTTCATTTAAAGGATCACTTGGAAGTTTATGAATAGATTCAAAGTTTTTACCAGGGGTGGTCTGAGCCTGCTTTTACAGATTATTCTGGAACATATCTTTCACCATTCAGATTTGACATTTTGGTGTCATAATGTCATAAATACATATAAAACTGGAAGATGTAAAATTGGAAATTTTAGTTTCAACTGGCATACTGTTTTACTAATTAATGCATGGCCTAACCTTCTACACAAGCCACAGCCAAAAAATATGGCCACCTATTTGGTGTTTCTGTCAACACTGACATGGTGGACCAAGTCGACCTATTACATCCTTTGGCACAATATGAGGTTGAATAAACGCACGTAAGTGTTACATGAACTGAATGACAGCAAGGTCTGCACCAAACACACCAATGAAATAAGAGTGTTACGCACCCTGCCCGAAGCGTCCAGTCTTATGAACCTCAGTTGCTCCTTGGTATCCCAGCATCCTGCAGACTACATCTCCATCCTTTTTATCCCAGACATCATCGCACACGGTTCCCCAGCGATGTTCATGGAAAACTTCCACACGGCCTTCGTGAAGACCTGACCCATTCACCAACCGTACCAAGGTCTCCTCCACTGAAAACCAAACACACAAAACAGAAGCTTTGTATCCAGATACACAAATGCATTGGCAGAGGGATTCCTACATTTTGCTGCAACTATTTAGTGTGTTTGCAGAGTGTTTATAAGCATTCCATTGTTATTTATGCCAAAAAGACAACAATAAAGGCCCTCGCTCATTTTTGGAGGGACTCATTCATTGTGTTTATAGGTTTAATGAAGCTCTGTGAATCACATCAATATGAAAACAAACTGAGATGAATGGGTTTTTTTTTGACATGCTGAAAAATAAAAATTCCATAAACCACAGAAAAACACTCTGATTTAAGAAGAACAATAAATAAAAATACCCTGGAAACTTTTTGTGTTCTTTTGTGAACCCTCTTTAAAAATTTTGACGTATGTTTCTTTCTGAATATACTGTTTTCTGTGATTGTAAAGCCTATAATATGGCAACAATCTCACGGATGTGAAGCGAATCCATTGAAGGGTTTTGAAATTCATAACTTCCTACTTTGGAACTTCACAGTATGCATCTGCAAGCATTTATCCAGTTTAGCTTATTTGAGCACTAAAGACTAACAGCTGCTTAAAAATACTGAGGAAAGGAGGGAAAGTGAGTGAATAAATAAAAGGAGAGATAGAAACTGTAAGTGGACATCAAAGATGAGAAGTAAAAAAGGAGACAAAGGGATGAATTAAAGTAGATTGCTAACAGGCTAAGAGTTTTGCATAGTCAAAACATTTTTATAACATTGTTAAAAAAAACTGTAAAGGTAGGGGTGTGGTAAATTTGACTGAGGATTAAGGCAACACTGGGAGCTTTAAGTTACTGACTGAGATGGCTCCACTTTGTTTCTGCTATTTGTTGCTTTTGAAGTATTTTAATTTGTTTATCTGTCAAATGTCGATCATGTTTGTACTTCGGTTTTGATGCAAAAACTTTTAGCATTTTATTAGTCCTTACTTTACACTACTTAGCAGATATGCTTGCACCCATAAGGTCAATGGATACAGCAATGCTCTGGTTCAAACATGGTAACTTCTGGCTCCCCAAAAAAACCTAACAGAGAATTAGGCAAAACATTCATGTTAAAGCTTCAAAACGTAACCTAACACTGCGACTACACTTTATGACATTCTTTTATACACAGTCTCTGTAAAAGATTCCTCACATAGGTGAACAAAACAACCATCTCTGTATTATTGTTGTTGTTCTGGTTTGACAGAGTATTTTGGCTCCTGTAATATAATAAAAATCTAAAGGTTGAAATATGGTCGCAGGGCCCTGGAGTGTAAGCTATCACAGGGCGGAATTTTAGGATCATCCTTTTTTGAAGGAAGCTGGTTAGTTTTTAAATTTGTAAACCTCTAGGAATGCATGTAAATAAAAGTACTAGAGATGCCCCATTTTCATGGATTTAGGGTTGGAAAGCCTTGCTCAGGGGTGCCATGTCCACAAACTTGCATGTAAGAGCTTACAGAACAAGTGTGTGTGTAAATGAGTGTGTTTGTTTTAGCAGAAGCTTCATGGCTCTGCAGTTCATCTGGTATTCCTCAAAGTATGCAGCAGCTGTTCTCATGTGATTGATTTGATTTATCACCTTTCAGAGGGCAGAGAGGAAATAAGAAGAAGAAGAGGTAAACACACACTCGCAGCTACACTTTTCTGAACTGCTCATCACTGTTAAGACAAAGTGCCGCAGAGTAAAGCCAGACACATTATATAGACAGGATATTAGTCTCATCAGACCATCATACATTTTAACTGTGTACCATTTAACTCTCATTACAGTCAAGTATTTTGCACTCACTAGCCCATCATAATTTAATATCTGCTGTATTATTATATTGTCATAACTGCTGCACTGTATGATATTCTCTCCTGAGAACCAGCAAATTCAAACCAGAAATTAAATATTATTTCAACCTTCTGTTGTACTTTTGTACTGCAGGAGGTTTTTTCAGGCAACTGTACCCCACAAACTGTTAAGAGTAGAGCACCACATGTTTCGTTTTCAGCTAGGGTCAAGCATTTGAATTACTTGAAACAGTTATGTTCACTCATCAAACAATAACACAATATAATTTTTGCTATTGCCATGCATATAAAAATGATCACATTGATTAATAGCCCTTGTGACTGTTTAGTACTTCTCTAAACAGCCAGTTTACTATATATCCTAAAGCTCTTCTCAGCCAAAATCTGAAGCAATGACACCCAGCATGCAGTCTGCTAAATATTACATTTCTATGCCTATTTTGGAAAGGAAAACTTAAATCACATGCTAATGGAAAGTATATCTTTTCTTACTATATGACATAATACAACATCATCCACAACTTACAGGAACTTTTCCAGCTCATTTGACAGTATGAGAGTGTCCTGATACCAAGAACAGCCAATGACATTTGTGGAATGTGTCATTTCCTTTAATAACTGCATGTTAATGAAGCAAGGCCGACAGGTTAAGTAACTCAAGTCTTAAATGCTGCATCATTTTTAGCTTTGCATGCATGCATGAAAAAGCCCGAGACATGGAAAACGATCTTCTTACATCCTTCTCTCACTAATGTTCATCTGTTTCAGCTCTTTATTAGTTTCTTTCGAAGAGCTTGAGAATCCCCATGGAGAAAATGAGAGACTGGGGAGAAGATAAAGGAAAGGAAACGCTCCAGAGGTACCACATGTAGACTAATCTGAGCCATACAACAAAGCTTCACAGGGATTTATATCTCAGTCTATGGAGAGCTGGACAGCTGAACTCAGTTGAACAACGTCATGTGTGTGCTTTGGGTTACAAAAAAATTGGTACAATTTAGGCAATGCATGAATAACATTCAGTGAATAACACTGCAGCCTCTGAAACGGCAAGAGTTGGACATGCTTTCAAACAAAAACAAGACCTGACTGCACATTAACCACTTCCCTCAAAAATGCTCACCTAATCATTTGTAATCACACTCATTGTTTATCTACTGGTGATAGTACCCTTTCAGCTAAAACTGGTCATTAAGATGTGCTCATATTTTGTACAATAATAAGAGCTGTGTTCAGAGGATTTGAAGTATGTAAGAGCCTAGGAGTTAGGGGTTGTCTTTTTGAACCCAAAAACAAAATTGAATACACAAATGTCAAAAGGCAGCTCTGAGACTAAACTTTGAGAAACGTGATTAATCTGACTTTCACTAGTTTGTTTGAATCATCCAAACAAACATGCTAACAATTTAGCCTAGTGTGTGTCCTGTTCACGGAACTCAGTACTAAGTTAAATATTCAAACACTTTGAATAGGATAACAGATAACATCTGTTACTTGTATGCTTTGGTCTATATCATTTTGTTTTTATGACTCATGTAGACAGCTTTGCAACCTTTCCAGTTTGTTTTAAAATGAGTCAGCCAGATGCTATACTAGCATTTTGAGTGTTAGCTCAAATAGCTAGTTGGCTGTAAAAAATATACAAAAAATATGCCACAGATGGTTGTTGAAATTATAAAGTTAATGGTTGTAGACTAGAAATAAGAAGCAAATATTTGCCTGACACTGAGGACATGTTGTTAAGTCATTAGGAATTTTGAGCAATACAAGGACAGAAAGGTTGACAGGTTTAGCCAAAGTAACTAGGGGCAATACATTATTTGGTGAAATAAAAAGTGGGGTAGTCTAGATATAATAACATGTCAGCATAACCACTAATTACATTTTGGATCAGAATATGTGGAAACAGGTTGGTGGACAAAAGTCCTCTGAAATGTGTTTCCCACTAAGCCCTCAACTTTGTATAAGTAATGACTTTTTCTACTGACACATGCTCACAGAGACAAAAGTCACTTCTCAAATTCCTTAACCTTTGGTAGAACCTCAAAATCCCATCCTTTCGTGAACCTCGGGACCAAAAATGGTCCCGCCCCAAAAGTGCTCTAAAAATGTTATATATCAATATTTTTTTCTACTTTAAATTAGTCAATCTTTTAAAACTACTTCTGCTTAAAATATCCATGTCAAGTTTTAATTATATTTTCATTGTTTTAACCCTTTATATCCCGGTTTCGTCACATGAGCGCACTGCTTTTTTTGCCCCAAAAACATAAAACATAAAACATAAAATATTTTCCAAAAAAAACATTTGAAGTAATATTTTATTGTTATTATAATTAGGCCTTTAGATGGACAAAAGATTGGCACCAACATTAATTTCGATCCGTTTTTAATTTTTTTTGCAGAAGCCGAAAATGTCCCCAGGCGGCGCTGCTGCTTCTGCTCCCCTGGGGAGGAGTGCCTCTGCAGCGCCGGAGCATATGGTTCGGTTCCCGTGTCTGCAGCACACACTTCCGCTACCACGTGAAAACAAATACGTCATTTCCTGTTGATTAAAAAAAATTAATGCACCCTCAAACGATCCTAAGGGCAGAAAATGGTCCGGAACGAGCAGCGGGCCAAGCTGCTGCTGCACGCGGGAAATTAGTCTGCCTTTTCCGGGTATCTGTCTCGAGCAGGCCGCTGGAGAAGGTGTGTATGTTCCAGCAGGCGTCACATGTGGAACAAGGGCGCCACCCGGTGGCCAAATAAAAAATTACAATTCTAAGGCCCTGAGTCCAGAATGAAAGTGAAAGTTAAGCCATTGCCACGACGTTAATGGTAATAATTGTACAGTGAAAAATAGCGTTTATAATGGGTTTCAATGGGGCACAAATCGGCCACGAGGTTCGATAGTGGATGTATGCCTTTTATTCAGCCATTTAAGCTCATTTAAAAAACTCAGACTGAAATTTTAAAATAAAATGGGAAAAAAATACATGTTTGAAAATTTGGCTATACTCCATTAAACACAGTGGAAATGGCGTGGAATTAAAAAACGGAAAGGCCACGAAATGGTCCCAGGTTCTACCAAGTTAAAGTAATTAAACCAAAGGTCAATATCCTGGTTTCTAACTTATGCCATTGGTACAGCCTAACAGCTTCTGTCTTACATTCACTTTTGACAGCCAGCAAAGTGATTCATCATAAAACAGAGGCGATCTAATCTGGACATAAATCATGTACTGCTTCTGTAAAAGTAAGGAAATTAAAATGAGCTTTGAGAGATATAATGACTGTTTCTGTTCAGTGAATACTAGTCAAATGAGCTTCAACTGCTGGGGGCCTTCCAAGTGGTTCAAGCCTCTGAGGCCAGATAAGCTGCAGCAACCACAACATGAAGGCCAGAACATGGAGTGATAGAGTATTACTAATGTTTTTCTGGCAGGCAGGAAGAATCTGTACTGGATCGAACTACATGGCTCCAAGACAGCAGCTAACTAGATCCATCTGTTCATAACATCTTCTTTCAGCTGCTCCCTTCAGGGGTCACCACAGCTAATCATTTGCCTCTAGCTCACCCTGTTACTTGCATCCTGTCACACCAACCCTCTGCACATCCTCCTTCAATACCTCCTTGATGCTTCTTTGTGGCCTTACTGGTTTCCTTCTGCCTGCCAGCTCCATATTCAACATCCTCTGTCCAGTATGTCCAATATCACTCAAACCCTCTCAACTTTGCCTCTCTAACTTTATCTTTTTTGTAAAACATCCCTTTCACTCTTGCTGATCGTTTCCTCACCCGCTCCACCCTTCCTGTACTCTCTTCTTTGCCTCTCTTATGCACTGTCCATTGCTTTAGATGGAGAAGTACATTCTGATATTGGATTATCTCATTTCTTGACACTGGAAGGCCACACTGACGAGAAATGAAAACTTTCCTTCATGTTGATTTTCACATTCAACTACATGGTTTCTCATGAGCTCAAGTCCCAGGACACACACAAATTTCTCGTTTCTGAGTCAGAAATCTGAACTCGTTAATGTTTGGATCTCTGTACCTGCTGATGTGCACAGGAAAAACAAACAATAAAACAACTACACTTAATGCTGGAGTCCTGAGGTCAGCTGTCAAACTGCCAGATTTTATGGCTGTTGTAATATGTGAGGTCAAGAAAAAAAACATTACATCAATGTTGGCAATGACCTCTACATGAAAAGAACATTTTGTTACATGTTACATGCCCATAGGAAAATATCTCAAAGGATTTGTAACAGGCAAATGTTTGGCATTTTCACTGCCTCAATACTGAAAATCAAAACAAGTGAGAAATTTCTATTTATGATAATCGGTTTCAGTAGAACTTAGATTCATAGAAAACAGTATTGAAAATGTTTGTTTTCAACACTAGTTTACAGTGTGTAAACCAAGCAATCAAACAGAGACCAAGATTTTACATTTTCTTTAGTACATCTAAAAATAAGTAGCTTTACACTAAAATGCAAAAACAACCAAACTCCTTTATATCCTTCCTTTTAAAATGTGCTATACCTTTTAAAATTGTCATTTTCTTTCATGTTACATTGGAGGCGTATTTTCAGCCAGCTCATAGAGCGACTGTCATTGCCAGTTAAGAGGCAGCTAACTAACTAAGAAAAAGTTGGTTAAAAGTTATGGGGGGAAAAAAGCTGACATATTTTAACCTAAAGATCTTTTTGTAAACATAACAGTAGATTTAATGTCTAAACCTTTCTACCCTTACCATAATCAAATTGTTTTTATTGCTCAAACCTAATGTATCTATCCTAAAGCACTTTGAGGACTCCAGTACAACAGAAAAGTGCTGTATAACAATCAGTCCATCTACTATTTACCAACTAATGAAACCATGTATTTCCAATGAATAAAATTTTAAATTAAAAATGATCAAAATTTAAAAAAACAAAACAAAATTTAATCAAGTATGAAAAACATTTAGTGTCAGCAGCAACATTAATTGCTCCACAATTTTGTGCACATGGCCACGAATCACTACATGTGAGATGGAAAGATGAATCGTCTTGCAAAAAATGGATGGTACACAGGGAATTCCATGTTCAGAAATAAGTAGACAACAGCAAACTGTTGTAAGACCAATTTGAGCTGGACATTGTCTTAAACATAAGCACAACTACCATCAACTGATCACAAAAATATATACAACATAGGTAAAAAAATCAAATACTTTGTGCTAGGATGCAATACTAGCAATACATACAAGATAAAAAAACTGTTTTTAAAGCCTGTTGATTAAGAGGTTATTAAATCCAGACGTTTGTGAATTTGCAAGAACCCACTGGCATTTTTTGGGCAAAGTTTGGGATCTATGCATGTAGCCTAATTAACCCAGTAAATCTAAGAGATCTTTATGCAATGTCTTTATGTAATCAATGCTAATTAAATGTAGTCAATCAACCAAGAAAGAAAAAAAATTTAAAGCCTAATGGGCAAAACAACAATTACAACACAGCATGTGTTCAACGGTGCTGGCATGAGGAGTAAACAATGCAGTCAACACCCAGCAGTATGCAGGATTTGGATAAATTACCATTGCATTCACAAATATAGTAGAAACAAAAAATTAACTACAAAAATCAGGAAGACTGGCGCAGTGCATTATATAAATAGCAAGATACATGAGAATGTTGTTCATATAACATCAGTACAAGACTAAATTAATGTGTTTATTATTTTTCTAGTAGTTGTTTCTTTTCTTTACCTTTTTTCTTTCTGGCATGCCTCATTACTCTTTTTATTTGTTTTGTTCAGATACAGTAGAAAAAAAAAATCTCATCTGTCTTCTTGGACATAAGATTTTGCTGGAAATACATACAATCTGGACTCCATTTGTTCTTTTTCACTCAGAGACAGAGCTTCGAGGAAAGCATTTGATTCTGTCAGTGACATAACATACTCTTCAGCAGGTTCATTTTATGGTAATACCCAACACATGTGGACTAACGCTCCGTTTTCCCACTAATTCCTCACAAACTTTTGCTTGTTCTGGAAAGTGATTACACAGGTATGAACTGTTTGCTTTAAAGTGTAAAACAATCGAAGTCACGCGTCCAACAATAAGTCGGTTGTGACAGAAATACAAACGACGTTATGATTTGAAATTTCTAACAGCCAACAGCATGTGGGCTCAGTCTGTCTTTTCTTCTCTGAAACATCAAACATCCGCGTCGCGTAAATGACGTGAGGAAAGAACTGATCTTTGACGGCTCTGTAATGGGCAGAAACTGCATTCATGTGGTCAAGGGATCAGGATTATTTGACATGAACACCACCCCATCACTCAGCACATGCAGAACAGTCATGGTGATGCAAAAAAGAAAGAAAAATACAAGCATGGAAAAAAGATGTAATGACCTTTTTCTTTCTACTTTGTGGTTTTGCATTCGAGTTCAGGTTACCGCCACAGGACTTATACTTATTTTGAAATCCTTTTGATGTACACTGTGAGATTACATTAAAAACAAATGCACACCTACCAGCCTTTGAAACCATGTTCAGCTCTATGTGATTGATATCAAATGAACCAAAGATGAATGAAAGCCATAAAGTTATCACGTCATAACTTATGGTTGATTTTGGATCACACGCACCGATAGATGTGAGGTACTCAGACTTTCATTCCTGTGACTGTGAAACACGTACAACATTTGAAATGATACATTACAATATTCAAAGTACATTCTTACAAAAATGAAATAATTCAGAAGTTTGCTAAACATTTCTGTAAATGCAAAACTTGCTTAGGCCTTCTATTTGTGATCACTTCTTGAACCAACATACTGGTTGGAATCACCTAATGATCCCCATATGTAGCTGTTACATCCTGTGAGGCTGTGGGAGTGTGTGTGTGGGTGGGGTGTTTGCCCACTCTCTCCGCCTCCTCCTCTCTTGCCACTCCTACACTCTCCTCTCTCTCCCCAGGACAGCTGTTTTTGTTAAGCCTCGTTTGCCACCTGAATCCAGTCAGCAATCACCTCTGAGGCTATTTAAGCTGGGGATGAGCTGTGAGAAAGATGGGTTTTTCCCCTCTGTGGTGCGATGCAGTTTCTGCTAGGTTTTGGACAGACAGCCTCCTAGTGAGTAGATGGGCTTGTGGGCCCTGGAAGTGTCTCCCTTATTTGTTTGGTAGCTTTTTCTTTTGTTGCTGCCAGTGTTTCCTTTGTTTCTTTGGCATTATTGGTAAAACGGCGTTGCCGGCTCTTTAAGTCATTTGTAATAAAACTATATTATTTGTAATAAAATTATATTATTATTATTATTATTATTATTATTATTATTATAGAACAACTCTGTCTGTTTATCTTCAGGTCAGCCACTAACCAGAAAGTCGGTGGTTCAATCCCAGGCTGCTCCAAGCCAAATATCCTTGGGCAAGATACTAACCCCATGTTTGCCTACTGGTGGTGGTCAGAGGGCCCGGTGGCGCCAGTGTCTGGCAGCCTCGCCTCTGTCAGTGCGCCCCAGGGCAGCTGTGGGCTACAATGTAGCTTGCCATCACCAGTGTGTGAATGGGTGAATGTAGTGTAAAGCGCTATACAAATGCAGGCCATTTACCATTTTACCATTTAAAGGTTAAATATGGATAGAATCAGCTCAGTTGGGCACTGCTACCATCCAGATATCCTTCAGCATGCATGGTGAGGGAATCGATCTTGGTCAAGGCTTACAGCTTCATACTGACCTTGTTGATTTCTGTGTCTGAAAGTTTGGTTAAATTACAAGTAATCAACATCCATCCATTCGCTTCCGCTTATCCTTTTCAGGGTCGCGGGGGGCGCTGGAGGCTATCCCAGCTGTCATAGGGCGAGAGGCAGGGTACACCCTGGACAGGTTGCCAGTCTGTAGCAGGGCCAACACACAAGGACAGACGACCATTCACATTCACACCTAGTGGCAATTTGGATTATCCAATTAACCTATCCCCACAAGCTGCATGTCTTTTGGACGGTGGGAGGAAGCCGGAGTACCCGGAGGGAACCCACGCAAACACGGGGAGAACATGCAAACTCCACACAGAAAGACCCCGGCCTGATGGTGGAATTGAACTCAGGACCTTCTTGCTGTGCGGCAACAGTGCTAACCACCGTGCTAATCAACATAACAACAGGAATATAAATCAAAGTAAAGTGCTTAATTTAAAAACAAAGCAACCAAAAACACTTTGCTGGATTAGATGGTGGAAAAAAAGTCTCATTGGAATAATCTGCAGTTTGTTATGCTACTAATTAGTGGGTAGATTACTGTACATCTAATATTCTGTCCACAGTGATGTCTATAAAACACTTAATTTGCCTGTTGAATCTTTTAGCAGACCATGTTCCCTTTTTTACTGTTTCTGTAGTAGTTTGCCTGCATGCATGTGTGGTCATCTAATAACTTTGAAGCTGCAGTTACTGCTGCCAATAAGACATTAATGAAACTTACTGAAAAAAAGAGAGGGACTTGGAATCACTTAAAGGATATTGTTATTTTGGGGCCAAATAAAACGGTTGCAGGTCTGCAACTTTTGTTATTCTCATAGTTGTTCATCAAGAAGGAGAGTAGAAGAACAGAAGGAGTATAATGTTTTTGTAAAACTGGTATGATAGTGTGCAAAAAATATTATAAATGCATTTAAAAACTATACAAATCAGGATAAAATGAACCTGTATGGATTGGTTCTTTGCAGCTATACTACTTGAGTTGGTACAAACAGGCAGAATGATATTACATATAACATTTTAGGTTATTTAATATTAGCTACAAACCGCTAAATAACACATTGTCCCTTGCACACTGTGGACTGGACTTGGCCATCATTTTCTCACCTGGTCTGTCTCCTCGCTCACCCCGTTCACCCTTCTCTCCCTTGAAACCCCTTTCTCCTCGGTTACCTGAGGACAAAACAGCACGAGACAACTGATTTACTGACAATGTCGATAATGATTACTTTAAAGAGTTTTATGTCACAGTACATGATGATTAAGCACGATGTAGTATAGAACATTTAGATAAAATATGAAATCAAGGAAAAAAGGAGGCTGGAACAGTAAGAGGTACTAAAAGGAAACAGCTGGAGGAACATTTTACAACAAAAAAGGTTAACTGGTAACAGGTCAGCACCATGATTGGGTATAAAATTGCATCTCAGAGTAGAGTTCTCAGAGTTTCTCAGAAGTAAAAGTGGGCAGAAGTTCAAAAATCTGAAAAAACAAAAAACCCAGCACCTACAAATTGTGGAACAAGAATGATATAAAATTGCAACTTTGACTATCTCGGGATCTACTTTACATGATTCATCAAATGATTCTGAGAATCTGAAGAAATTTCTGTACATAAGGGAATAGGCTGAAAATCAATCATTGGATGCCTGTGACCTCTGAGCCCTCAAACAGCACTGCATTAAAAACAGGCATGAATCTGTAGTGAAAAGCACTGCGTGGGCTCAGGAACACTTCCAGAAATCATTTTGATTACAGCTCATTGTGCCATCCACAAATGCAGGTTAAAGCTCCTTCATGCGAAGAAGTCATATGTGAAGATCATCCAGATGCCTCTGGCTTCTGGGGGCCAAAGCTCATTTAAAATGGTCTGAGGCAAAGTGGAAAACTGTTCTTCTGTCAATGAATCAAGATCTGAAATTGTTTGGGAAAACATGGAGACTGCAACCTCCAGACTAAAGAGGAAAGGGACCAGCTGGCTTGTTATGTGCACTCAGTTCAAAAGCCTGCATCTTTGATAGTATGGCTGTGCATTAGTGTCTATGGAATTAGCAGCTTAAACACCTGGAAAGGCATCAGCAATGCTGAAAGGTATATACAGATGTTAGGGCAATATGTGCTCCAATTCAGACAACAGGCCTTGCGTTATTTAAACAAGACAGTGCTAAACTTCATACTGCAGCTACAACAGCATGGCTTCATAGCAGAAGAATCCTGGTGATAAAGTGGCCTCCCTGCAGTCCAGGACAACTAAAAACATTTGGCACATCATGAAACTAAAAACATGACAAAGAAGGCCTAAGATTGTTGTGCAGCTAGAAACGGATATCAGACAAGTATGAGAACTCATTCCTCCCCCAAAAGTTCACCAGCTGTTCTCCTCAGTTCCCAGATGTTTACAGACTGTTGTTAAATGCAGAGGGGGTGTGTTACTATTATCAAATTCTAACATGGGGTATTTTCTTAAATTTTACACCCTTTCGTACTGAGCGTGTAAATTCAGTCATTATACTGATCTCTTAGAGAACCAATATGTTAGTAAATTTGTCATTACGAATAGAAATGATAGTAAATACTTAAGTTTTGTTTGTTCAGTTAGACTGAGTGATATTTGTCATATTTTCATCCTACTTTACACAAAATAACAGAAACCAGGGATATGAGTTTAGGGATTAATCATGAATAACTGAAACTTGTAAAAATTGTAACAACAAATCAAATCGTTTTCAGTGTTTTTTGTCAAAATTTGGTTTAGTGAAAAGGGAAGGAGAGTTGTCTGTATCATAATATCCAATAAAATCCTGGTTAAAGTTAAAAGGGAAGCAAGCTATGCATAAACTGAACACAACCAAGACTGAATTACACACAGTGCCAACCGCAATGTAGCACAAAATGGGGCAGAAATGAGGTGAAAAAACAAGCAGGACCAAGAGCCATAACCCTCAGAGATGAGAGCAGCTCAACCACTGAGAAGTCTTAAAACATCTGAACCTTTTCTTCACTTCTCAATCATTTCCTCTCATTTGTATATTTTTAGCTAATGTCTCTTAAATCATGAGGCCTGTAATTGACTTCTCATACATGTGGCTACGCCCTGAATCCTCTTCTTAAATAAATTCTAAACATTGTGGTGTATATGTGAATATTAATGCAGAGAAGAGCTGAAAAACAAAATGAAAATGCACTGACAAAAATCTTTTTAAGGTAATTGCTTAGGCTATTACAACATGGATGGAAAAGTTAATGGGATACAAAACAGCGACATTACTGCAAGTAAAAATCCTTGCATTTGTGGTTTGTGTAAAATTACAGTACATTTACGCACGACACCTCTCCCCAATCAGAAGCTTGGATACGACTATGTCTTATTTGTTTTCATTTCAAAATATAATGTTATTACAAATTCCCATGAATTAGCCATCCAAAGTTGGAGAGCATTTCAGTTTCAGTGCCAGTTGCTAACTCTCAGCCATGAGGTTTAAAAACCACAAGTCTGTTTTTGTCATGAAGCAACGAGAGGATCGGCTTTGAATGGGCACTTATCCCACCTTTAATTTGACCACAGTGTAGGTGCAAGCTGTGGTGGTCCTCAGCCACATGCGTTACAGCCTGTGTGTGTGTCTAAGCAGGGCAGCTAGCCCTTTATACACACCCTCCACGTGACGTCCTCAGCCTTCAGTGTCACTTCTATCCTGACCACATCCTTAACAACTAAATAACACTGCAGGGAAAACCTAAACACAGTGGTGGGCTACTGCTGAGCCACAAGAGACAACAGATGCATCTGATTTAAACCCTCACTGAGAAATTCTGCATACTGGTGGTCCTGAAAGGCAGCAAAGGGTAAGATGAGGGGAATTTTGTAAGGTAATTTGAAGCCTTAGTACAAATATTTATGGTAACCCTCAGGATAAACTGTCATAACTTTGATTAGCATCACACTTTTCATCTAGTGCCAACAGCAAGTAAATTCTTAATTTATATTTTTGGCTTATGAACAAATACCTTTAATAAAAAACAAATGAGCGTCAGCTGTATTTACTATTTTGTGGTAATGAGCAAATTCAAGCATTCCAGTGTGCTAAACCAATATGGTCCACTGTCACAGCTACACAACACCTACTAAAGATCAGTATATTCATTATCACTGCATTCCAGTAAGTAATGGCTCTAGACTTTTAATAATGTTTATGTTCAATGTGACCCATTGTGGTTTTCATTTTTTTTTGTCAAAATGTTAAAATGTTAATGTCAGAAAAATTCTCAAGCCTAGTGACAACTGGCCAGTGGATTAAGGTGCAAGTCAATGATGCATTTAAATAATATGGGTATTCCCATAAGGTTAATTCACAGAGGCACAGATGCCATAATCCCAGCAAACATGGCTTAAAGAGACCCTGACATAATGTTGTGCAGGGTTGGCTGTGGCTCAGGTGGTTGAGTCTTATTAAAAAGTACTTTAAATGGTCAACTGAGGAGAAAGGTGTTATATAAGCACCTTCAAACTCTTTTCATTTGTATGACTGAAGTCTCATTTGTTGTACGGTGAACTTACAGTAACATGTCGGACTGTTAAAAGCATTATGTCTGACTGCCCCTTATGTCAGCCTTATAAACCATGTGATGCACAGTTAGCAAAGTAGCATAAGGGAGCAACAGGATGCGAGTTTAAGTCAACCTTGTGGTATACATTTTTTTCCTCTTTCCACCAGCATGAAAGGAAAGAAACGTATGGTATATCAGCAAAAAAAAAAAAGCAAAGACAAATATCAGCTAGACAGGGAAAATATAAGACTAAAGACCCAAGCGGTTTTCCGTAAGTGTTGGTAGGAACCAAAGTAGAGTTGAAAGAAGTTGCCCTCCAGGGGCCAAATTGCTAAAATTGCTTTGTGTGTTAAACAGTTTGCTAACACGTTAGCAGTAAACACTTCACAATGTCACAGCACTTCAGAGTTGTCAGTTTTTTACTGTCCCCCAGTGGCTAAAAAAAGTCCAGCTTTACGCACCCAGAAATACCATAAAACACTGTCAGCAACCACAACTGATCTGACAACCAAAGGAACAGCCAACACCTTCTGCAGTCCCTATATATTCTTCCCACCGTTCATCTATAAAAAACCATGAGACTTCCCAGTGCTGTTTTTACAAGTTTTTTGTTTTCCCTCCTCCCTCCTGGATGACTGTCTTATACTGAGGCCCCATTCATAGCCGAGTCTCTCCAAAGCCTTCCTCCTTCACTGGTCTGTTAAACCTGAAACTGCACCACAGACGCGTAAAGCAGAAATACACACTACTACAAACTACCGGGATCTAGATGTGAAGTTTCCTGTGTCCTTCACTTTACCTTAATTTTTGTTTTTCTGTGTAAAATGGTTATTGGTGTGATGTTTTGTATTGCTCGCTACATAACTAAGTTGTCAATCAAATGATGCAGACAATGCCAGAGTTTTTGTAGGTGACAATCTTTTCACGCCTGCTTGGTCATAATGGATGTAAAGTGAGTTTTTTTCTAATGGCTTCAATCAGGCTTATGTCATACTATTAAAATACAGGACATGTTTAGCAATAAATTATAATTCCCTCTACTTTCAAGACATGAGTGACAGGCAGTGGTAGAATATGACACGCTATATGTATAAGAACAGCTTTTGTGAAACCCATGTTTAAGGACTCTTCATAGAGTCACTTTTTACAGTAAAACAGTAGTGGAACATGTCTGCTATCACTACAGATACATTATATTAAAGAGACATCACATAATGAGGAGATGTGGCACTCCTGAAATCTATGGAAAAACAAATAATGGAAGAATTGTTCTAATCTGATATGACTGCTGATTTCATCCTCTGACCAAAGATTAAATGGTAAATGGCCTGTATTTGTATAGTGCTTTACTAGTCCCTAAGGACCCCAAAGCGCTTTACATATCCAGTCATCCACCCATTCACACAGTGGTGATAGCAAGCTACATTGTAGCCACAGCCACCCTGGGGCGCACTGACAGAGGCAAGGCTGTCAGACACTGGCGCCACTGGGCCCTCTGACCACCACCAGTAGGCAACGGGTGAAGTGTCTTGCCGAAGGACCGAGAGTGTCCAAGCCAGGGCTCGAACCGGGAATCTTTCCGAAAACAAGGCGAACTCCGAACTCTTCAGCCACGATCGCCCGTGAGATTATTTACATCTTTACATTACATTTTAATACTTTTGGTGTGCACTTAAGGCAGGAGTCGGGGAACTCCAGGCCTCGAGGGCCGGTGTCCTGCAGGTTTTAGATGTGTCCTTGATCCAACACAGCTGTTTTAAATGGCTAAATTACCTCCTCAACATGTGTTGAAGTTCTCCAGATGCCTGGTAATGAACTAATCATTTGATTCAGGTGTGATGACCCAGGGTGATATCTAAACACAGGACACTGGCCCTTGAGGCCTGGAGTTCCCCCACTCCTGCCTTAAGGAGTAACAACAGCATTATGTGCCCTTTCCCTAGCATCCTCTTCATATGGCCTACTTCATTATAAATTTGATTTAAAGAACTGAAGGTAGATCTCCTCGATTGCCATCGAGCATATCCATTATCCGTATTACTATTGTGTTGCATTGTGGTATAATTCAAGCTGATGAAGTGTCCGGTGCTTTCAAACTCGAATTTTCTACCAGGAATTAGTCCTAACAATGGGGTCTATTAGGAGACCCCACACTATGACCCTTCTGCCACCAGATATTTGGTTTTTGTCTCATTTTATCTTATTCTCCTGGTGCTTTAGCATCTTTCTTCTAGTAAACACAATAAAAACAGTCTTTTACATTTGTATAAAATGAGCATGAAAAGGCACATTATTTTACACTATGTAAAAATGTCTAAAAAAAGGGAGAGTTGAGTCATAACAGCTAAGTGCAGGAGACAACAGGTCCAAGATTTCAAGAGCTACCGGCCAACATTTGGACTGTGGGACTTAACACTGGACAATTCAGCCAAACCCCGATCTGATTGGCAACAGCTGTCGGCTAAAGACACATTACACGCATACATACACAGTGACATGTCCACACAAGAAACTCTTAGACTGCAGTGCCTTATCATATTAGTCACGGCTATGATTAATTCAGAGCTGTGTTTATCTCAGTGTGTGTTTGTTATCATTGGCGCTGTCCAGCCCCCGATGGGGTTTATGTAGATTTAGAGAGATGATGAGAGAGTATAAAGACAGCAAATAAGAAATAACAACATAATGGACACTATCCAAGTTTAAAGATGGCATTTATCCTTGTTCTCACATTGTGGAAAACATGTAAAAACATTTACAGAGTGGAATGGAAAACTACTGGTAAATTCCCCACACTGTATATAGTGATATACTGAGTTGTCAGACAGTATTAGTTCTTCATTATGGATTTTGCCACATATAAAATATGATCCTATTATAATGATAAAGGTGTGTGTGTTCTATTCAAAAGTACCTTTAAATATGTTATTCAGGTTTCTGTGTCAGAATGTGGTTGAAATTTGTTTAAGTGCATGCTTCTTGGATCTTAATTTCCATGGTAGATTTGGAGGGGTTGTGTCATGACAACATGATGGATGGGGGCAGTAAGAAAAACTGGCTGGATTAGTGCATACTGGAAAATGAGTACGTACACACGCATCAACAAGTTTTCCTCTCTTTTTCTGACAGTTGTTCCATTGGAGCTAATAATATAGAAATATTGTTGCTTTCCAGCTGTTTAGTTGATAATCACGGTTTCTGGTAACATCCAATAATTTCTTGCATTTCATTGAATGGAAAACCTATTAGATAAGTAGAGACAGGTGTTTTGCTTGAATAAATGGGAGAGTATAAGCGAATATAGCTCCCATGGCTAAAGACAAAAAGCAAACAGTAGCACCTGTTGGTGATGTAAGAAGTGTTGTGTTCCTGATAAATCCTGGTACGGAACTTTTTCAGTGACATAAAGGTCAACAAGTCATGGAGTCATCTGAGGACTGAGTCTTTCAGTAGGCAAGTGTTGTTAAGATTAATTTGTGATTTATACAAGACTACAGGGAGAAAAAGGACATCCGTACTGATGAGCTGCTGTGTGAGAGTATGACTAACTTATTTTAATGTGGCTACTGCTGTTGCTCCACAAACACACAACTGCCTACATAGTTTTAAAGCAAAGATTACACTCTATGTTGTTGTAATGAAAAAAAATTCTTTCTCTCTGCACAAGAGCGAACAGATTAACCAGAGAGCAAGAAGCAGAAATAACCTGCTAAGCCCACAATTTTTACTGTATAGGAATAATTTTACAATAAAATTGAAGGAAAATGTATCTTCTTCCAAACAATGTCTTTTTAAAAGCAGACACCTTATGCTGGTTGATCTGTACACATTTGACTAAGAGTGCCATTTAGCTGTTCTTGCATTAACTACTTCTTTTGACTCGCTTTAAAAAAAAAAAAAGGAACAAAAATAAACACAGATCTGCAGAGAAGATTTTCAGGATGCTCAGGGTTTTTAAACCCGGTTGATATGATTCAGATTTTAAAAGCTGTTTTGAGAGAGCAGTGCCAAGCCAGTTTCAAAGTAAGTGACAAAGAAAGTAGAAAGTGGTAACTTGTGCTTTTTGTAAGTGCTGCTTCACACACAACAATGAAAAGTGATGAGGTATGGTGGATTTGAATGTCACCATCTAATTGTTTGATTTGAATCTCTCTCTCTGATTTGTTGATACTTGCCTAGATTTCTTTCTGTGTCATGCTTGGAATGACCTTTTCCACACATTCACCTTTTTGCTGTACTTGAACACATACACGGGGGCATCAGGTGCCACTCGATACTTTGATACGTAGATTGAATTAGTCAGTGATATCAATATATTGACCTTCTGACTGGTATATGACCCTCACCGTTACCTGCGAAGGGACGGCAACCTTCTAGCAGCTCTGTATTGTATGCTCTTGCTTTTCCAGTACTTGGCTTTCTCATATTTGCACGCATAAATATCAGTGAGCTCATAAGACCAGGCCAAGTTAATTAGTATTAAACTCCAAACTATTAGTATCACGACTCGCACCACAAATGTACCTTTAGGCCCGGCAGGTCCAACGTCTCCTCTTTCTCCCGGCATGCCATCAACCCCACCAGACCCTTTCATTCCCCGAGGGCCCTGGTTGCCTTTTTCTCCAGTAAATCCTGAAACACAAACAGACAATCATGAAAAAAAACAAAAAAACAAAACCTGCCTGTATTTTGCAACTGCCATTCTAAAAAGGCCAGAGACCCCACTCATATGGACTATTTTGTACACTTTCTTCTGTTACTGGCAGCCAGAATGGAGCTACTGAGTCAACAGACAGGCAAATTTGATGACACACTGATTCTTCAGCTTGCAGATCTGTACTGCAATTCATGTGGAAAAAGAAAAGATGTGGAAGAATGGATGAGGATGAAAAGAATTGTAAACTCTAGAGGGGAGTGAAGATTTTATCGCCTGAGTGTCAACACTAACTGAACCAGACTGGAACATACTTGATCTAATCATGGTTTTCATTAGCTGTAATGTGGATCCATGGTGTAAATAAACAATTACTGAATTTCTGTTAGGGTCCAGTCATCAGGTCTCCCAGTCCTATCTATGTCATTCCAACACAGCAAACAAACTCTATATTATTCTTTAAAGTGTATTAAGGTTTTGGAAGTCCTGTTAATATTAGTCCTGCTCATGTTCCACCATCTGGAATACACGAAAAACATCTTTCGTTTTGCTCCTAAAACATATCCACTCCATACCCTGTGGCATACAATGAGAACATTTGTTTAGAGTAAGCACAGTGAAATGTCTCAAAATTAGTGTGGTAATGAGTTATTGATTACGCTGCTGAGGTGAGAGAAATCTTTTTAAAATGTCGCTGTGTTCTGACACGCTCTGATTACACTGTTGTGACTGTTCAGAAATAAGAATAAAATAATTAGGCATTAGAGCCAGAAACGCAAAATAAACCGATGATGGATGAGGCCATATAACTCAGTTCAACTCAAAAACCCACTGGGAAAATGCTATCTATCATAATTGGGATCCAGGGCAGAAATGTTCTTTTTGTTCTGCAGGCGAGTCCAACTGGACTGCTCCACATGTCAAGCGTCCTGCTGGATGTGATGACACATTCCTTTGGCTTCGGTGCAAGTGGAGCAACAGAACTCCATGTAGCACAATATAAACACAATGTGTAGATCTAGGTTATTAGAATTGATTATTCTTTTTAGAACTGGAAACAACAGTCAACATAAAATAAACAGATAACATAAACTAACATTGCTAAGGTCATTAGTTTGAACAATAGGCAAAAAAAAAATAAAAAAATTTGAAGAATAGGCAGTGTTGGGAAGGTTACTTTACTCAATGAGAGTAACGTATTCTGAATACTTTGGATTACTTAATATATTATCAAGCTTTTTACAACTACATGAATGTACTATTGCTGTGTGATTTATTACTATTACTGAATGATATTCGCCATACCAATACCAAATAGATTTTTAAATCTTAATATAAATGAGTAACAGTAGGGTGGACATTAGTTAAGGCTGCACGTTTTGCAGCGATCTCCTATAGAAAACTATTTTGCGCATATATAAAACAGGTCCGGGGCTCGGAACCATAGTAAAGGGACCTCTGGCTAATAAGTCGGGTTTGTGTCGGTTCGTAGCCGAAAATTAGCTTTACTTTGTTGTCTGGGTCAACTTTGCTAGCGAGAGACAGAGAGAGGCATTGAAAGACTGCTCCAACGGAACTTATTGTTTCGGAGGAAAACACGAACACGGTGTACAGTCGAGTCTTAATAGCTTACTTACAACTGGGCTCGTCAGGCAGTCTTCTTGGCTGCAGTGGTTATTATTATATTTACATGCTTCCAGCTCCCGTTTCGGCTCGATGACAGCTCGTACTTTTCGACTCTCCCTTTTCTCCCTCCTCGCGCTCACAGACACATAGCGGGTATGGCAGTCCATTCTCCCTGCAACACGGACTACACTGCCCATGAGGCTACATTCTTTAGGGCTATGCCTGTAACACTCTGCCTATTGCCTTCATATTAAGTAATCTTTGTGAATAATTTTTAAAAATATTTTTTCACGTATTTTTAATACATTTACAGTTAGAAAGTACTGCATCTGACTGAAGAAGCGAAAGTATTTATCAGAATTAACATTCTCTTAGTGGAAGAACAGCCTCAGAATTGGACCTGTAAGCTTGTGTGGTTGACTTTCTTCTTGGTAAACACAGTAAAAGAAAAGCAGAACTGAACCAAGATTCAAGGTTATGGGAAGCTTCAGTTTACAAGACACCAAGTTCCTGTAAAGAGCTAATGTGTGTAATGGGATTCATAAAGACTTGACATCAGATTGTGTCACATGCATAAAAAATATTTATTTTCATAGTATGGAGGGAGAAAATGTGTGTTTCAGGAGTGTTTGGTGAAATAGATGATTAAAATTCCCCGTTTTCACCACCAGAAGTGCTACACAGCAATGATTTTATGTATAGGCCACTGGTTTGTCTATTTTCTCAAGATGATCTCTAGTTTTTCAGGATTGTGTGTGTGCTACAGTAGTAATCATAAAGTATGAATCAGAAATTGTTCAAAATAAATTTTAAGCTGTAAGTTGACTTAAGTTTACTGTACATATTTTGTTTTTGATAATAATGTTTGTGAATAAAACTCCCGCTATTCATTTTTATTCTTAAAACTAATTTGAGATAATGGCAGGTTTAGGATATACTGAAAGTATTTATTTCACACGGATAACATATTAAATGTTTCGCTTGAGTAAATCTAAAATTTTAAGAAAAAAATGTCACTTTCCATTTGATGGCAGTAACATGTAAGGAAGTGGTATAAAAAAACCCAGCACATTTTCTTAGCTTAAACATTTGATTTGTTTTCTGTTGTTAATAACATATAGGTTTATGTCACTTGCAAACCATTCTTTTTGGGAACTAGAATAATCCATATACCACTCCATCTGTTGAAATACAAAACTGTCATTCATGACAGTTAAACTGTAGTTTTTGTTTTGTGCTTTATTACTGCTAACATTAACAAAGGCTGATTGACAGTCATCTTGTCTAATTGGTAGTCCAAGTAGTCAGTGGGTGCAACGCATGAAGGAAGGAAGTAACGTGTCAGCAAAACTCACACAGCGGGAGGCAGAAAATGTATTCAGTAGATTTGTTAGACCTCAGGGATGCAAAGAGCCCGCTTCGGTAAGAAACACTGCATGTTGTTAACTGTCCTCTTTTAATTGGTGAAGATGTTCCCACACTGTTTTGGTCTGTTCAGGTTGGATTTTCATAGTCTTTTGTAAGTTTCTTTATGTTTGTATTTATTTAAAAAAAAAAAAGGATATGCATGTTAACAAGCACTTAAAGTCATCATGCACATATGTCAGATTTAGCCACACAAGCTAATTTTCCTCTATAGTCTGACAGGCTGATACAATATTAGATTAATCAACAAAACCAAACATTGAGAAGCATGTGAACATAAATAAAAGACAAAAACACATACTCCTATAACAGATTAAATTGTGTAAAATTGTATGTAGCAGGATAGTAGTAGCGTAGTATATTTTCTCAGTTGACCAGTTTCCATATTCAGTGAAAACCACCTGCAGACTGTATCGCTAAGCTCTCATCCTGTCTTTGTGTCTTTGGACTATTAAATCTGAATTAATATGTTTTTCCATTTTATGCTGTACATCGTATTATGATTGCTTAGACTTATTTGGTGTGGTCTGGTATGACCTGCAGGAATTCTTGGTTGTTAGAAATGTTAAGAATTTAAGGAAAATAGCTTTAATTGAGTCAAACAAAAACAGCTGAACCCAAACGGACTTACTGCTACTAACTGTTTTGATTAAAAACCATCTCCCCTCTAAAAAGCCCTTTTTCACTGAAGTTAACATTAGGGATTTCATTTTTCTGTCTTTGCTTTGGTCTTGCAGAGGGTTTGGTTCCATTCACTTTGCTAGATTCTTACAAATGTTAGGCCTTTGTAAACACTCACGTTAGCAATTCTTTTTTTTTTTTTTCATTTTTTCCTGGAACTATGGGCTGAGATGGGAGGGGGGTCCCCTTTCAACAGGAAGATAATGCTTCTTGGAAATGTTCATTTTCAGCCAGGGAATGTGGATGGATGATGACAGGAGACAACCTGAGGGGTGATGATTCAAGAGGTACCAGGCTGAAAGGGGGACCCAGAACATCTGGAATCATGATGTTATTGTTTGTATCACACCATATCAATGAAAAATAGCCATGTCATGTTTTGGAGCTGCTCACTGTGAATGCATGATGGTTTAAGCTGTATTTTTGGGGGAATTACCTGCAAGACTAAGACAGATGACACGTCTCACTGGCCCTGTGTAAAAATAAATCCCCACCCAAAGTCTGCACTTTGTTTTCTTAAGCAGCTTTATATGACCTTTAATTCTTTCCACTCATAGTGTTATGAATGCAACTGCATGTAACATAACCAGAGGGAGCTTAAAAACAGAAAGTGTCTAATTTTTCATCTTTCGTGTCACTCAAACATAAATCCTGGTATTCCAAAAAAGTCTTGTATCTCTTAAATTTGAGATATTCACATATATAGTTTAGCAATATTTTATAGATCATATGGAACTTTTTTTGTGGAACCTTCACGCCAAGACCCTTCCTTACCCTCCTTTCTTTTTTGTGTTCAGATAATTTGCACGCGTCTTCCAAAGCTGGGAAACTACATCAACTCCCACAAGTTAAGCAGATCAGGATGAAGTATTAAATCCATCTATTTTTTACATTTCTATACCTTCTACTTGAAGGAAGATTAATCTAGATAAAATACAGATAAGGACTAGATAAGTTTATTTTAACTAGATAAAAATAAACTTCAACATATCTTCATGAGGGAACAGTTTTTTTTATCTGCTTTTGTTCACAGGCATGTTTAAATGTTTTTCAACATCCTGAAATCACCACATTCTGAGTTGCTATTTTAAATGCTTAAACAGTTCAAAATGAATATACAATATGTGCTTTTAGAGAGAGTTTATCAATCTGACTCAGGTTAGAAACTTCTTATGTGGAGAAAAGCTGGTCAAGACAAAAGGATATAAAAAACAATGTAGGAAAATCACCAAACGGCCAGAGTAATAAAACATTAGAATCAAGTTGTTTTGATGCCTGCTCAATCATCCAGGTAAGGAAATCCCAAAAAAGTGGATTCTGTTCATCTGGATGTGTTTTCAATTGACTTTTTCAGTTTGACTTCTTCAGTCTCCTGAAGAAGTCAAACTTTTCTCCCACTGAAAACACTACATCCAAATAAACAAAATCAACTTTCTGGAATTACGGAATCAAGTTATTTAATCGTCATGGGATTTGTGACACCTTTTACGGACTAATTTTCTATTCATCCATCCATCCATTCGCTTCCACTTATCCTTTTCAGGGTCGCGGGGGGCGCTGGAGCCTATCCCAGCTGTCATAGGGCGAAAGGCGGGGTACACCCTGGACAGGCCGCCAGTCTGTCGCAGGACTAACACACAGGGACAGACAACCATTCACACCTAGTGGCAATTTGGGTTATCCAATTAACCTATCCCCACAAGCTGCATGTCTTTGGACGGTGGGAGGAAGCCGGAGTACCCGGAGAGAACCCACACAAACACGGGGAGAACATGCAAACTCTACACAGAAAGACCCCGGCCTGATGGTGGAATTGAACTCAGGACCTTCTTGCTGTGCGGCAACAGTGCTAACCACCGTGCCACCCAACTAATCCGCAAATTTTCTATTGGAGCAGTAATTGAAAACTTCACTATGAAATGTTTCTCAATAAATGGCTGGTCATACTCACCTCTCAAGCCAGTCAAACCAGGAACCCCAGGGGGGCCCAATTCTCCAGTGTCCCCTTTCTCTCCCTTAGGCCCTGGAGGTCCTGTATAAAGAAGAAAAAAAAAATTGTAATAAATAACTTGAATGCTGCAAGACAACTTGTCTTCAATAGGAGGCATACTTCTTTAAAGCTTTTCTCTCTTTTTTAAAATGTAAAATTAAGTAATATGTTGACAAAGAGACAAATCATCAGTTTGTTAGTGATTTTATGTTTATGTTATTATGCAAACAAAGATAATCCCATTTAAAACAGAACTGTTTTGTAATGATGTTGAGTCAGAAACATAGATTTAAGTAATATAAATAATGCTTTTCATGTTGTGTCTACATGTGATGTTTCTGTTGCTTTACTAAAAGATATAACAGAACTTTGAATGAAAATAAGTCACCTGTTATCTTGAGGTCTGAAAAAGGCTACAAATAACTTTTTTATTGATGACCTGCTGAGGAAATATCTTTTCTTGGAGATTAAATAAGAGCTTTTTGATTTATAGAAAGTGCATTAGGGTTAATTATACATTAAAAGTATGCTTTATGGTGCCTTCATTATTATTATCTAGCATGTTGGATGAGGAACATGTAGATTATCCCTTGAGAAGTTAATACATGGAACCAGACCTTTAATGCAGGCAGATAATAACTTTATTCATGTCACAAAACTATATTTATATTTATTACAGAGCCTATCACACACAAAAAGTGACATATCTGGCAAATGAAGGCCAAAGTGGGTCTTACAACTGGGCTAGGGCTTCGGTCCAAGCATTTGTTATACTTGGACGACTCCAGAGACTGAGTGAGAAAAGTCAAATAAAGAGAGAAGGAGAGCGAGAGGAGAGATATGGCTACAATGAAAACCACATGTTAAACAATGTGGACCAGAACTTGGCTTGTGGGAAAGCTGAGAAATCTGAGGACCTGTTAGTGTCCTGTGATTCTGATCCTTCATGACTCTAATTTGCAGATTTCTGATTTAAAGAATAGGTATAAGCTGCAAAAACACGGTCAAAAAATCCTCAACTAGTGGGTTGAGGATTTTGTATTTTTGTCTCCCAATTATGACAAATTGCTATATAAAATAAAATACAACAATTAAAACAGTATAAATGGATAAAACTAAATAAAAGCAAGCCTTCACAAGTTACTCTTACGATCTGTGGACACCGTCGATACCTTTAAAAAGAAGTTTAGGTCCAATGAGAGAGAGTTCCACAACCTGGGAGTCACAATCACAAACCTGCATTCTGTTTTTTGTCCTTAACCTGGACCTTTGTACAAGCAACAAGCACTGAATAACCTAGTAGTTACTTATAGATGTAGTAGATCACTAATATAGGGACAGATCTGAATGTGATCCTCGAAATCTTAAACTGAATCCTAAACTTTAACATAAAGAGGTCAGAATCAGTGTCACATGGAAACTTTTGGTGCACCTGATGAGAAGACTTGCAGCAGCATTCTGTACTATTTGTAAGTGATCCAGGGATGATTTTTGCAGGCATAGGAATAATGAATCACAATAATAAGGGCATGATGAAATAAAAGTATGTGTAATCAGAATATACTTAATACTGCCAATGTTCTGCAGATGATAAAAACACATTTATATAATACAGCCAACATTCTTATCAAAACTCAATGCCTGATCAAAAGTAACACCCAAATTTCTCACAGTCAGGAGAACTGAACATGAAATGCGTCCAAAATTCTCAATAAGTGTGGAAATGAAGTTGTCAGGGGCACAGATAAGAACCTTCGTTCTTATGTTAGTATTTAAAGACAGATGTTTGGCTTCCATCCTGTTCTTTATAACATGGATGCAGTCCTGAGGACAGAAAATTTGGCTACATTCTGGGGTTTAAATTAAATGTACAACTATTATCTGTGTAACAATGAGATGCCTTCAGAGGTATTCAGGATGTGTGCAAGTGGACGCATATACAAAGCAAACAAGACAGACCTCAGAACCGTACCTTGGGGCACACCACAAAGTAAAGTTACAAGAGTGGAAACAAAATTAGAAGAAACAACTGAAAAGCTCTTGATATACTCGAATATATTAAGAGCTTAAGTCTCTTAATTAGAATATCATTATCAGCTGTGCCAAAAGCAGCAAAGTCAAACGTGGCCAAAAGAGTCGACTTTATGGCTTTTTAATTGTGAAAATTGCCAAGAAGGACATGTATTTTGAACTTCCATCTCAAGAGAGTCTGAATTTCCTTCTGAATGTGAAATGTAAATGTTTTTAAAAAGTACTTAAACCTCTTAATAGGTTATTAGGGAATAGTTTAATTGGACGGGTGCACTTTAGATTGAACTGGACTGTGTGCAGCCTCTGAACCAAAATGAGTTTGACACCATTAAATTAGTTGTAAAACTGACATAAATTAAATTGGCTTGATTACAGTTGATAAAAATACATCAGGCATTTTAAAGTCATGACAGGCAGATGACCAAATGATGAATTGGAATGATGAAAAATTGGCTAACTGATCTGTAACAAAAACTATATTTAAATGCAGTAGTTGTTAAATTAGGCAAAGGACTGAATCTACCAAGTGTACATAAATATTTTAGAAAGTGATGTGTCAGAAAAGGTTTCCATTAAAGCCTTTGTGCACACGTCCCGAGCTGGATTTGCCATAAATAATACCCTGTTCACTCAGTCAGTAATTCCTTAGCAATTTTCTTTAATCCCACAATTTTTCTTTGGACCCACACACACATGTATTTTTTTTTTTCAAAATACTGACAACCCAACGCTTACTTCAGCTTTAGGCAACCAGAGTACAGTCCTTTTAAAAAAAACCCCCCCAAAAAAACAAACTACAACCTTATTGCTTCCATTGGAGTTACTGAAGGTAAGAAGCAGCATGCTGACTTTGCAATGTTCAGAGAAACTGCTAAAACCTCAGAAGCTACGTCTCAGACACTATAAGCCACAGTTACCATGTTAAATGTTAAAGTTCATGACAGTAAAATTAAGTAAAATTAAGGCGGATTTGGAAGTGTTACCAGAACAAACTCAAAGTGAAGATCCACTATGCCTAGCACACAGCCTATAAGCACATAGTTCATGTCAGCATGGTGGTGGAGAGGGGAAGATTTGGGCTTGTTGTGCAACCACATGACCAGGACCTGGATACAGTCATTGAGTCAATCTTGAACTCCTCTACATGCCAAAGAATTCCAGAGTAAAATGTGAGTCCAACTGTCCGACACCAGCAACAGGACAATGATCGCCAACAAAATGACTGAAAGAGGAAAAGGATCAAGTTGTTGCAATGGCCCACAGTCCAGATCTCCACTCTGAAAATAGGGATAGCAGGACCTTCAGAGAGCTTTGCATAAACTGATGCTGCAATGGCAATGAACTAAAGCAATCTTAAAAAGATGTTATAAACGATTATTTCACTGTATAGTCTTGTGAAAACTTTGTTTTTCACATGACTGAGACAGTTTTGCCTTTCTAGGTTCGGTTAAGTTTAGGTTTATTACATATGATGGCCCAGACCTTATAGGGATAGAAAGATTTGCGGCTAGTAAGCAATAAATCAATACATTTGAAAGGAAGTACATCTGAGCAGGACATGCTGCTCATGTCTGAATCCCCATCACATCCACTCATAGTAACAAAAATGCACTGACACCAGCCAAAAGGCTTTTGGCTTTTAAGCCTAATCTTTTGAGAAGACATTTTACTCTGGTGGTCTGTAAAAGTTTGTTTAAGCAGAGTTTCACATTAATAATCTTCTGGCTCTCGAAGACACTAGTCAGCTGACAGGGTTTCAACAATAACAAGCCCAGTGGCCCCTCCTGGATCAGCCTGAAAACATCTGACAGCTCGGTCCAAGAATGCAATTCCAGTGAAGAGTTCAGGCGCCTCCGTCCAATATCCAGTCTTGTTACAAATCTGAAGTGTGGCCCAACAGCTCGTTTTGTTTTGTCTACACATGTACAGTCCAGAAAAAAGATCATCTAATTTACCACAATAACAAATGACACAAGGCATCACCTGTGTTGATGTTAGTTGAGAATGCTTTGCTTCTTTTATTGATTTGCTTTCCTTCTTTTATTGATATTTATTTTAATTTTTTTCCTTTAATTTTTTTATCTTTCTTCCGTATGAGCTTACCTGCGATAGCTTCTGGACACTGGACACTTATAGATCATTAGGACTAAAGTGTTCTTAACAGTTCTTAACGTGTGTCTGTGGCCTACACACAGCTGAAGCCTGATTACAGCGTCTGGGCACCGAACAGCCTCAATAGCCTGGAAAGGTGCTAACCGCTAGGCTAACTAGCAACAAGATGCCTTCCCTCTCCACAGATGACTACCACAGCCTCCTGCAGAAGATTGCAGTACTGGAGACAAAAATTCATCGCTTAGAAGTAAACGTGGAGGTAAATGGACTGTGTGGAAATGAAACAACCTTGCCTTTGATTCAAAACAATGGTGATGAGCAAGCTAGTACACAGCTAAGGAGCACAGATAACATGACCAAGAAAGTAGACTGTGCATTATAATAAATCCTCAAGCGATGATCCCCCCTTGGACTGTCTTGGTGCAAAACCAAGACATAAATCATGTCTCCTGGAAGGGGGAGGACGTATCACAAGCAGGGCACAGCGAGCTGAAATCTCTGAAACTGACTGGCTTTCACTTCCTACGAGACAGAGAAGCTCTTCTACCCCTGTATACGAGAGGAAACAGGACTGGACAACCGTGAATAGGAAGGTTAACAACAAACCTCCAAAACAACTGAATGTCAAAATGCAGAACAGATTTGCTCCACTATCAAAGGACCCTGGATCTATATCGGACAACCATCCATCTAAAAGTAGCAAAGTAAGGTCTGAAAATCTATTGAAAAGTGAAAGGCCACAGGGAATGCTAAAGGCTAGGCCTGAAACTCTGATTGTGGGTGACTCTGCCATAAAGGATGTAAAGGATGTGCGGTAAGAACACTCTGTCTCACAAGTCCTCTGCTTTCCTAAGGATACGGTCAAGAACCTGAAGGAGAGAATTCTTCAAATTGCAGATGAATATCCAACTGTGACAAACCTTGTTCTGCATACAGGGTCAAACAATGTGTCCAAACAACAGTCGGAGGTTCTGAAACGGGACTTTACTGGATTATTAAGTACTGTAAACTATCTGAATGCAGCTGTATTCATCAGTGGACCTGTACCGCCCATCAGAGGAGGGGACGAGAGATTCAGGAGGGGACGAGAGATTCAGCAGGTTGTTTGCACTGAATAAATGGCTTATATCAGCATGTACTGACCACTCAGTGCATTTTATCAAGAATTTTAATATTTTTGGGAACGCAGGCATCTGTTTAAAGCAAATGGATTTAATTTTAACAAGTCAGGGGTGAAACTGTTCACCTCCAACTTGTTTTATTCCATACGTCATCCATCTGTGCTTGGTGCCAAGGCTGAGATGAACGAGGAGTTATCTCATAAAGAGGAACAAACAGTACTCCAAGAACAGACAAAGCCCAGCAGAAACCTTGAGGAGGATCCTCATCTGCCCCCACCCCAGAAGAGCTTCAGAAAGGAGAGACATCAGAGGCAAGAAGAGGGGTCCCTATTTGCCTCCAACTCTCTCAACAACACCAACGACCAGGACCAGGGACCACGACCTTCCCCAGTCCCCCAAACCCCTGACAGGCCATCACCCTCCTCCCCCTGCCTTTCTCCCTCCTCCCCACACCTGAAATTCACTGAGGAGATGATGGAGCGGGTCAATGCTGGGCTCAGATCTACCCCCCGGCCCAATCCCTTTTTGTCCCCCATAAACCCCCCACCGGAGCAGCCAAAGGTTCGCCATCGAGCCCCGCCCTCAACAGAGCAATCGAAGTTACATTGCAGAGCCTCGCCCCCCTTAGTTCCTCTTCATGCCCTGTCTCCACAGTCTGATGTGTGATGTGTGGAGGGTCCGGGCTGCGAGGATTATGGCAGTGGTGACTTTTCCCAGGAGAAGCTGGGACCCTGTTTACTAGAAGGTTTTAAAATTTCTGTACTTTTAGATGACAGAAGGAGACATGTGGCCTGGTCAAAACACAGAGAGCTGCACTCTAAAAGATCTTTAAACATAGTAAACATACCTTCTGTGCCACAGACTGCTCCCAAACATGAGGGGACAAGTAATACCTCTAAAACACTTAAGTTGGCTTTATTAAACGTTAGATCTTTAGCTGGGAAAACATTTTTAATTAATGATTTAATCACTGAGCACAGCCTTGAGTTTATGTTTTTAACTGAAACTTGGTTGGACCAAAGTAACAGTGGAGCTGTTCTCATCGAGACGACGCCTCCTAACTACAGTTTTATCAGTGAGGCCAGGGTGAGCAGGAGAGGAGGAGGGGTTGCTGTCTTATTTAATGAATCATTTCAATGTAAGCAGCTATCTCCTGGAAGTTTTCAGTCTTTTGAATATGTGGCTTTACAGCTGAAGGCCCCATCCAAAGCTGTGTTTCTTAATGTTTACAGGCCTCCCAAATACTGCACAGACTTTTTTAGTGATCTCAGTGAACTGCTGTCTGTGATCTGTGTTGATTTCGACTGTGTAATTATTGTTGGGGATTTTAACATCCATGTGGACAACCCTCAGGACAAAGGGACTAAAGACCTGAGTAACACTCTGGGCAACTTTGGGCTGACTCAGCATGTAACAGAGGCCACACATAATAGAGGACATACTCTTGACCTACTGATCTCCAAAGGCCTGAGCATTTCAAAGGTTACTGTGTCTGATGTGGGCCTGTGTGATCATTACTGTGTTTTCTTTGAAAGTAAAATCTCAGCCCACACAAATATATCAACAGCAGTGATCACAAAACAGTGTATAATTGAAAACAGTAGTGAGATCTTTAACCAGGTCTTCCCATTAACACCTGGCCTGTCCAGAGGTTCAGTCAATGAGCTCGTCAATAGCTTCAGTGCTAAAATGTTAAATGTAATGGACACTATTGCTCCCATTAAGGTGAAGGTTATCTCTGGAAGGAAGAAGTCTCCATGGAGAAACTCCACACTAGTGAAAAATGAAAAAAGAGAGTGTAGGAAAGCTGAGCGCAGATGGAGAAAAACAAACCTCCAGGTTCATTATGACATCTATAAAGAGAAACTTCATAATTATAATTTACAACTGAGGAGTGCAAGGAGGTCCTACTTCTCTGACATCATCACCAAAAACAGTCATAATGCTCGGGTCTTATTTTCTACAGTTGACAGGCTAACAAACCCTCCTGTGTCAGTGGCAGCTGAACTTCATTCGACCGTGGCCTGCAATGACTTTGCCAAATCTTCACAGACAAAATCCAAAAGATTAGACAAGCAACTGGTACATCAACAGCAGATCCAGGATATGTACTGTGTCCACCGAAAAACTGTTCAAACACCACCAAACAGTTTCACCCTATTAACAGCAAAGACCTGGAGGACATCTTAGGTCAACTGAACTCCTCCTCCTGCTGTTTAGATGTCCTGTCAACAAGTTTTTTCAAAAAGGTCTCAAAGACTTTAGAGTCAGACCTGTTACAGATCGTCAACTTTTCTTTAATATCAGGCGTGTTTCCAGAATCACTAAAAACTGCTGTAATTAAACCTATACTGAAAAAGGACAAGCTTGACAAGACACAAATGAACAACTACAGGCCGATCTCAAATCTCCCATTTTTAAGTAAGATCATTGAAAAAGCAGTTTCTCAACAGCTCAATTACTTCTTAAAACAGAATAACTGCTACGATGCCTTCCAGTCAGGTTTTAGACAGAACCACAGCACTGAAACCGCTCTGACCAAAGTGTTTAATGACATATGTCTGAATACAGACAGTGGAAAAATGTCAGTCTTAGTTTTACTGGATCTCAGTGCAGCATTTGATACTGTTGACCACAACATATTACTCAAACGACTGGAGAACTGGGCAGGTCTTTCAGGAACTGTACTAAACTGGTTCAAAACATACTTAGAAAACAGGAAATACTTTGTATCAATAGGTAACTTCACATCTGAGCAGACAAGCATCACATGTGGAGTTCCCCAAGGTTCCATCTTGGGACCCCTTCTGTTTAACATCTACATGCTCCCACTGGCACAGATTATAAAGAACAACAAAATAAACTATCACAGCTATGCAGATGAATCACAAATATATATCACAATGTCACCAGGAGACCGAGGCCCTGTACAGGCTCTTGGTAAATGCATTGAGGAAATTAATGACTGGTTGTGCCACAATTTTCTCCAGCTAAACAAAAACAAAACTGAGGTAATAGTCTTTGGCGCCAAAGAAAAACGATTACAGGTCACCAGAGAACTTCAATCTATACATCTAAAAACCACAAACCAGGCGAGAAATTTGGGTGTAGTGATGGATGCAGACCTAAACTTAGATAAACACATTAAGACAATAACAAAGTCAGCTTACTATCACCTCAAGAATATTTCAAGGATAAAAGATCTGATGTCTCAACAGGACCTGGAAAAACTAATCCATGCATTCATCTTTAGTAGGCTTGATTACTGTAACAGCATCTTTACAGATCTACCTAAAAAATCAGTCAGACAACTACAGCTCATTCAGAACTCTGCTGCTCGAGTACTCACTAAGACCAAAAAAGTGGACCACATCAGTCCAGCTCTGAGGTCTTTACACTGGCTGCCTGTCCGTCAGAGGATAGACTTTAAAGTTCTGATGCTGGTCTATAAAGCTCTGAATGGTTTAGGACCAAAATACATCAGTGACCTCCTGACCCAGTGTGAACCTTCCAGATCCCTCAGGTCATCTAGATCCATTTTTTTTTATCAGTTCCCAGAGTTAGAACCAGACACGGAGAAGCTGCATTCAGCTTTTATGCTCCATATATCTGGAACAAACTCCCAGAAAGCCTCAGATCAGCTGAAACACTCAGTTTATTTAAATCCAGGTTGAAGACTCACCTGTTCTCAGCTGCATTTGAATAAAGCACCAAATCCACACTTTAAGCTTAAATTTCAAAACTTACATTAACTACTGATTTTATCTACTGTTCTGATTTTACCTACTGTTTTTTGTAATCAATTTTAAATCATGCTTTTTATTTGTTTTTGTTTTTTAATGTCTCTGTAAAGCACTTTGAATCACCTTGTTGTTGAATTGTGCTATATAAATAAACTTGCCTTGCCTTACAGGATGTTGTAGCAAAGAACAGACAGATCTGTTTGCAGAAAGTGGCTGTATGGATGTAAGTGGATGGGATTATTTTATAAGAAGTGAGTCATGATGGAGGCTTAAGAGCCAAAGTGTTTCTACACAGTGTCTAGACTATTACACAGTGATACTACACTGATATAGTACAAAATATATCTGAATTTAATACAAGTATGAATAATGAGCCTTCTCTATTTGTTCCCATGCTTGCTTTATGTTGAACATTAATTGAAGTAAACAAGGAATTTGATTTGGGAATTTCTTTCATCACACTTTTCATCAAGAATATGGAGCTTCATAAATTTTTGTATCATTCCTACTTTATCTGGAACATATGTTTAGTACACTGGCCTTGAAGGACAAAGTGAGAGTGAAAAAATTTGAAAAGGAAACAAGATCTTAATCCAAAACACAGGAAAAAACAAACAGATTTGGCTGACATTTTTTGTTGGACTGCTATTATGGCACCTTGCCACAAAGCTTATGTATTTATATAGATTAAAAAAACCCAAACAAAAAGGCCCCCAACAACAACTAACCATTCAGATCCTGAGTATGTTTATCCAATGCTGGACAACATTTATTGGCATGCTGAGGAGAACTGTCAGGGTACTGGGTCTCCTGACCCAGCGTGTTAATTCTTTGTGATTTTTTGTATTATTGCACTTGTGTGAGTTATTCTATGGTTTCTAGTTTTGATCCCTTGTCCTTCATGTTTCTCTGGGTCCCCTCTGTTCTGTGTAAGTCTGTATCTGCATGTTTGAGTTTCCTTCTGTGGCTTTCGGTTCTTAGAGCCCTCTGTCTTATGGTTTACATCTCTGTGTTTCTTAGTTGCTGTCTCCACCGTGTCAAGTTCGCGTCTCTGTGTCTTACTTCCTGTTTTACTTTGAAGGTCAGTGTCTTATGTGAATGTGTTCACTTTACGCTTCCTTGTCTCCTCAGTTCTGATTTCCCCCAGCTGTGCTCTCCTTCTGTGTCTCATTCCCCTCGTTACTTCCAAGTGTGTGTACTTCCCTGTGTTTCTCTGAGTCAGTGTCGTGTCATTCCTCATGCTGTGTGGATCTCCCTGTGAGTTTAGTGTGTTATTCCCCAGTTTAGTTTACTTTGTATGCTTGTTTTTCTGTGACCAGCAAATAAAGCTGTGGTTTTGAGTTCACCCTCGAGTCTGTGAGTCCTGCATTTTGAGTCCTCATCTCCTGCCTGCCACAAAGCGTTTTATGACAAGAACAGTCTTTTGGTGATCTATTGTTAGCTAAATGTAAGTAAATATTAATAATAATTTAAAAAAAACTACAGACACTATGTGGCCTAGAGTTCCAGCACCTCAGAAAACTGAGTCACATTATTATGGCTTTTACAAATGACCTCTCATTTGGTGGTGTCCTTAAGCAATGAAATGTGGGGCTGCTCATGAATAGCAGCAACGATACACACACACATTAACAGAGTGAAGTCAAATAGGTAACATGTGAAAACACACAAAGATACATGCACACTGCTGTCACAGTGAAAGATAGTTATGAAACCCAAGTAGACAACGCTTGCTTCATGCCAATTAAACACTGGCACGGCTGGAATACATGGTAACATACACAGAAACCGAGAGTGGAGAAAAGTTGTAATGACACAGCAAGAGAGGAGGGATTAGGAACAAAAACATGGAAAAAAAAACGTGAAAAAACAAAAAAGAGAGGAAAGTGCCGCTGTTGAAGGGCACAGACAGGCTGTTATAAAGTTATGTCATTGCACCAATCTTAGAATATTTTCTTTATAATCCTGAGACATATGTTTACATTTTTGTTGTTTAGATCTCTTAAGGTGGAGACTCCACAGACCTATGAGCTCATACAGATTATGAAAAGATATTTAACACACAAGAGTGAAAAAAAGTCAGACAGGTTTTAATGTGAACTTTAAGAAATTTTAGTTTTTCTTTTTTAAATCCTAAAACTGTAATTAAACACAGATAGCTCTGATCAAACAAGGTGTATTTGTATAACCATAAATGAATTATCTGTGAGAGAAATGTAACTCATTTAAATGTCAGTATGTTGTTTGATTGAAAGTCATGTGGTGATAAGCCCCAGTGACATTTTTTACAATTATTCTTATCAGATCAGGTTTAAATACTGAAACGCGTTCACAGAAAATAGTTTTTTTTAAGCTGATTGTGGAGTATGAAAGAATTATGCACTCAACACAATTACACACACTTTACTAATGAAAAAGTTACATGATGCAAACTGAAGGATTCAATATTTTTTTAAACGTAACGAATGAATATGAGAAGAAGAAAAAAAAAAACTTCCCAGCCTGAGTTTTGCTACTTTATTTGGCAAAAACAAAAGAAAAAAATCTCTGACCTAACTGTTGGATTTAATGGCTGGAAAATGTGTGTGTACTGATGTTCCACTGACCTCTTTTTCTTACAAAATCAATTAAGATGGCAAAAATAAAACCAGAAATTTTGATCATATTTCCCATAAATGTCTCTTCCATCAGGTTCACCTTCACTGAACTCCAGACATTACACCTAGTTTGAAGGAACAATAATCAGAAGCTCCACTGGTCAATGTTTTGAAATGTTACAAATGTTCTGTTGTTTCGTATGATTGAAATCAAAAGAGAATTAACACGAGAATATAGATTCCACATTTCCATATCCTTCGTACTTGAATCCACGAAGTAAATACTGAAAGTTCATTATTGAACTTGAAAATACCGTTTAACAAAAAAAGCATCTTCGTCTTTAGTTCCTTTTGTATCGTGTGGCAAATCTTGGGTTAGCTCAGATCAATCTTAAAGATCACATTAGATCAGATTATTGAATAAGAATGAGCTGTAGATTTACCACACACTGACAGCCTAACAAAAATTCTTAACTTATATTATTCAAACTGTAGAATTCGCTTCATTGTAGTGACGTTTGCTGGGGTTTGTTGGTTATCAAATCAGCCTTAGAGACTGTGTGACTACAGCTAGACCTTCCTTACATTAGGTCAGACATTCTTACAGCAGAATTTTGCAGTTATCTGTAAAGACATGAATTTAGTTTTAATAATTTTGCCATTATCACATTAAAATCCAAATTTCTACCATTGGGATACCTTTGGAATGAGGGGCCTGAGCTTTCTCTTTGGCTGGCAACCCATACCCTGAAGCACAGCCCGTTCTCACTCCCAAGGCGTAACATCCCGACGATTGGTCAAGTCCTGCGGCGTTCCTGAGGAACGCGAAAGGTGACCTTCCGCGTTCTTATGCTACGTGCCGAGTTATGGGTGAAATCCAGTACAATCACGGTCCTGAGGTAATACGCGTTCCAGCCATGTATTCTAGCCCTAACCCCAACCTTGTCCCTAATGCTAACCATAACCTTATCCCTAGCCTTAACCATCACTATAATGACGTTAAACAGTGTTTTCCAAAGGATTTAAGTAAAATGAACGAACACGTGTAGATTGATTCCAAACGTTTTTCATGTTTCCTCGTTTTTCCGATCTCATCATTTAGGGACGTGTTAGGTGCCTGGAAGCGCAATATGTTGACGAATTGTCACCTAGCATAAAATATTAGTTTTTGGGAGTGAGAACATGTTGTGAAGCAAGACCCCTGCAGCAAAGATTGGGTTAGGGTTGTAGGACATTACATCATATGAAATGTGGTTGTGAATGGTTACCTGTATTCAGTAGCAGATGACCTGTCTAGTGTATCCCATGATTCACTGTACATGGGATACTCATGGGACCCCCATGGCCCTCAACTGGACAAGCGGTTAAGAAAATGTATTTATGCATGTATGCATATATGTATTTATGCATGTATGTATTTATGTATGTATGTATGCATGAATGTATGTATGTATGGATGGATGGATGGATGGAAGATTGCAAAACAGTTCACTAAGCAACTCGAGCTGCATTGCATCAGACACAATAACATGCCTCACGTCATTTACCAAACACAACCTCCCAGTTTGGCAAGCTATTTTGACCATGCTGTTTTGACCCTGATTGATGAACCAAACCATCCATTTGTAGGCTTTGATGGGATGTTTACTTGTCACTCCTCAATTTGTATATCGTATTGGAGTGATGAGCTCTGGTGCCTGGACACCGAACTCTAGCCGTAGTCTTCTGCTGTAACGAAAGACTCATTTCAGATGTGACTTGTCTGGCTGAACTAACATATGGAAGCCATAATTAAAATCATCTAGTGTATTTACCCTTAGCAGGCAGATGTTACCGTAAGTTATACAGTTTTTGCATCAGTCATCAAAAAAAGTCTTGGAGCGATATTTTAAACAACTTCTCATGTTTCTGTTATTAATGCAACAAGTACCATGTGTGGCACGAAGATCACAGCAAGTCAGAGAAATTAAAGACAAATGAACTGAATAAGAAGAGAAGAGGAAAGAGATGAGAGCAAAAAGGAGGGTAAACATGGATAGAGATGTAAAACCTTTTTTGGCCGAGGTGACTGAGAGTTAACAACAAACAAATGGGGCTAAAGCGCTAAAACCAATGACAGAGCAGAGTGATTGAGTTTTCATTCTGTATGTAGAGTCTAAATTTAACCCACAATTGTTTCCAGGCTCAGGAGAAATGGCATCCCACCCACATGTGAAGCAGACACGAGATCATGGGTCTCATTCAGTTTCAGTTGTCATCAATCAGCTTGGGCTGTGTCCCCTGCCAGCATTACATCATGGCATACCTATTTTGATTTTAACAAGCCAGAGAAGTCATTTGGTGCACTGGCAGCGAGAGTCATACCACGTCGGGACTAATCAGTTCTGCACAAATTGGAGGAAGAACATTCAGAGCTGCTTAAAAGCCCTGGGCAATATTCCCACAATGTAAAATCATGTTTGCATGCTAGGGTCACTTGTGCTTAATCACACTACAAGCATCCACTGGCTCAGATGTGCTGTTGTTAAAGATCTTTTGGGGCATTAAGGTCCACCCAAAGGGATTAATTATACTATGATGTAAAGTTCTCATGTTCTTGCATGTTTTTAATGTATTCTCTTGATATATATGGTACATTTTATTTTTGCAAAGGTCACACTGGCTGTACAGTACAATGCAAAAGCTCTAGGTTCTCAGAGGGATCTGACTGTTCACCTATACAGCCATAATGATAATAATGAAAAGCAAGCCGCAGTTACATGAAGAACAAGGAGTTTTGCAACAGATGGTGCAGCTTCTATAGAGCCACAGTCTCAATATAATGAAGCCATGGGGTATTACGTGATCACAGAAGACAATGTAGCAGAATAACTCTACAGAAGAGCAAAGTTCAGCAAATTCAGTAAGTGTACCATGTAAGCCATTCTCGCTAATGCTTTTATGTTCTATGTTTTTACATTATTATGATGTGTCATATTTTAATTTCAGCACTTTGTGATTTTTATCTGTGAAAGGTACTATAAAATGCATTTTACTTACTTAGTTACTTACTAACTGAATCTATCAGCACATATTTCCAAAGAATTTAAACCAAATGACCTGTTTGAGTGTTGCGTGTCAGTTTAGAAGTCTTCTTTCAAGTTTTTAATAAAGTATTAATGTTTTCTCTATTCTCTATTAATGCTATACTCCAACTGTTCTTCTTCATTCCTATTCATATTTTGCTGATGAGAACAAACAACATCTTTTTGCTCACCTTCTAATATTGTGAGGTTCTTCAGAGCCGTGGAGTGCTCCCAGTCCTTCAAACGGAGGTCCTCTGTGATTGTGTTCAGGATCTCCATCTCATTCCTCAACTGGGCCTCCGTGTGGACATGGGTCACCCATAAACTGCTGGTGTCCTCTGTTATGTTGCTGATCTGGATCTGAATGTGGGACGTTTATGACTCAGTTTATGAAAAGTAGATCTGATGTAGAGGTAACTTTTGTGCAAGCTATTATGAACATCTAACCTGTAAGTCACGTATCTTCAAATGGTGAATACTGACATCGTTGCTGAAGGTGTGGTTGACAGCTCCCACTGTCCAGTTGACCTCGTCTAATTTTTCCCTCAGTTCACTCACATGACTCGAGGTTTCCCTAAAGTAAATCAGAATCCCACAGAAGTCCATTTGAATGTTATTAAATGCAGTAGACTACAAAAACTGTATTAAACGTGTACCTCAGTAGGACATCATGATCACGAAGCCACGTGGATGCTCGGGCCACCTCCGAACTCAAGCTCGTCAGGTTCCGACCCGCGGAGCTACTTAGCGAGGACAACCTGTCATCCAACTGCACCAGGTAGCCTTCTGACTGTAGAGAGTGAGCCTGCATGCTCCTCAGCTCCACCTCCAAGCCCTGCAAGGAAAAGGACTCTGACTAATGGTAGTATTTCTATCATCAGCCTTTATTTTTCAACCTTAAACTTAAATTAATTAAGCATTGTTGGTTTGTTGCCCTTCAATGCTCCCCCTTTGGCACTTCTCTTTTCACCAGCTAGCCAGTTTGCAGAAGCCCCTGACTGAGCCATGGCCTCAGAACAGTGGCCGTACCAATGCAACCCCACTGGCAGCTGAAGGTTGAGAAAGGGTTGCAGTAGAGATTCTTAAAATAATTCTGCAACACATCTGGTGTCAACATCAGAGGCATCAAAAAAGAAATGTTTTTGCTAAATCACTGTCTAGATAGATCAGACAGAGGAGATCCATAAGCAAAAAAAAGGTCAAGTACCACCAACTGTTGTGCCTACAGTGAACCCAATCAAGTGAGCTACAGATCCCAGGCCAGTCAGTTAAGCTCCTGCTAACAGCAGAGGTGTGGAATAGAAGAGCCCTAAAGAGTATTCTTAAAAACACTACAGGGTGGCTGGGCATCTGTTCTTTGGTCAAATGCGGGAGACAAGCTTGTCTCTAACGATCAAAGCACCAAAACACTCAATGATGCCTGGGGTGAACCATTTCTGAGTATTCCTGTTTAAATTGGGCCACCTTCATTAATCACACTTTCCTCTATAAACATTTAAGATACAATAAAATGGGGCATCCAGATATCTTGTGTTGTACCTTGATGAAGATCTCCAGCCTCTGCAGCCAGTTGCTGTGGTTCTGGAAGAGGTTTTCCAGTTTCCAGATGTTCTCCAGCAGGTCAGCTTGTTTGGACTCCTCTCCCAGGGTCTGCTGGAGCAGCTGGGAGCGCTCTGACATCCGGGTCGCATTCTCCGTCAGCACCTCCTGCCGCAGAGAAGACACCTGGGAGCGAGAGACTGGGGAGGAAAAGAGTGTGGAAGAGAGTCAGAGATTTGTTCTAAGTGTTGAAGCAACGATCCCTCAGCTAAAGCAAAAGTCCCCAAATCGAGTTTCATTTACTATCAATCACGGAGCTCGCCAGCACTGTAATGTAGAGCAGATGTTGAGTCAGGCGCCTGCTGTGATTCTGGTTGTCTATTTATGCTGAATGTATTGTTTGGTTAAGTCAAGACCTAAATAGTTTTACGAGTTTCTTTACTTGGAGTGCATATATAACATGACATTGTGGAAATTCTGCCTTCATTTTGAGTAATGCTGAAGTTGGCTTCTGCATGCCGGTATTTATCCAATGCTTGGAGTTTTGTTTCACAGGTATGATGCATTGACTTCCTATGATAAAAATTCCATTTCAAACATACTTCCCTCCTTCTTAACTGTCTACCTAGTGTTCTGACATCAACACCTACAAGGGTTATATAGTACAAAATTGAGGACGAGAGGACTTTTTTTTGTCATTCTACATTAAATATAAAACCAAAGTGAATCCTTTCTATTAATGAATTTCAATTCTGGAGACATGGTTAAATCTAAGCAGTGGCTGTTTAGCTGTAACATCGCATTTGATGATGGTTAAAGCGCAGAGGAAAATTTCTCGTCTTGCATTTTCTTGTTGCATAAAGGTCACTTCTCAAGCCTCGCTCTCTTCTGTACCGTATCTAATGAGAAAAACCACCATGGTTTTATGTTATGTTGAAAGCATGCTGCATAGTAACAGCTCGATAGCCTGGCAGATATTTTGAAACCAGATCCTCAGCGCTGTGCCACGATGGCAACCTCTTCTCTGCAGGACCAGTGTGTGAAAAACCTTCAAAAGGAGAAAATGGACGAACTGAGGAAATGGGAGGAAGCAGATTATTCCCTTCACACATGTTCCTCGACACGCTAATGCCCCAAACAGCTCGATATCACACACTCTGAATATTCCCGTTACCACGAATCTAAGACAGCAGTGTGTTTCTGCATGTGTGGCTTCATGTTCCTGCATTGTGGCCAGGAATCAGCAGCATGACTTCAGGGAAAGAAAAGTGCTGCAAAGCCGCAGCACTGCAAACAAACCATCTGAATTTCATCTCATTATGTGTGTTAGGTTTATTCCTAATGACCTGAAAAACTAAATAAGCTGCAATCTGTCCACTACACAGGGTGCTTAATTGCTAAATGATGGTCTGTCAGCAGCAGCAGAACCTGACACTATGGAGCGTATCAGGAGTACTTCTACATGAAAACAAAGAAGGGAAAACATGAACAAGAAGCTGTAGGATAAGAAAAAGAAGAGGAGGTAAGAAAAAAAGTGATGAAAAATAGAGCAAAGGAAGAAGGAGAAGGATAATCGCACAGGCTAATCTTGTTTGCAGTTGTGCTTATTGTTTGGGACAGGTACCATGAGTAGAAATGCAAAGCTCAAGTTACACAGTTTGGTTCTCATGATCAGAAAAACGCTTGAATGATGACAGATGTAGAAGTCAGCCAGTTATGGTTCCCCATTTGAAAACACTGAGAATGTTAGAAGAAAAAAAATGTTGGTGTATACACCACAAAGTTACTGTTTGTATCGTCTTAAAACTATTTTGAAAATGTAATCGTTATTATCTTTCAAAGACTATTTTAGACATCGGTCATCTTCACTCTTCTTCCCCTGCCTAAACTAAAAAGCAGTTTCAGACTGTGAAGAGTTTCTCTCTTAACGTTATATACACATCTTAATCTTATACAAGTCTGTACAAAGCCTGATATTTATATGTTATCTACTCTTGAGGTGAAGCTAAAAGCTTGAGGTAACACAGCTTCTCCGGTCACAGCTGGGAAGCTGGGAAATAACCCGTGTTAATAGGTCAGGTCAACAGAGTCGCTGGTGTTTTTAAACCTTTTCTTTACAAGCTATCTGAGAACCTTGCATCACTTTACTGGATTTTTGACTTACTTTTATTTCTTGTTATGTTACTTTAAACTGTGTTTGGCTTTATTTGTCATATTTGCTTAAAGGACCAGAGGGAAAAGGAAGGAGGAAACAATTTATGGTTCTCCACTGACTTTGGTTTGCATGAAGGTGTCTCCTTGCCAATTCCATCTACTGGTAAAACAACTTAAAATTGCTTAAAAGCTGTAGTAAAGTGGGATTAACCACAACAGGATAACTGGAGTTTTTTTTACATACTTCTAACTGAAAAACTGAGCATTTAAATGGACAGACAGAAACTTGAATATAGTCAAAAGAAAAAAAAGATGTGAGGATGAAAGAAGAAGGGCGAAACTCATAACTACATCTGCAACAAGTACGTTGACACTGATGAAACAAATATATATATGCCAGTTTCAGGCTGCTGTGTTTCTATAAATTATGCAAAATCATTTCAACAGTATGAAGCCTATAGAAAGATGTGGCATAAACTTAACATATTGACAAGGGCCTTGGTAGCTTGTACATAGTTTTCATTAGCTGTCAGCTAACTAAATGTGGGGTGCATAAATATTTCTTCTGACATAGCAACAGTTGCATGTTGAGACCAAATGTTTCTGCTCCACTGGGCAGCTTTCAGAGAATGAGGCGCTACAGTCTGTCAGTCACTGTTTACTTCATTCTATGCTGCTTGTGTACATGCCGAGTTTTGAAAGTGTTCTATAAATAAATATTATTATTGCAATTAAACATGATCTGCCAACACATGTTTTGCAGGACCTTGGATGTTGTCTTATGGTTTCAGGCATTATGATGTCACACAAAGAAGGTCCAGGGTTTGAGCTTGCATGTTCTCACTGTGTGTATGTGGGTTCTCTCTACAGTGCTCATACGATCCAAAGGCATGCATGTTAGGTTAACTGGTGGTTTGGTCTGTGGTCTGTGATATGAGCACAAATGGGTGTCTGTCTCTGTGTGCTGACCCTATACAAGACTTGTGACCTGTCCAGATAATGCCACAGTGTTTTATGGCAGTTGGATGGGTATCTGTCTGACCTGTGGCCCTGTGTTGAGGGAATGGATCCTTCCATTAATGAGCTATGAAAAATATGGCATGAAGATTTCATCAACACCACTGGTTGAGATGCAGACCCAAACAGAGTTTTCACAGTGATATTACACATGGCTGCGGATATTTGGATTCACTGGTCCCTCAGACCTGTTGTCATGGATTTTCAGTCCAGTTTGTAATTTAGTATACCTCAGCGCTTTCTCCCCATTTCCCTTCATGAAGAATGGCTTTTAGAGAGCCATCCTTCCACTGAGACCATCGCTGATGAGGCTTCAGTGAGCAGTAAATGGATTAACTAAAGGTCCAGATGCATGTCTCAGGTCCTTTGTCAGGTGTTTTCTGTCTACCCTTATTAAGCATGTGACTTTTAAATATTGCTCAGTTTTCTAGGATTGATATTTCCTTTTTATCCTCCACTTGTACAGTTTTCTCAATTTTGTTGGAACACACTGCACACCATGCTGAGATATACCAAGTTCTCAGCTAATAGCTCTTTAGGAATGAACTTGTTGGTCTAAAAGTTTCTATCTGTCAAACTATGTTATCATTGATATTTTTCATAGATACAAATGAGGGGTTTTTGTTACAGGGTGCTAGAAACAAAGTGCCAAAGTTCTTCTGCTTAAAACAAATTCTCACAAAATGAAGCAGTAAATGTCCAAAGAAACAAGAAAAAAAGAAAGACATTAAGAAAACCTGGAGAACTATTGTTCAATACCGCTTGAAAAATTACAATAAAGTCTGGCTCCTTGGAAGTAAAATAGAAAGAAATGAAGGGTGTTTCAAGACTTTTGTATTTGTACATCTCTTTCAGTCATTAACCCCAATCATTAAGGTCCTCTCAGTTTTTAAGGTGTGCATTTGTGAATTCAGGCAAAGCTGATGAGAAATGGCTTGAAAGTTGAGACATACGCCTGACAAATCCATTTCAAAGCTCTTAAAGCTCAGCTCTGTAGGATGGGAAAGTCATCTTGTCTCTTTTCCAACCCCCTTCTATTCTTTGCTGTGTATTTCACACAAGAACACAAGCACACATACACACACACAGTGGCATGGCAGAAATATTCAAAACAGATTAGCCCCATATTCACAGCTTCATGGTCTTTGAGTTCTTCTGTCGAGACACAGAGGAGGCAGACACTTGATCCATTCATGTATCAAATGCTGGGAGCACAGGCCAGCTCAACAGCTGGGCTTCTCTGTGTAATGCGGAAGAGTCCCACTTTGTCAGTATATATGAATGTGCAGATGATCTGAGGTATCATCTGCATTCAGCGAAGCGAACCACCCTGTTCTGAGCAAAACCTGTTTAGATGGTTCGTTAAAAAGAAACAACCAGCGTGAGGTTACAGATGTAACTGTTACCAGTAGAGTACGGCTGTGCAGGTGAACTGGTTTTAAACGGGTCACGGGTTATACATATGTGAATTTAGTTCAGTGTACACATTCCCCTCCTGGCTTTTTACTTTAGGAAAAGATCATGGTCTGGATTAAAATGTCACAAACTGGGAATTATAGAACTGCCTTATTAATGCCATGACCTGGTGCATCCAGGTCCATAGCTAAAGGAGGCCTTGTACATAAATTTACTATACCAGAGGCTTTGAGTTTGGGACACCTCAAGCACCAGTATAAGTGATGACAGGATTTTGGTAACATTGGTGCACAACACAATCAATGTGGTAACCATAAACTAGGTTTCAAAATCCCTAAAAATGTTATTAGCCCTGATCCAGTGATGTACAGGTGCACTATGACATCCCATTTAATGTGCTTATAGGTGCAACAGATGATTTGAAAATAGGCATAAGATAAGATATAAGACTATACTGAGCGTTTATGGGCTCTAAAATATCAAAACCAAACAGATTTAGGGGTGTTCGGATTTTAACAAATTGGTCAAAAATGGAAGTGAAAATAAAAAAAATCAAAAAATCACTTGAAGTGGAAAGATTGTGTGCAATGCAGTTATGATTCATGCAAGTCTACAGTAGCACTTTCGTGTTAGTTATATCTATAAATACAAAAGCAGGGTGATCAGAGAGGACTAGGAACTTAAAGGCGAAGACAATACTGCATCACAACATTTGCTGCGTACCACTTACAGTGATGGTATGGACGATGATGGGTGTAAGATGTTGTGTTTGTCCTAAAAAAAAAGTATTGTACTTTTAGAAATAAGAGGCTGTGTTGATTTTGGAAATATCTGGCAACTTTGTTATTGCCTGTAACTTATGTGTCATATTACACGTAGATACCTTGGAGACCTAGTGGTAAGTTCTAAATGTTTGTACATGTACGTGAAAAACCTAAAGTATTTCCCTATGTACACAGGCGCGCGCACACACACACACACACACACACACACACACACACACACACACACACACACACACACACACACACACACACACACGAACAAAGAAAATCGTTTGACATTGTTTGACAGCGAGGGGAGACAGAGTGAGGTCTATCAGAGTTGCACTCCTGTGTGAGCAAAGCCAAAGCCGACATGTTGCCTTCATTTATCTCTTGTGTGTGTGTGCATACTTTTATAACATATATATGGTTACTCACCCTCCTTTTGGATACAAAATCCAACATCAACGTAATAGTTAGGTTTTGGCCAGTGGTGATTACGGTCAAGATAAGTCTGCAGGAAATGAATTTAAGTCAGTGCAATGTCCTGTGAAGTGATCGATCTGAGTTTTCGACCTTGGTAGCCTGAGAATCAGGCAAATCTGAGAGCTCATGTTTCCTTTGCTCTGGCAGAATCCATCTGGCTCTTCTCCTGTTGAAACATAGTTCGACCTGGCCTCGTTTTTGCCGAGCCAATCACAACTGTTTATCTGATATGGTTTGTATTTGATTTGATGGCTGACATCTCTGTATTCCATTTACAGTTTCCATCTCTCAGTCCTCATCAGTGTTTCAATGCTCTGATTGCTTATAGGTCTGTCCTGTGGCCTCGAAAGGTATTTTGATCTCTGATCATTTCCAATTCCGCTTTGAAATCTAAACTGAACAGTGAGGTTTCAAACTGGGAAGGCATTATTTGGATAGTGAAGATATTCTGGGATGTTGAGACAGACCTGCAAAGCCATCTTTGAAGTTACAGTTGAGGGTTTTCTGTGTGGAATGTGCTAAAATTACAGAAGTTGTATCTTGTGAAACATGCTTCAGTATGTCTGGTGTCAAACTACATCCACAGAATGTGTTGCTACAAAAGAACCAAAAGTTACTTTGGATCTAATAAAGCATTTGAACTGTTAATTTCTGCTTTTTTGGTGTGTTTTTCTTTCATATGGGTGTGCGCCACTGACAACAGAGCCAGTGAATGAAGTGAAGCCTCCAAGCTACTTCCAGCAGGCAACTAAAGTTGGCGTGCATCACTATCTTAACGTAACTACATGCCCTCCTAATTTGGTGGTCTATTTTAGGCCTCATCACATAGGATTAGAGACAAATCAGCAGCCCATCAACAACTTTCAGTCACTAGAGAAAAATGTGACTGGTGAGTGATTGTTGGCAGTTGCTACATGGCGAAAGAAGTTGTTTATAGTGTTCACCAGCTAGTGAAACTAGAAAAAGTACAACCCAAACTGGAAACGGAGACTGTTCACCTCCGAAGTAAAAGTTTTGTGTTATCACAGCAAGCCATCCTTTTGTAACTTTTACTCTGAAGGCTAACAGTCCCCATTTCACGTTTGTGTCAAACAAGTTTTTCTGTCATGTCACAATACTTGGTGTTTATAATTTGAAAGTTATAATTTTGTTCACATCATGTTTCATAAGCGCCTTTCTTTGATTATCATATATTTTGTTATTCACTTCAGTTAAAATCTAATTTCCTGATAGTTAAATTGAATTTAGTGTAATTGAATTAGTTTTACGCAACATCGGTATGAACTTGCAGGAGGTCTGCATGTTTAATTTTATGTCCGTTCCTGCACATTAATGTGAAAGGCAAACAGTTTCTCATTAAACAGCCCCTCTGAGCTGCAGGTCTTTCATCATCCATTGCTCTGTTGTGTACAAGTCAAATGTCCTGCAGTGCTCTGTCTTCTGGCCTGCACCCATGGTTACTAATCTCCCTGTTTAGCTCTCTCACAGGCTTTTTAATAAAGTTGCTTAATACACAGGAAGTCTCTCTCACTCACTCTGTGTGTGTGTGTGTGTGTGTGTGTGTGTGTGTGTGTGTGTGTGTGTGTGTGTGTGTGTGTGTGTGTGTGTGTGTCAAAGAAATGAAAGCAGCTTCTTTTAAGGACCATTACAAACAGATTCAGTGAATGACTTCAATTATCCATTTTTTTGTACAAATTTGTAGAACATGGTGATATATTTCAGGGTGCTTTGGAGAACAACATTAGCAATGATTCCTATTTTCAAATAGTCAAACAACTGAGTTTCAATAGTGCTTTTTTTGTTTCAGTTGTACACAGCGCACGGTTTTTACCACATTATTCTCAAAATACTGTGCCTTTATTGTCTAAAAGGTTTGTCTACAAATGTTATTTACAATTTTTTTGCTTCCAAAAAAATTAAAATTTTCCAAAATATTAAATCTGTATATTTGTTCTTAACTTTTTGAGCAAAATAATATATATTCTAGTAAAACTATTACTTTCTCTCACTTCTTCCACATTCTGATGGTCCCGTTTGAACTTCGGCAGGTATTCTTGACCATACATGCCTAAATGTATTTACTTGCTGCCATCTGATAGGCTGATTTATATATTTACATCAATGAGCAGTTGAACAGGTATATCTAATGAAGTAGCCAGTGCGTATACATTGTGTACTATTTTGCCTTTGATCCTATATTCCAGCTTCTTTCTGGCATGGAAAATCCAGCAACAATCATCCATAAAAATAAACATACTCAATGTTTGGATGCAGTTTGGTAATGAATGCCAGCACACAGACATGCAAACACACACACGCACACATGCATATGCACACACACACACACACGAGTAAACAAGGTAAATGAAGTTGTCAGACAAGCAATAATTTTTTTCTTATAGCAGAGTTCATTGTTCTTTCTGTACTGTTTATCTTTCTTTGCAGCTGCAATATGTCATGTCAATTATTTTATAGCCCCAGAATCAGTTTGAGTTGCTTTCTGGAGGCTGTTTGATATACAAAGATGGTTGTAGTTGCAGTGCATATGAAGCTAAGTATACAAAGACCACACCAACTTCTACTGTTCCTAGTTAGTGTGGTCTCTGTATACACTACATTGGTCAGTCTGGGATCATGTGTGTGGCATTGAATACGCAGGTTCTGAGTTTTCTGTTCAAACTTCTCATCACAAGTGTGATTTTTGTTGCCCACAGAATAAAAGTAGGAATGTAAATATAATCTCTATGATGATACCCGTCCACCTATTCATTATGCAGACCTATGCTTCACTATAAATAAACTCCTACACTGCAATTTATGGTATAACCCCTCAAAGCAAAAGTTTGAAGCTCACAAGGTTTTCATCAGTGGACCTCCATGAAGGAGTCAGACATGGCAGATAGAGTTGTGACAAAAACTTCTGAGCCTCCACTTGTCTGCTCCTTCTGTGATGGTGACCTTTCCATCTCCATACAGACTTTCATTTTAAGGAAAGACATCTGATCAGTCACCGATGTGGAGGTGGTGTTGTCTTGACATTAACCAGAGCACTGTGTTTGAATCATATCAGGGCTCACCAGTTATCCAACCCAAATACAGCAACACTGAAGGGCCAGAACAACCAGTTCCAGCAGGTTGAGGCTGGAACTGGTTTATTCATTCAAAAAATCAAAACAGAACTGAGAAAACAGTTTAGCTATTGAGACATTTAAGCTGGCAGAGATGCAAATTTTCTTTAAAAAAGATTAATCAAATATTGACACAATTTTTCAGTAGACAACTTAAACTAATTCAACATTCACAGACCATATAATGTAGCTCTAAAACAGAAATTGAATTTGGTGCAGATTTCATAATTGACCAACCAGCAATGAAAGTGATCTGACCTGTGAGACAGATGAAAAATAGCAAACTGGAGAACCATTAAAACAGCTGTTTCTCACCTAAAAATAGGCGATTTTCAGTGTGTCTAAAACACAAACTCAGACGTTATTGTATAACACTGTTTTTCACATGTGTTAAAAACTAAAAAAGACCGGCCAGTAGTCAGACAAGAACTGACCAACATCCTTCTTGACTTTGAAGGGATGCCAACGCAGGAAAGAGGGAAGGAAATAAAGAAGAAAGAGTCTTTTACTGACCTGCAGACCTGAAAGCCTTCCAGCAGTGAATGAGAATGAAATTACAGGATCTTAAAATCCGAAAGTGAACAACCTGCCTTCTTTAAGCTCACATCAAAAAGACAGACATTACTTTATTTGAAGAGGAAGAAAAACAAAAGGTTGGATTAATATCCGGAGTAAAGTTTAGTTACTGCTTTGATGAAACTGGAGTGTGATAAAGATTAAAATAGACAGCTCTTTTTTTTTTAAACAATTGCAGAGAATCAGAATAAAATAAACAGAAAGAAACAAGGAAACTAAAATTACTATCACTACATATAACATCTACTGGCAAATTTGAGTAAAAACAGTTGATCTTTGACTCTTTGGATATGAAATGTTATCACTATCCTGAATTTGTGACATAGTTTTGTATAAATTCTTGATGTATGACCAAAAACGTGATTGTTAAATTCACAGCCCAGCTAAACCAGAAACCCCTTCAAGAAATTCTTTCCAGGCATTTCTTTTTCACAAACTGACTCGTTTACTGTGCTCAAACTCAGTGAGGTCTTTAGAACCACCCACTCTTTTAAAAATGTTTTTAAAGGCAGACTGCATGGCTAGATTTTAAACACTCTGTTACTATGAAACTTAAAACACCCGGCTTCAAAAAGGTGTGGTCAATACTTTTGTCCAAATAGTGTAGGTCTAACTATATCTGTGTGTAGTTTGGTGCTGCAGTAGTGACAGAAGGAAACTCCACCCATTCCTTTTTAACAGTATACATGAGTTTGGTTCATGGACGTAGCAAATCTCAAGCCTTCTTTCTACCCAGCCATCTCTCTGATTAAGAGACATAATCTCCCCAGTGTGTTTTAGGTCTGCCTGGAAGTTTCTTATATACCCAAAAGATCTCACCGAGCAGACATCCAGGAGGCATCATGTTAATTTCCCAAAAAAAGCTCAGTTGGCTCTTTTTTATTTTAAAAAGTAGAGGTTTTAGTCAGACTCTCTCAAATGCCTGAGATCCTCAACCTGTCTTTGAAGGTGGTCAAAGTCACCCTTTGGAGGAAGCTTTTTTGTTGCTTAAGTTTCATTCTTATAGTCACTATTCACAGATAATTGCCATAGATCAAGGTAGCATAGATTGATCAAAAAATAAAGTCAATTTCACGCTCAGCTCTCTTCACCACAAAAGACCACAAAATCTGCAAAACTGTATTCATCTGCCAGTCTCCTGCTTCACTCATGACCTGAGATACTTGAACTTCATATAGTTAAGGGTGGAGTCCTTACTCCACCCTTAACTATATGAGAACCAAAGCCACAGATTTGTAAGTGCTAATTGATTTCTTAGGTACGTCACTCTCCTGCAAACTGCTCAAGGCCAAGCTGGAAGTCGCCAACAGACCCCCCCTCTGCCTCTTAGCTGTTCGTAAAAGTTCTGTCCATAAAAATGATGAACAGAATCTGTAAAGAAACTCAAACCTACATATACATCTAGTAGATTACTTCATATAAATTTTTTACCTTAGCATCACACTACAGTGGCCACTGGCCTCACATTAACCTTTTATTACAGGTGCAGCCATAATAATTGTACACACACATTGCATTTTGTGCTTATTAAAGAGTTAAAGTTCAGTCAATTAAGGAAAGGTCATATCATTCGGCGCGATGTCCGGACGATCTATTGTGTAAGTGACTTAGAGCTACAGAAGGTTAAAACTGCATACACGCCTACAAAACACATACAATCTAGAAACAGGCCTGAGCAAAGGCCTGAATGTATTCAGCAACCCGTTGCATTTGAGTTTGCTTAGTAACATGTGACAGAAGATGTGTCAGAGAGGAGGACAAGTCCACGGGGGCCTTCAGGGCCGGAAGTCATCGCCATATTTGGAAAAGATGCTAGAAAGAGGAACTTCTGTGTCTGCCTTTAGCTCTAAAAATTGATCATTGTCTGTAAACGACGCAAATAATGTTCTCAAGATGCAAATAATGTTCTTATAACGCGTGAAGGGGTGTTAACCCTGACATTATAAAAAGCCATTGTCTGTGTATTTTGGGCAAAGAAGTCCGCTGATGTGATGCTGTGTGCTTCTTCCCACGCGTGTGTTCTTAATAAACTCTTCATCTGATTGCACTCTACTGGGCCTCCATTGGTTTGTTTTTGTGCCACATTTTTGAATTCAGGACAATACCTTAAAATAATACAGACAAAACCCCAACTATCAACTGACCCCTTTGAGTAAGCATTTGGCAACACTCGGAAGGAGAGACTCAGCCAGAACCAGGCTGTGGGAGGGGCAGCGATCTGTCGTGACCGGTTAGGGGTGGAAGACGGGACAAAAACACATGAACAATGCTTTTTGTCCTTTCTTCCTTCCATCATTCCCAGAAGGAGATATTAGGCTTCATCTGTCACAGCATACAAAATACATCAGTTTACAAATAAACCAAATGTCTATAGAAGTGAAACATTGCTACATTGATTTATTTATTCACAGAATTTATTATACAGTAAAATGTCCCAGATTTCATTATTCATGTTTCTCAATGTGAAGATTTGCTGCCTTTATTTTTTTTAAATGAAGTTTTAATTTATGGTTCATAATTTTGAGGTTTGGACTGGTGATTTAACAAAACACTGAAGGTGTTTCTTTAGGCTCCGGGTACTTGTAATGGCAATTTCTTACTATGTAAATAATTATTAAAGAAGTTAAAATGAGTTCAGCCTCAAATGTTCATCAATACATCAGCTACAATAAACAGAAAATTACTGCTGCTGGAAATGGTGCAGATGAAACAAACAAAAAGTAAAAGAAAAGCATTAAAACATTTTAATTTGAATAAAAATGTAGGTAAAAGCAGCTTGAGTTCCAATGAGGAGAAATACAACAGAGCCAAACATTACACTGAAACGTTGGAATGACACATTAAAATATAAAATATGTGGGAACGTCACAGTAAATTAATCATGTTTCACTGTGTTTATGTTTCTTGCTCAAACCTTTATCACGGGGTTGAATCTGAATCAGATTTTCAGTCAGCCACGGTCGGTCGCCACGAATAAATAATTCCACCGCATACTGGACAACACAGTACACAAACCACATCCCACACCAGACACAACACTAACAGGTCCAAAGAGTTCAGCTGCAGGGAAGAAATGGCCTTTGATTGTTTACTGGGCACTATGTCGTTCTTTTTCAGCATACAGCATATCCGACTTTAAACAGAGTTTAAAGCCATGTTATCGTAAATCAAATGAATATATATATATATATATATATATATATATATATATATATATATATATATATATATATATATATATATATATATATTTATTTATTTATTTATTTATTTATTTATATATTAACTGCAGAAATGAGGCCATACTTAACATCTCTTTGGTCATTGTTTTGGTTTTAGGACCAGAAATGCACAAACGCACTTTATGGTATATTACTAACCTTGTTTTCAGCAGCAGACAATTCTTTAGCTCAAAAGCTCCTTAAAGGAGAAAACAAAGAGCAACTGATTTTCTGACCATTGGTCAAAATACAAAAACAAAACAGACCACAGCGTTAACATAACTGCAAGTTTTTGTTATTGTGGTTCTTTTTCTTTTAAAGGTACACAAACAGCTTTTGCTCTCATTTATTTATTGATTATTTCAACACTGTGTAATTGCTAAGATCGGTTTGGTGGAAAACCTGCTGCAAGGGACACTGGTCTATGAGAGCAAATGGAAATAAAGCTTTAAAAGTTTGGTTTACTGGTAACATAAACTGATGAAAAAGAAAATAACTATCAACAAAGTAATCTCCTTCGACAGAAACAGCAGAGGAATTAAACACGGCAGACAAAGAAGGCAAGTTTTATGGGAACTGTTTTGCTTATTTTAGAAAACCACTTATGTCATACAGGCTGTCAGTGAATTCTTGTCATCTAATTTTCAATTAACATGTGTCACGTTTAATTTTGAAATGGATAAAGTTACAAATATATATATTATGGTTGAAATTATATAATTAGGTGCAAAGACATGATATTAGATCCATAGATCCTTTCATGCCTGCAGCTTTTATAGGTAGGACCCAGTTCTGCCATACTGCTGATAAGTAAACCATATTGTAAAATCACAGGTTTACAATAGATGGAATAAAAATATATATGCTTAAAACTTGCCTTTTAACTTTGTTTATTAAATCAGACAAATCTTTAAACAAGAGCTTAAAAGTGGGAGATGCGACCAATGAATGTCTAATTTTGTGGGATTTTTGTTATTTATTTTGATATGCACCAACAATGTCTCTGGTCTCTGCAGTTGTGTTGAAGTGTCTCTCTGGGGGAGATTTTGTGTGGAAATCAGCCAGCTGTAACTCAGCTGCAGGAATGTCCAAATGAAGTGACAGCGGTGGAGTTTGTTTGATTTCTAAGCGTGGGCCCTGTCTGATGTGGCAAACATCAAAGTGAAGCTCTTGCTGTGAAAGGCCAAATGACTTAATGGATGTGTGTCTGTGAGTGCGCATACAAAGGAAGTACCTGTTTTTGCCTCCTGAATGGATTAAATGAGTTATTATTTTTTTTAAAAAGAAAGAAATCTTAAAAACCTTTTGATTAATAATACAATGCAACACTGTGGCCTTCTTCTGCTGTAACCAGACTGCTTTAAAGTTCAACATTTTGTATGCTCAGAAATGCTCTTCTGTGTACATTGGTTATAAGTGGTTATTTGAGCTACTATTGGTTTCCTATCAGCTTAAAGAAGTCTGGAGATTTTCTTCTGACCTTTGCCATTAACAAGGCATCATGGGATGTCTTCCCTTTTTCCAATCCTTGTCTGTAAACCTAAGAGACAGTTGTTTCAGAAAATCCCAATAAATCATTGCATTCTGAAATACTCAGAACAGCCTGCCTGGCGCAGTATTTAAATGTACTTAAATTACCTGTCTTCCCCACTCTGCAAGCCTAATCGCACTGGGTTGCTGCCATATGATTGGCTAATTATATAGTTACATTGATGAGCAATTGAACAGGCCTACCTGACAAAGTGGATTGAAAGCTGAAAACCACACTGCTCTTTTTGAGTCTACATAAAATGTCCAATGATGAACAGTACAGATAAATCCAGGGCTGTTGGTGGATAGGCCTTCATCAGCGTGGTGCCATCTAAACCATACTGTATACACGTTTTTATCCAAAAAATTGTTTATTAAAATTGTGCTGTTATCTTCCAGTAACTCCACATGCCATGCTGACATTGTGAGTTTACTGCCCCACCCTGCATTTGTTGTGAATTTGTAACTATATTAGGTGGCTTAATTAATTATAGTAACTTTTTCTCAGTTTAGTATCCCAAAAAATTTTCACAATGCTTTGAAGGTCTGACACATTTCAAGTGCTATTTCTTAAAAATGACAAACCAAGTTCTGAAATCTGCTTTGCGATTAATCATATTCCCCATTAGTCGCACAGCTGACAGGGATTATTGATATTTTATTGGTGTTCTTCCTTTCTGAGTAGTTTACCACTAAGTTGACTGTGGTTTGTGCTGCAAGAACTGTTTCCTCATCTCAGTTCTTCTGGTTTACATCTGCCAAAAAATGTACGTAACTGAAGCATATATGCAAACAAAGCAGTAAAAATACTTCATTTCATGGGCAATTGCTTTGATTCTAAATACTAATGTGAAAAAAGCTTAATGCTCTTTTCCAGAAAGCTGCACAAACAGATTTAATGTCTAAATACTAAATGTTTGGCAGTAAACAGTTTAGAACAAAGGAAACGTAAGACACACTGAAACACAAAGTGGGAGGTATGATAACCAAACAACAACACATTTCAAGCATTTCTGTGGTCAACATTAGAGTTGTTTGTTAGAGAGACAGGTTTGAGTGTGGTTTGAGTGCAGTTTATCAACATACTCTTGCCAACAGATCAGTGTTATTTTTCTGATCAACATGGTGTTACATGAATGAAGAAAAGTCCTAACAGCATGCAAACTAGGTAAGACAGATATCATCCAATCAGGGCAAGCAAGGCAGGCAGTGCTTGCCTAGTGAAATCTAAAAAAAGAAATCATAAAACATGCCAAAGAAAGTGATCTCTCTCTTTTGATCTCACACAGCATTGTCATAAAGCTTATAGCTTACTGCCATATTGTGGCCCCAGTTGACTATTGCCTCAGGAAGCAGGATTAATTTTGCTTCACTGAAATCTGTACAGGGCCTACGTTTTAGGAGGATGTATATCCAGTTAACAATAACTCAAGTTTGAGTTGAAACTGAGAGGTTACTATTCTTTTTTGGTTTTCTGGTTGTTCACGCACATTGTGATAGACCTCTGCTCTTTGACATGTGACTGATAGAAGACCAGGGTGTTGGGCAAACAACTTGGAACAAGTGTATAGTTATTTTTTCCCTCTTGCATTAGCTTGTAACTTAGCACTTAACCCCCTAATCATAATATAGTCAGTTCCAGCTCCAGTGAAGCCCCATTGGTTTACATCATGGTGACTAAATCCACCTTTTCCATACAGTCTCTGGTTATAACAAACTAACATCAAATTTTGTGGATTGCAACTTTAAAGACATTGCTATCTACATGCTTTTGCTCACTTTTCCATCCTTTGTTTAAAACTTTAGTTCCAAGCTATCGCCCAACCAAACACAGTGGAAACTAATAACTACTCAGTTTTTGGGTGCCAGCTCTCATAACTGTACAAAGTGTGCCTCTTTGGACATCAGCTCCAGCACGCATTAAGACAGATCAAACCCATGCAGTGTGTTTGTTTATGAGCATAAAACTATTTGGAATCTGTTGCTGCTTAATTAGTCTGCCAGTAAAACAGAAAAAAGACACGTAGAAGACTAATTTGGACGCCTGCTATTGTACTCTGAAATCCCTGAAGCTTTATCCCCCCCTCCCACTGCAGCAGATTTATAAAATCCCTATAGCTGTTTATGGAGACAAGCAGGAGTGAGGCATGGTGTTTTTATTTGTGTTGGAGTCACTTACACACTGCGGTGTTTCATTTTATTGCATCTCTCGACCTTGTTTATCTGAACTGTAAACATGTAAAGTTCTACATGTTTACAAGGAGAGATTGTCATCTGGACATGACATCTGGACATTTCTAAAAGATAAAAACAGTAAGGCCTGAACAACTAATCATTAAAAAAGATGATTTTTAAAGATTTTCTGTGTAGTTAATGGAAATGTTAATGAAAACCGAATACAATGATTTGCAAATATCAAACCCATATTTTACATACAAGAGAACATAGAAAATAAATCAAATGTTAAATAAATAAAAGGAATTTAAAAATAAATGTATAATTTAAGAAAAATATAGCTCATTTTGATCACATTATCCTTCCCCAAAACACTTCCCTTTTTGTTTTGTGATTGTGGCAGTTTCTTTCTATTTCCTTTGTATTTTATTCACCTTCTACTTTGTTTTCTGTGCTTTTGAATTACTTCTGTATTTACTCTTGTTTTCTGAAGTTGCAGTGCATTTGCATTTCCAGGGCCACCATGAAAACCTTATACTTCATAGAAGATCTGTTTAAAATGAACATGAACAGAGTTGCAGCTTCACACAATAACCAAAAAATGAAACAAGACTGATGCTGTGAGAAGGTAAGTTTACACAATATAAATATTATATAACAAGTGTGTCTATATAGTAAGTCTAAGATGCCACAGAAATGCTAATATATTCTTATCCCAGTCATTTACTGCTATTCTGTTAGAGTTCACTGGTGCAGCACAATTATTTGTGAGTACATGTGAGACACTCAGATCAGGATCTGGACTACCTGTGCAACCTGAATAGGCTGCAGGTACCATTTGACAACGATAACAAGGATGACAAGGATACTAGCCAAAAGCCAAACTAGGCAAAAAGAAAATCTCGATGTGATCATCGCCTGAAAAACTATTCAGTATAAAAGTACACTTCCAGTGCTGCCATTTTCATTTGCACCAAAGCAGGCAAAATCGAATCACAGTGGTTTATGTTTCCTAACTGAACAGATTTTACTGACCTTTTGTTATACTGTGATGATGTTTCCTTAATTTTTGAGCAGAAGAGCATATCACAGACACTCACTTGCAGCTGGCAGATTTATCTTTGTTGTCAGTAATGTTTGCCATGTTTCATGATAAAAATGAAATCAAAACTTGCAAACAAATGAGCTAAAGTGCAATAAATATAATTTGTTTAGTAATTTTACACCCCACCAATTAATATCGATGCAACTATGCAAGTAATCATTACTACTGGATTTCTTGGATGTATTTGCCTCAAAATAAACTAAAAAAAAAAGTTCTTTGCAGTATTCAGAAAGGACACAGAATAGAAAGACATCTGGTCCAATTATCCCTGACATGTTAATGGCCTGTGTCTGACTCTCTGAATAAGGTCATCTGCTGACTTTTTGGACTCCTCGTCTTGACTGACTTTTCTTCCTCTTTGGTCTGAACAAGTGCGGGTGTGCGTGCTCCTTCAATAATGGACTCCTACTGAGAATGCTGGAACATTTCCAGACTCTTTTCTTCACAAAGGGCCATGGCCAGAGAACAGCAACTCATTAGAACAAGGCTTTATGTTCTTAGAGTCAATTTAAGGGCACCCAGAGTGTGTGTAAATCCCAGATACATGCGTACGGTGGTGTGAAAAAGTGTTTGCCCCCTCCCTGATTTCCTATTTTTTTGTATGTTTGTCACACTTAAAGTTTCAGATCATCAAACAAATTTAAATATCATACAAAGATAACATAAGAAAACACAAAATGCAGTTTCTAAATGAATGTGTTTATTTTTTAAATGTAAAAGTGATTGCCCCCTAAACCTAATAACTGGTTGGGTCACCCTTAGCAGCATCAACTGCAATCAAGTGTTTCCAGTAACTGGCAATGAGTCTTTTACAGTGCTGTTGAGGATATTTGGCCCATTCATCTTTGCAGAATTGTTGTAATTCGGATACATCGAAGGATTTTCAGACACAAACTGCTTTTTTAAGGTCATGCCACAACTTTTCAGTTTTTCTTAAGTCATTTAGAGGTGGAGTTGCTGGTGTGTTCTGTATCATTGCCCTGCTGCAGAACCCAAGTGTGCTTCAGCTTGAGGTCACCAACAGATGGACGGATATTCTCCTACAGGATGTTTTGGTAGACTGCAGAATTCATGGTTCCATTTACAACAACAAGTCCTCCACGTCCTGAGGCAGCAAAACAACCCCAGACATCACACTACCATCACCATATTATACTGTTGGTATGATGTTCCTTTTCTGAAATACTACTTTTACACCAGATGTAAAACCTACTAAAAAGTTCAACTTCTGTCTCGTCAATCCACAGAGTATTTTCCCAAAACCCTTGGGGATCATAACGATGTTCTTTGGTAAATGTAAATTGAGCCTTTGTGTTCCTTTTGCTCTTCAGTGGTTTTCTCCTTGAACTCTCCCATGGATGCCAATTTTGCTCAGTCTCCTTCTTATTGTTAAATCATGAAATCAGACCTTAACTGAGACTTGTGAAGCCTGATGTTCTTTAATGTTGTTCTCGAGTTTTTTTCAACCTCCTAGATGAGTCGTCAGTGTGCTCCTGGAGTAATTGGAGGTCACTCCTGGGGAGGTTCATCTCCTTCTATTTAAGTGGTTTCTTGATTTAACAGGTCTGAGTGTGTTTAGTGAAACTGAACTCTGGTTAATCACATTTAATGCATGATTTAACAAGAGGGGCAGTTACTTTTTCACACGGGAACAGGTAGGTTTGGATAACTATTCACCCTAAACAATGAAATCGTCCTCCTAAAACTGCATTTTGCATTTATTCAGGTTATCTCTGTCCGTTATTAACATTTGTTTGATGATCTGAAACATGTAATTGTGGCAAATATGCAAAAACCTAGGAAACCAGGAAGAGGGCAAACACTTTTCCACACACACTAGTTACTGCATACATTTTTGTAAGTGTATAGTACTCTATATCCAAATATGTTTGTGGTATTATTTGGAAAGACTATGCATGTTTTATATTATAACTATGATAAAGTTTATTACATATTTAAATGTACTATGTTTCTACTCATGTAGTTATTTGCGGTCATAACTATGTACAATGTGATGGAGGTTTTACTCTCCTGCATGCGATGTGTGTTTGGGAACAGTATGTCTTACACGTGTAAAACATAAACAGACTGAGGTCAGAAACACCTCATCTTCCACAGCCAGAATGCTTATTGTTTCCACAAGAAAGGGATTTAAGACCTTTAAAGTTTGTCTTTAAAGTTGCTAGGAGTGGCAGTTTGTGGTGTCAGATTTACCCTCAGAGAGTTTTTATACTGACCAACTTAGTCTGACACATATGGTCTAGATTAAAGGCAGTTTTTTTAAAAAATCTTGAATAATAAAGATTACGAGTGTGTCTTTTAAATATCCTCAGAAGAGCTAAAGTAATCTAAAGCTTGTGGTTGGGCTAAAAAGAGCCGGTCACTGTTTTTTTTTTCTCTTTTTTTAACGGTCAGGTTTTTGGCATCCTGTGCCTCAGTTGTGTCCCACAGATCACAATTTATGTTAGTGCAGGAGAAAAATTTGGGCAAAAATATCTTCATATGGAGGACTTAAAAACATGCGGCTATAAACAGAATAGAAAGGGACCTTCAACACAGAAAAATGTGAGTTGGATAAAGCACACAAGAAATCCTTAATCACAGTTAAACTCATTCTAGTACTTTCAGCAACTATCACAGGAGCTTGAATGTTATTAAAATATTTGTAACATCAAATAGAGTCATGAGAAGGCACATTTGTATACGTTTGTGGTTCATGGATAGAAATTGCCATGTATTTTTTTGTGTTAGCACTACTTTGTAAATAAAGTATTTTAACAGGATGTATATGTGTCATGGTTCTGGGTCGATGACCCTTGAGTTTTGTTCGTGTGCCCCTCATGTTTAGTGTAGGTTTAGTTCTGTCTTCATGTTTATTTTCTTGTTCCTCAGTCACTCGTATCTCATGTCGCACTTTGTGACTCCTGTCCCTGTGCTCCGTGTTCCCTCTGTTCCTGACGTTTCAGTGTCAAGTCCGTGCCTCTGTTCCTGCCGTGTGTTTCCTGTTTTATTTTGATAGTCCCTGTCCTGTGTGCAGTGGGTCTAGTTTTGCTTTCCCCTTGTCTCATTATTTCTGATTAGTTCCAGCTGTGTTTCCACCTGTTCCCCATCCTCTCGTTATCCTGCCTGCGTATTTTAGTCCTTGTCGTCGTGTCTAGTTTAGTTTTTTGTATTTGAAGTGTGTTATTTACAGACAAAATAGAGCTGCCTCTTTTATTTCTTTTAGTTATGAGTCCTGCGTTTGGGTCCTACATCCTGCCTAGCACACAGCAAGTCCATGACAATATGACTTGTCTGTAGCAAATATTTTACCCAGACAGGATGGGTTAATGGGCCAACGAATAAAACAGAGTTTGAAAAGAAGTCTTAACTGCTGCAACTTGAACTGTGGTCTCAGGTGTGGTGATAAAATAATTAAGTTCAACATAAAGCTGTGTTTGCACTTCAAACATAGAAAGTATTAATTTTGTGAACACTAAAGTGACTTATTACATAAAACACTGGGTGGGTTAAAAAAGTTTTCATGAATATGAAAAATCAATAAAAATTTAATTTACAATTTAAATTAATGCCTGTAAACATGAATTAACATACTGGAGGTTGTGAGTATTCCACAAACCCAGGCAGCTACTTACACACTAAAATAAGTAGGCAAGTAAAGTAGTCAGTTTATTTTCTACCATTTATCTGGGTTTAGGTTACAGAGAGCAGCAGTCTAAGCAGAGGTGCCCAGACCTCCCTCTCACTGGCCACCGCCACTAGTTCATTGGGAGGACTTGAGGTGGAATCCTAGCCAGATGCCCAAACCACCTCAACTGGCTCCTTTTGATGTAGATGATTGGCAGCTCTACTCCAAGTCCCTCTCAAATGACTGAGCTCCTCACCCTATCATTAAAGGGACTGCCCCGCTACTCTCTGAAGGAAGCTCATTTCCACTGTTTGTATCTGTGATCTTGCACAGCCATGGATAACACAGAAACAAAACATTACTTTTAACATGAAACTTAAATGAAATGATTTATGATTATAAAGGATAGTCGCTCTGTCGTGAAAAGCAACTTTATGAAAATACAAAATATTTTAACATTGTTGATTTATGATCATGATAAATTCTGTCCAGTTTTCCAATGTTCATTCCAAGGCAAACCTCTGCTTGCAGGTCATAGCTGTCAGTTGATATTTTTCCATCAATAATCTACTTTCTTTAAGGCCAAGCACAATTTAGCTGCATCAGGGAAAACTGATGCAAAACACAAAATTATGATAACATAACCATGACCAAACCCAATTAATATAAAGGCGAAAAACCAAAATAAACCACAGCTGTTTCAGGACATGAGGCCTATTGCCCATTTCCACTTGCCAAGAACATGCTTGTGTAGTACCAACAGTATCAGCGAAAAAACTCAAACTCTTGTTGCAAGATTTCATGGCTTAAAAGAAAAAACAACAAACATAACATCATGTTTTCCAGCAGTTAACTAGCAAAGGAAAACGGGACCACTGGAGGGAAACCTGTGAGCTCCATGTTTTTTACCAACTGGAAAATATGACTCAGTTTTCATGATCTATGCCAATTCTCCATCATATAGTACATGCTAAATGCTACAGCTGTAGGAACTGTTGTATATATTGCAATAGTGAACTAGTGCATGCAATAAAATTATAAACTGACCTTAATCAAATGACCCAGAAATATGCCATACAGCAGTTCTGCAATGTTTTTTCATGGTCGTGCGTATGATAGTAAGCAGTGATGGTCGGATACCTATCAAGCTCATAAACAGAGATTATGCATAACAAGCATAACACTCTTGTCTCAAACACCCTGACAGTTATCAACTTAGGTTCTGTTTGCAAGTCCATATATGGGCCAATCTCTAGCTATTAAATGTGTTTGTTAGGTGCATCTGAAGTCAGCCAAGAACTGACTCCAGATGTAGAGCAAGGTATTTGCTGCACTGTCTGGCCAAAATGCAACCAAAAACATCCCAGTCCTTCACACAGAGGAAAGAGGGTTTCTTCTGAGGATATATGCTGCCTATGTCTTACATGTCAGACAATTAAAAACAGTAAAAATCAAAAAGATTTCTGAAAAGATCAATATTTTTTCCCCACTTTTTTAACACTATTTAGCAAGAATGCAAGATGGCTTTATGTTCATTCTCATTCTTTTTATCTTTCGAAAACTTACAAATGCAATCAGTGCTTCTCAAAGTCAAGTAAGGATCATTAATGGGTCTATTTCTAAAATACTATGACCACAGAACTGTTTGCTTTAGGGTCCTTCAGTTCCTACCAAGGACTAAGTCTTTTAAGAATAACTGTGTTTCCTAACCATTCTTAAAATGTTAACTAAGCTTTCTTGTATGTGTGGGATTTAAGGTGGGACCTTTTCACCTGGACACTTTCTAACACTTTTTGTTTTACAGACGAGAACCTGAAAAGAAAGACAGGAAATAAGTCAAAATAAATTAAATGTTGCAATATGTATGAAAGAGAAAGTTTCTCCTTAGTATCCTGCTAATGATGTGGAAAGCGCTCTAATTTATCTGGCCGAGGGTCACATCACCCAAGTTGAGAACCACTTCTCCACAACCCTCTCTTCTTTGGACTTTTGGGAACAAAAGTCTTAAAAATCAATTCCCATCTTGGCACCATTTAGAGTGACATACATTCACATTAGCCAAGTTCAGCTCAAAAGGCAAGCATGTCTTTCAAGAATCTACCCTGCTCTTGAAGCATGTCAGTCAAAATAAGTGACTACACATAGACAAAGGTTTCTCTAACATACTTCTCTGATCTGCTAAAAGTCTGGACATTTTGGCAGACCCATCTCTCTCATGCTGCGGGGACAGAGGTCTCTGCTATCTGCATGGAACCTTGTAGGAGTAAAAAACTGACGAGGCAGCTCTTCACCACATAATAAATGGAGCAGGATTCATCTGGCTCTTTTATCCTCTTTCATTTGGCTTTTACTCGACTCTGTTTCTGTTTGCGACCCTTCCATCATTCACTTGTCCAAATGTAAGATTTAGAATTAGAAGCGCTGACACAGAAGACACTACATTATACTTATGACAATAATGCAGATGTTTTCAATGACAAGGCATAATGCATAATGAGTCCGGAAGAAAATCAAATATAAATGTGTCTGAATGCACAGGAGACAGTGGAGGCTTTTTGTTTCAGAGGGAAAAGGCCAAGAAGGCAACATAAGCGCTGGAAAAAAAAGAGAAGCCAAAGTCAAGTGAGAATTCAAGCAACAAGAGAATGTGGACTGCACAGAAAACTGGCAGCATTTTTGAATGTGTCTGTACGTGCACTTGGTGTATGTGTGCTGCAAAGGGGCCTCCCGTACACTTAGCTGGAGCCACTTAGCTTTTGGATGGCGGCATTTAATTTAGGAGAGGTCGTCTGAAAAGCCTGGTTTGATTGCTTTTCTAAAACAACTTCATCTAAAAGCTTTAAATAACTAAATACCTCAGTGACAACAGCAAAGCAGTTCCAAACTCTTAACTACATCTCTGTGCCTGGGAATACACACAGAGCCACATCTATTAAATGGCATCAGTTGTGTGGTTACGGCATGAGTGGGTGGCTCAGAGAGAGCAGTGCCTTGAAATGAAATTAGGATTAGTGTGAGCAGTCGATTCCGCCAGGATCCTGCTGACTTGGAGCCAGACAGCAAACTTTTTGATCTGTTGCTTCTTCTTCTTTATCTTCTTTATCTCCCCTTATTCCTCTGCACTCACAACTTCTTTCAGTCTCTGTTTGTCTGTATCTTCCTCTCCTGTTATGGCTGAGCTGACATTTATAAGGAGGCCACAGCAGGGTTCACAGAAGGTAACAGTCATAAAGTTAGACACACCTCTAAAGGCTGTCTCATTCACGGACACATACAAATGAATTGGCCATGTGACCGCTGTGGCACAATGCCAGTGGGTTGTTTTTTTTTCCACCGGCAAATTAACCAGGAGGAGGTGGAACTACAGCTCAGAAGATACTGGAATTTATTACAGGACTGCCTGATATGAAGTCACAACAGCTCATGCTAATTTCCCCCATAATTCACACGTCCAAATTTCCACTGTTCTGTTTCGCTTATGTTGTGCCGATCATGAAAACATGTTATGCTTTTAAGACAATTCTAGCTTTGTAAGCTTGGAGGATGTTTTGGTGAGTAAGGGAATGACTAATCTCTCCTCGTCGCTACATGTTGTACCAATGATGGTCACTGGCTGTTCATCAGAAGAAACATGAAAGAGCCTTTTGCCAGAGAAACGTTTGGGATTCTAGTTTCAACTTCTTCGTTTTAAGTAAATTTGATAATCGGTGTGCTACAGAACAGCACTGAGCTTGTGCATGAGTTTATCTTCCAAGAAAAGCACAATAACCTACAGTTTCAAGAAAATGGGATCCAGCAACATCTGAGGTAAAATTAAACTTTCTTTGTTTGCTGTAAGATTACATTTTACCACAGAAGACCACATCAGTTGCCAGCTAAGAACAGGATACAATGTCATAAATAAAAAAAGCTGAAACTCCAGTTCAAAGGTGGTGCTGTTTATCATCACCCAGAATATATATATAGTGGAGTTCTGTGCAAACGCACAGCTGTGGATTAATGGCAATATGGGAACCATACAGGTCAAAGGAAATCACTGTCTTGCTTTATCTCTTTAGAAGAGCTGTCACATGTGGGAATTAGGTTTAAACCTGTCGCACATGTGTCGAGTTCTGCAGTAGGAGCAGAGACGCCGGAGAGGGCTAAAGGTCAACTTTATATTGCATTTGAAAAAAATGACTTCACAACTCTGATTAGAAGATGACAGAAAAAGTTGCATTAATGTTATAGAAACTGATACTATATTTGGCACAAAAACATTTGTACAAACTAAAAATCAAATTTTGTCAAATGAACTGAGGCAATAAAATCAGCATCATGACTTTGTTGGACATTGGCTGTACTTCAAATGACTGCTCATTCATATTGTGCATGCATGTTCTCAGTTCTTAACGAGATCAGACAGTTTAAGAGGGAGTAGTTTCAGACTGCATCCCGAAGTGTTACTTAAAGCTAACTAAATGGGTTTCTATGATGTAAGTGTGTAAGTGTGTGTGTGTGTGTCCTACATTATAATTCAACCTTAAATCTACATGACAGAGAGTAAATGACGGACAATAAAATCACTTCCTTCATGTGTCCAAGACATTACAGCCACATTTTGTTACGCTCTACTTTTCTCTTCCTCTCTGTCAGATTTTCTACAAACTGAGGATAAATGTGTCTCATCTACAGCAGCCGTTACCAACCTGCAGAACTTTTTCAGTGACAAAGGGAAGATTGTGGAGTTGCTCATCTAATATGAAAAAACAAAACAAGCAAACAAAGCAATAAAAATAGTGACTCACTAAGTAATACTAATTTAGTGTGTTTGAAAACTAATCAAATTTAATGGGTAAATGATTATCTATAAGCAACAAATTAAATGCAAACAGCATATCTGTTGAAATGTCCACCTCTGCCACACCAAGTAAACACCAATGCAACCTTGCCATTGGTACTAACATTTTAAATACAAAATTTCTATATTCATATTTATTTAAATGTGATTTAACCAGTTACAACTTGACCAAATGCTTTTGTGAGCTATCACCAAGCTTCTGGCATAATTCTGACTGAATACTTGATCTTTGTTGGCATGGACCCAACTTTTACAAGCTATTTTTTTCCAAAACCATTGTTAATAGGTGTCCTGTCAGTTCATTGTCCTGTTGGAGCAGCCAATTGTGTTTCAGTCAAGCTTTAAGATGTGGATTTTACGGCAGGGGCTTCTTTCGTGGTCGGCTACGGTGATAAAAGACTCATTCTAGTTAGTTTGGTGTTCCAGCAGTTTACAGTTCATGGCAGGTTTAGCCTTGATGGTTCTTGCATTGTTTCTGAGCATCCTAAGAAATTTCCTTTGATCTGAGTGTAACCGATTGGGTCTTTTTATGACCCTGGCAAAGTGGTGATGATCCTTAGAATTTCCTTCCTTTGTTTCTTTTAATAAATAGCCATTAAGCTTCTGGAATGGGCTTCCCAAATCCTAGATCTCCCAGCTGAAGATTTTGTAGACTATGCAAAAGCCAGGTCTGCTAGCACACAGACTAATTTTAATTAACTAACAATTTTGTCAAGGTCAGAATATCCCCCAAAAATAATGCCAGAAGTGTACTGATGACTAGCAAAGCATCCGGTCGAGCAGTTCTCTAAGGCAAATTTAACAAAAAGTTAGTAGGCAATATATGCTTGACCCTGTATGTTTACTTTTAAACCTCTGCGGATTTCCAAAAGAAATTCCTGTGCACCCAATCCGTGTTTTTTTTTTTTTTTTTTAAATATTTAAAGATGTACGGTGTACAATCATTCTATGTCTTTTGGAAAAATAACTGTTCAAGAAATGATTAAAAGCCCAGTATTACTATGACTTTGATGCCAATGATAATGATAATGAACATATGCAAAGAAAATCTGACTTTACAGAAAGGTCTGAAGCAGATGTGTACTCCACTCCACAACAAAGAAAACAGAAGAACAGCTAAACATAGTAAAGGTTGGTCTTCTTAAGTCATCAAACTTATAAGATGGCCTATTTTTACCCAAATTAACAAATTACTCCGTGACTAAAGAAAGCAAGTTTTTTTTCTTTACATGTAAAAACGTATCAAAACTGACTTTTGCAGGTTTTTATACAGAGCAGAGATCCTGTCTTTGCAAATGTGAAGGCAATCAAACAAACAAACAAACTGTTTTGCCATTTATGAGGATGTATTGCATTTGAAACATAATGGTTGGTGCAAAAGTGTAGTTGAATTCAGCTGGCAAAAGCATTTGGAAAAACTGATCCAGAACAGCTGAAAGATCATTTGATATCCAGTCAGTCACAAACCTTATTCATGCGAGCTGAACAAACAAAACTGCCTTCTCTGTGTTATTTAAACGGTTTTCACTTTAAATAAACACCTCGTTGCATGCACACAAGCAAAACATCAGAACAAAAGCACAGCAGGAGTTATAGGAGTGCAGATTTGCTCAACTTCCACAGGAAAAACTCTCAGTTTTTCCAATAGAACAGAGTTTCCAAATAAACACAGTATCTTGAGTATCTGTACAATAGGTCACCACATGCAGAGGAGGGATATTGGAAAAATTGGGCAAAGAATAATGAATGTGGGGTTGCCAGGCTTGAGGAGAAGAGGAAGACTATATACACCAGAGAAGATGTTTGGATGTTGTTAGAGAGGACATTCAGAGGATTGCTGTGAAAGAACAGGATATAAAGGGTAGGGTGAGACGGAGGCAGAAAAATGTGACCTTATGTCATTCTTTTTATTATATCTTTTATAAGGAGATTATCAAAATATGTAGTGTTAGTGGCTTGAACTGAAGTTAATAGCTTTCAACTGATTTCATAAGAGATAAAGTTGAACCTTTGACTTAAAGATTTCTCTTAGATCACTGTTCAGTGTCTGTTTTGAGGCTCCTAAGAGCTTCTTAAACATCATAAATTGTTGTCAAAGTCATCCACTGACACACACACCTTACCTGCAAGGCAAAGTCCAAATATGGTGAGAAGAACCAGGATGTAGAGGAAAACAATGGCGTACTTGATAGATGAGAGGGAGTTCAGATGGCTGCAACACTGGTCCTGCTTCCTGCGACGCTTTGTAGAAACTGAAAAGAAGGATTTACTATAAATACCAGCAAATGGCATTCTGAACGAAATCATTAACCATGGGTTGTTCCTAGTAAGAACAACAATTTGGCTAAATGTCTCTTACGTTGTGAAAGAACAGAGGTAAAAGTCAGTGAACATAATGGAAATCAGATTTATTGCTGATAATAACTGTAAAAGAAAATCCAAGATTCCCAACATCCATATTTTCCCTCTTTGAACTTCTGAATGACGCCCAAAACTCAGCAATCACGCTAACTGAAAGTTCATTTTGAACCCAAGAGGTATTTGATCACGTTTGCATAATACTCCATAATAATATTGCCTGTGCAAAAACAGAAAAACAAAGCTGCTCTCTATTTCATTCAAGGTCCAACCAAGCAAGAAGTTGCCAATAAAATTGTGAAAATAGTGATATTTAGTAGTATTAAGTAACAATTAAAAAAAGTTGGTTACAAAACCATTTAATTGTATGATGACAAGTTTACATTTGGTTGGAAATTACCAGGGGTGTAATTTTCAGGGGGGTTAGGGGGGTTTTGACCCCCCCAAATATCAGACCCAACCAATATACCCGCCCCCCCCCCCCCCCCCCCCAATAAAGTTATGAATTATCTTGTATAAATAGGCTGTTGATTTTCTTTACTCATTTCAGTTATTACCAGCAAAATAGAGATCTTGCCCCCCCCCCAATGTTCAGCACAAAGTTATGCTGATGGAAATTACTTGTATATTCCTTATATCATATCTGGAAACATTGGGGTTATTACAACGGAAACAGTTAATAAATTTAAACTTATAGTACATCATAACACACATACATCACAAAGTTTCCTATAAGGGAATTCATCTGAGTGGACTACGTTACACAGCATGAACTGCACAAATGGTCTCACTAAGGAGCTCTTGCTGTAATGCATGTCAGCACTTAGCACTGCTCTCAAGGTCAAACAGATGTTTGAGAATTAGTCTTAATAAAACTGACACAGCACCGTTTATGAGTAATGAACTTTTTTTTCCCTTCTACATCTGTGTGTGTGTCAGACAGCTTGGCAGGAAGCAGCAATGAGGCAGTTGATGTTGCTGATGAGAACATTCCTTTTAGGTCAAGAGGATGGGAAGAGATTTTCTAAGGAGTCACATTCTTCATCAGATATTGGAATAGAAAAGAGAATTATGTGTTTTCTTCAGACATTAAACGTATAATTCAAAGATTATTGTGTTACACACAGATAAAGTCATTTTTGTCTCAAGGAAACAACAAGACGTAATTATGAGATTTGAAGCGCAGCTGATATGACTATAAACTCACTGGGCACTTCATTAAGTACACCATTTTAACTAGTGGTGCAACGGATCAAAAATCTCACGGTTCGGATTGGATCACGGTTTTAAGTCACGGATTGGATCAATTTCCGGATCAGCAAAAATAGAAAAAAAAGACAAAAATTCGACTCGCCGTTTACTTATTTAAGTATTTTTTGCCTATTAAAAAACATTCAACTGAAGACTCATTCCACACACTTATATAAAAACAAATTAAGGTGCAATATGGACATTATGGACCATGCTGGGCAGCCTCTGCATCCTCTGCACACGGCCATAAACAACCAGAGGAGTCTGTTCAGTGAGAGGTTGCTTCTCCCAAAGTCAAGGGCCAGCAGACTTAAAAACTCCTTTGTCCCACACGCCATTAAACTTTTTAACTCCTCGCTGGAGGGGAGAGGGAGGGGAAACGGGGACAAAGGAGGGGGGAACAAGTAAGCTGTAGTGCCTTTTCACTGTGCAATAGTTTTTGTTAATATCCAACGGTGTAATAAACTCACAATACTTGAAATGTGCTGTTCCCTTGTATTCTTATTCCTATTTATTCTATTTATCTCTTTTGTATACTCTGTATTTATATATGTGTATATATGGTATATTTCTGCTCACATTCTGAAACTTCTGTCGGTGCTGTGCTACTGGAAACTGAATTTCCCGGAGGAACCCACCCGAGGGTTAAATAAAGTTTCATCTAATCTAATGTAATCTATAGGGCAGTGCAGGGCTTTGTATCTACCACTCCGCTGTGATATAACGAGTGGTCATGGTCACGTGGCTTTCTGTTGCCCTGGAGGTCCACCCATTTGTAGTTAGGGCAACAGAAGATGCCTGGGACAGTTCAGCCATAACTTTTAAAAACAAGCAGATGTGATGTTAGAACGCCTTTATTTTTATTTTAGTACAATAGACAGCTGCTGGGGTTTGGGGTTTGTTTAACCTGAGTAGCGAAAAGACCGTGGGGGGTTTGAAAACGATGTGCCGGGAGTCCGCTGTTCTCGCCGGCTCTAGTGATCCTCGACCTCGCTGTCTGCTATGGAGCTGGTGGGTCACAGACGTCTCCGAAAACATCGGAGCACGTTTGGAAATATATGACATCTTGATAAATCGAGCAGATATTTGAAGTTTACACAGCTACATTCTCGCTTGAAAATAACTTAAAAGTTTATTTTGTGACCCAGAAAGAGTAATATTTAAAAGTTTTCAGCCCCGCTTGTCCGCCATTGTTTGAGTTTTGGACGAAATGCATTCTGGGATATTTAGCTGTACCAAGTCCACACAAGTCACCACCGATGCATGCTCGATAAAACAGGCGGAGCGAGAACACATCCAGGACTTTTTCGCGTTCTCGGCTTGATGAGTACTTAGAATTGGAACAGTACTTGGTCTCCGACTGATGACGTATCACGAGTACGCAAGTACGCACAAGTACGCATATTGAGACAGGGCCTATACTTCTCCTGCTCATACATGCTTGGAACGACCTTGTCACACTGAAATGGACGCACAACGAGATATCATAGCGTGGCTCAAGCACGTTCATCACAGTTTAAACCCCTTGTTTTGCACAACGGAATATGGCCTCCCGTCTGCAGCTAAACACCAGTAGCTTTTGTAATAGCTTTAGCCCGGTCGGATTGGGCAGCAAAGTGCTGCTTAAATGCCGCAAACTCCTCTGCTCCGCCACTTGGACCGCTAGCGCTGGCCATAACTATCGCTTGACAGACCCACCACGCCACCTTACACATACTTTTCTTTTCTTTTTCGAATCTTCGGATCACGTGCGTACCGAACCGTGGAGTGGGATCGGTTCGGATTTCGGATCAACCGTGATCCGTTGCACTACTAATTTTAACTGCTTGTTAATGTGAATATCTGTTCAGCCAATGCTTGGCAGTAACTCACTGTATTTATGCATGTACACAGGGTTAAAATGACCCCCTGTTAACTAACTTGAAACTGGGGCTACAGTTCGCTAAGAATCACCAATGTTGAACAACTGAAGATTGGAAAAAACTTTCCCTGGTTTGTGTATCTTAATTTGTGCTGCAACATTCAGATAGTGGGGTCAGAAAAGTATAAACACACTGATTCATCCTGCCTTATAGCAACATCTGACATTATAGGCTGATGGTGATTTAGTGATATTGTCTTGGCACACTTTGGGTCCCTTAGTACCAATTTAGCATTGTTTAAATGTCACAGCATACGTGACTTTTTGTTGCTAATGCTTATGAGCAGCACTACTTCTAATAGTAGTTTCCAGGAGGCTATCATACACAGTCCTTCACAGTCAACAATTCTCAGTCTATTAGAGAACCTTCGGGAGGTTTTGGAGCAGCTGATTCATATCATGATGTGCATCTGACAAATCTGCAGCTACTGTGTAATGTTAGCACGCATTTATGCAATAGATTGCCTCTTTCTAGTACTGGGTTGGACAACCAGTGAAGTGGCTATGATTGTAAGTAGCTTTCTGAACAGAATACAGAAGCAAGATTTCTGATTTGAAATGTAAGGTTTTTGTTTTTTGTTGGAAAATAAGTTCTTGATTTCATAAAGAAGTCAGAATTAAAGCCACTGAGGGCCAGCACTGAACTGATTAAATTAAACTAGCTAGCTACTCTTAATTTCTGTTCACTGTCTGGATAATTAATTTTAATATTACACAAAGTTGTTTGGTAAATTAGAAAGGTTCTAAAATACAACTAGTATGGACAAATAAACAATACAATGCTTACATTGCCTTATTTAAAATATAAGCAATTTCCATTTATAGTAAAAAAAATAGTTAAGCCTAGTATAATAAAGCATATATTTCGTTTTACAAATGCACTTAAGTTTCCAACTCTTATCAAGAGGGAAAAGCTATTTGTGGACAGCTGTTTTACATATCAAGAGGAAAGCGGAAAACTACAGCTAAATATTAAACATTCTTATTAAGATAAACCACATGGAAAAATGTGAAATGTTAACATTATCTTGATCTCTTTAATGGGATTAATTTGCTATGATTTCTCAGAATCTGATTACCTAAATACATTTGACGACATAACTGTATCAAATACATGGATCAGTCAGTCTCCAAAGGGTACAGAGGCATGCTTTCCACCGATCTTGCTTGATCCGAAATGTCTTGGGAAAAAGGCCGTAGGTATCCGAGGGAAAACATGAACGCTGTGATAAAAATCTCACACGAGTTTATAATGAGAGTCCATCTTCCTGTCAACAGTCATGATGTTGCAGCAGGGTTTCATTTGGACCGTGACAATCCATCTCTCTCTCTCACACACACACACACACACACACACACACACACACACACACACACACACACACACACACACACACACACACACACACACACACACACACACACACACACACACACTTTATGATGAAGAACACACACACCTCCAGCATTAGACAAACACAGCTGGCTTAGATGTATGTACGTGTCACATAGTTGGAGTGTATAGAAACCAAAATGGTCCTCTAAGCCAGTCTGCCTCTTTAAGTGATGTTGGAATACTAAACTGAAAACAATGACACGTAACGCTCTTTAATCTCAGCAAACATTTTCATAACAACATGTATCACGAGGGAAACATTATCAAACATTTCAGCGTGACTGTGAGACATGCGTTACTGGACCTTTAACAGTTTGGGATGTATACGAGATGAGAAAATCGTTTCCATGGCATACATGTGTGTATGTTTGTATATTATGCAAGTATGGAGCAAGAGAGGTGATTAACTTAGCATAAACACTGGAAATTGAATATGTGACGGTTTTTTCCCCACAAGAAATGAGTTGTAACTCCTTTAACTGGGCTTGTATGACTTAAATAAACAGTTTAGAGGTAGTAGGAGGCATATAATTAAACTTTGGACAGCCAGATTTTTTCCCCCTCAGTCTTTATACTAAGCTAGACTAGTTGCCCCCTTTCACAAGCTTCACAGGCTACTGTAAGCACAGGTGGTGGAGACCAAAAAAAGACAGCTAATCTTATTTACCACACTGTCTTTTAAAAACTCCTACATTTATGATTTTCTTCAGCATGATTACATTGCACTGGCTGTTTTATAAAAAAAAGAATACTATCTAAGCCTGAGTTGGTGACTTTAACTAAGAGTGTTTCTTTTTCAACTGACATCTGAGAGCAAAGGAAGCCAGTCAGTAAGTAACTCGACTCATTTGGAAATGATATTATCGTCCTGTTTTATGTTTTTGATTCACGTGTCTTTGGCGATATGTTGTTAGCATACAGCACTGTTTAATAAACAGATTAGACTGGAATTAGCAAACTTTGAGCTTTCCTTTATTAGTAAACTTGGAGAAGCAACAAAAAAATCCTACTGATTTTGACAAATCTACAGAATCTGTTTGTTTCCAGCTGAGTTAGTGTGAGTCTGGGTATGTACACGCGCTTGGGTAAAATGGCTGAATTTTGCTGTTCTTTTAAATGTAACTTTCCAGATCAAATACACATGCTGTCTGGCAAGTATAACAGATTCCATAAACACTTGGCACTCTGTAGGTCTCTGTAATTGACAGGTGATTTTTTTTAAAGACCCCATTCTAAGCTTGCACGTTTAACCATTAACATGTGAACGTCAAATTAATAATAGCGTGCTATTATAATTCCTAATCATCCATGAGACTGTGGGGGGGGGGGGGGGGGACTTAATGACACTTTAAATTATAAGACCACCAAGCAAGGATTTTTCTTCCAAAATAAAAGAGACTCTCCAACACAAATACATAATGTCTCCTGAGTCGAGCTGGTGGAGGTGTTATAACCGTTCTATGACTGGATAAAAGTAGATTAGGTTGTGCTTATAGATTATGAGCAAATGTTGAAAAGGAAATGCAGCTACAGTGCTGTGAAAAAGGGTTTGTCCTCATTGTTAAATCATGAATTAAACAATTAACCACAATTTTGGAAAGCTAAGCTCAATTTCACTGGCTGCACCCAGGCCTGATTACTGGCAGAGCTGTTGAATCAAAACATCAGTGAAATAGATCCTGTCTGATGAAATGAGGCAGGCTAAGACCTCAAAAAGCATCACATCATCTAAAGAAACATAGAAAGAAGCAGCTGAGAAACAAAGTCACTGACATTTATCGGTCTGGAAATGATTGCAAAGCCATTTCCAAGGCTTTGGGACTTCAGTGAAACATTGGTGAGAGCCATTACACACAGGGAGAAAATTTCTAACAGTGTCAAACCTTCCAAGGAGTGACGGGCCTGCCAAAATTACCCGAAGACCACATCGACAACCCATCTAGGACGTCCCAAAAAAAGCAGAACGACATCTAAAGAATCGCAGGCCTCACTTGCCTCAGTTAAGGTTCATGATTCAACAATAATAAAACAAATGGCTCTAAAAAACAAAACGACAGTTCTGGAGTGGCTTAGTCAAAGTCCAGGTTGAGATGCTTTTTGGTATAACCTTAAACAGGTCGTTCATCCTTGAAAACCTTCCAATAACGCTGGACTCATTAAAACAATTCTGCGTAAAAGAGTGGGCCAAAACGGCTATGTGAAAAGATGCATTTCCAGTTATTCCTGCTTGACTGTGGTTCTTGCTGGGTCTTTGCTATTTCCCTCTAGGCGAACACTTTTTTCACAAAGAGCCAGGTAGCTTTGGATAACCTTTTCCCTCAATGAATGACAACATCATTTAAAATTAGCATGTTCCATTTGCTTGGGTAAACTGTGTTAACTTTGACTCTTCTCTGTAAATCATATTTGCATTATGTATTTTTTGTAGAGAATTTGCTGCTAGATCTTGTGCTGTTTAAAAAAAAAAAAATCCAGTTTTAGGGTGTGCTCGCGCTAGGCTCAGTTGCTTTATTCTGGTCTCGAGCCTGATGTGTCCCCTCCTCACTGCCCTGCTAGCTTGTGCTTACGGTGCTCTTAGTGATTAAAGCCCTAGTAATCTTCACTTTACCCCAGCATCTCAGCTTTCTGACGATGATTTTGTTGATTAACTGGGGAAGCAGTGACACACTGGCTTCTCTTATATATGACGAACCACAGATAAGGCCGGCCAAAGACACAAACCAAGAATCCCAGCTGTGCACAAAAACAGCCAAACTATGACATAATTAAGAGCACTCAGACTTTCCAATACTTGCCGCCTCTGTTATCTTACCTTTGTGATCTGGGAATATCTCTCAAAAGTATAAAAATGTAGTAAATAGTTATTCTGATACATAAACAGCAAATAAACAGAGCATAATTTAGCCTCAAATTCTTGTCCAGTACACCAGTCATCTGTGGATGTAACCTGGCCAGTCAGTCAGCAAAATTTGCTCCATTAGTGATGCTGATGACTTTTCCATCTTTAGCCTGTGGCGATAACCTACAGCGTTATCTCCACAGCGTTATCATTATGGTCCCTTTAAAACCAATCGTTTATGTGCTACAAGTGACTATTTGTGACTATTAAAAAAACCAACACAGTGTGATATGACCAAGGTAATTAATAGAAATTAAACAATTGATAGGAAATAAATAAGTTATGTTTGAGGAAGCTCTGGCATTCTGTGCCCAGATAATTATCACAGATATTGATAACCCGGGAACACCTTGACCCGTGGGTTGGAGGACAGGATAGAATCAGCTCTGCTGTTAGTGGAATTAATGATAGAACAAGATATATTATTTATCACATAACTACATTAACAAATGTTTCAAATGCCTTCCACAGAGAAAAATTGGGAAAAATGTGTATTTCCTGAGTGGTTGGCGAGTGGTTGCTGTAGGTTACTGGCTGAATCCAGATATAATCAGTCACAAAAGCTACACGTTTGTTTTCTTCTTTTGCCTTCTCTCTTTAGGGGTCACCACAACAGATCATCTGCCTCCACCTCACATTATCTAAAATATCCTCCTCTGTCACAATAAACATGAGTACATTCTATCCAGCTTTGTAAGGCTTCAGTCACACAGGGATAGAGACCGGTTAGTGTATCTCTGGCAATCACCAACCTCCAGCAACCACTTGCCTTTCCATGGCTGCTGGAGGTTGTTGTCAGTGGGTGAAATTGGTCACAAAGAGGATGTAACTTTTGATATATGTTAAATGCAAGTGAACATTCCCTGTTTCTGAGTGGCTTCACACTCTTCACAGTTTTGTTAGCACTTAGTGAGCAGTTGGCAAGTGTTTGCAGACCAGTCAGTGTCTAACTACGGGTGATTGCAGCAATCTGCTAGTTGGGAGTGAGCATGAGGGACGAGATTAGCTCAGATCAAGAGAGAGAGACAATGCTGTGATGATTTGGACATGTACAGAGCGGGGATGGTGGGTATCCCAAACAAAATATGTCATGGGAGGGGAGGAGAAAAAGAGGAAGACCACAGAGTTCATGAACGTAGTTTTAACAGAAATGTAAAGGAAAAGGAAAATGTTTATTGTGACAGAGGAGGATATTTTAAATAATGTGAGGTGGAGGCAGATCTGCTGTGGTGACCCCTAAAGAGAGAAGCCAAAAGACTGTATAGCTTTTGTGACTAATTTTATCTGGAGTCAGCCAGCAACCTACAGCAACCACTCGCTAGCCAGTTAGGAAATACACATTTTTCCCCTAGTCACAGGTTGTTGCCAGGAGCCACCAAACCATCTCTAGGTCTGTGTGACTTAAATAAATAAGCTGAGGTGAAGCTTACCACACAGCTAACAACTGTAACTGCCCGTTTTGGTTTTCACTACTTAAAGTAACAACACCTCACTAATGTTAACTGTAAGCCAAACTTGAAACTTAAATAGGCGTGTTATAAACAAATCACCCCCTGTTCAGTTGTCCCAAAGATGAAGAGTAGCAGCCAAAGAGCATGTTTCAGTAAAAGTTTGGCATCTTAACATGTAAGTGTGTAGCAGTTAGTCTCAAGCTGTCATTTGAGAAACTAGAGTTTTGGGCAATCTGCCTGGTTAATTTAACCTCTGTTTTTAAAATTCTGTCAGTCTTGTGCTTTAAAACTGTTTGGTAGAAATGCTCTCTTTAATTGAATGAGGTGTGAAAGTGTTCTTGGATTAGTAAAAGTGGACGAGGACAGTTTCTGATCTGTACGGCCATTGTCCACTTTCCATTAAAATGTCAACAAATTCTTAAGTTGACATTTAATAAGTCTTTCCCAACAAACTGGCCGTTCCTGCACTGAAACCTGAGACCACCACAGGGTCAACTGCGGATTCATTCAGCTGCACCTGCATTTACACACATATACAGATGTTGCTCCTGGATATTTCTGGCTTCTATAGATGACCACAGTGAGAGCAGCGTGAGAGCCAAAGGGTGACAGCATTGTGCCTGTGTGTTAGCGCACTTGACAGATCCGGTCTTTGTTATCAGCGTGTGGGTGGCTTTTGTATATATATGAATAAAAGGTCCTGAAAATCAGTTATTTTTCCATTTTGTTTCCTGCTTTTTCCGGTAAGTTTTCAGAGCTGCCCTTGTCATTAGAGAACACCCTTCACTACAAACATCTGTGATCACCTACTTATTGCAGCAGGACATGCAGTGGGTGCGCTGGGAGGTTAAATCGAGGTTGTTCCTTTGGAAAAAGCCTGCATTTTAGTTAAAAGAACTAAAGCAGCAAGCCTTGGGTTCAACTCAGCACTTTCACAGCTCAGTTATTCCTCCTACCTTCATCACACAGGTTGAGTTTGGACAAGTTGTGTCCATCATAGGCCTCTTCATAAAGCGAGACGTTCTCTCTCTCTTCATTTGTGCTCAGATACATGGCCTTGTTCTCCATCTCCTCCTGAGAGAACAGAGAAAATACATATGCTTATTTTAGGATTGTAATCTGTCTAAAACCAAAATAAATATTTGAAAGTTTAATCTAATGTTGAGTGAGTTTACACGCACATGGAAACCAAAATCTGGATCAGTCCGCTTCCTGTATATTAGCTACATTTCAGTATTTTATTTTGGTTAGCCTCAAATGCTAATATTTAAAATGATCTGCTCAGAAACCATGCTGTTATACAATGTTCAAGCAGAGACACAGCTTCTTCATCCTAAAAACAGTATGTGATGTTAACTGAAGATTAAATGTACAGTTTTCACTACTTACGTTGTGACTGCAATGGTTGCAGTTATTGAATGTACTTTTTCAGTGACTGTCAACCACTGTCTATATGCAAAATATGGGCACAGCCACCTTAGAGTCACCTTTTGGTTATTGAAGTCCCAGTGGGAAGCTTTTTCTGTTGCCACCTTTGTGTGTTGAAACCAGAGTGCATTTCTGCTAGTAGGAAACTAAAAGAGCCATGCTCATACAGGATTGATTTGTCAATCACAAGGTAGGCATGCACAAAACCAGACCATTCTTTATCATACCTTTTGACTACAAGTAAACAGCAAACTGTCTACTGAGGGCATGAATCAAAGGAGTCGACATTTTTCCCCCCATAGATTTCCACAATCTGACTTTAACTTCCATCTTTCTTTCTACACAGTCCACACTGTCAGCATCTCACAAGTACAGGTGGTCCTTAAAAAGTAAGTGTGAGCTACTGCCTTCTATTACTGCGAATGAGGTAGAGCAGCTGTGGGAGCGCTGATCAGCTTTAAACAACAATAAACACACATTTCCAAGCTAAACAGAAGGAAACGCTTATGATATGGCAGTCTTTAAGCCAGTGTTATGCGATTTGTTTCCTCAGCCAGCAGAGATGGAGAGAAGTCATGTTTCAGCCCAATTACATTAGTCTTTTTGCTTTTAGAAAGCAACATTTAGAAAAGGTATGAATGAAAACACATAAAACATTATGAAAGGTCAGTCATAGGCCATGAGAAAAGGAGTTATTCACCTTTCATACCAACTGGCAGTGAGCAGTGTGTGGAAGTGACTTCTGCTTCTCAAGCAATTTGGTTTAACTTCTGTGCCAGTTTTCCAAAACATGGTGGAGTATTTGAATGTCAGCCCAAGTGGAAATGGTAAGTGAGTAAATATAGAGCTGGTAGCCATACTCAATTTTATAAATTATCTGATGAACAGTGTATCTAATTAACAACCACTTTCTGAAATATATTGAGTCTGCAGTGGCAGCAGAACAAGAAATTTTGCCCACAAAAATAAAAAGCAGTTTTTGCTCTGTACTTTCTGGATGTTGGATTTTTGGTTAGATGGGATACTACTGTTGAGAGATTTCCAGTTTACACATATGCTGTTTTCATATCTTTAAACATGTGACAACGCAAGTTTTAAACATGGGAATGTACTGTGTTAGATTGTATTAGACAATTAAGTTTTCACTTACATGTTAATACTGTAACCAGTAAATAATCACTGTTTAATTACGCATTTTTTCCAGACACCTAGGTAAACACAAGTACTTGGAATGAGAAGGATCCATGTTGTAATTCCAATTTAACCCTTGATTGAAAACATGACTTAATTACCAGTAACTAAGCTGGGGATTACAGCCAGTTTAGCATCATATGAACACTACCATTTCTAATTTGAGATTCCAGCAATAATTTGAAGAGTAATAACTTATGATAACATTAAAAATAAATGATTTAATTAATCATTAGCTCAAGTGTATCTTTGAGCTTGAACAACTAGAATCCGGCAGACTGCTCAATATTTCCAAATATATTGGTGGAACTAAAGAAGAAAATGCGAAGAAAAAAATTCTAACACTGTGAAATGTAAAAAATTATATTAGCAAAATTCATTACTGCATTTTGTTTGACTTTCTATTTTCTCTCAAATACCCAAGGTGAGGAATGCAGAGCATTTTAACAGATTTATTTATGGATTCCAGTAGATCCTTCTCTTGGAAGCAGTAATCCCACCTTGAGCACCAGGTTGACAGTGTCATCAAGCAGCTGAGTTACATGACCTCTTGTGTAACTCAGTTTTAATAAAAGCACACAGAGGTTTACATTTTATTTAAGTCTTAAGGACTTAAATAAAACGAGGAACTTATTAGCATGCATGTTTAGGTTCTAATAGCATGAACTCGTTCACCAGACTGTTTACTTTACGTCGAGCATGTTTACTTTTCTAGCTTGGGCAGGGTTTCCCACAGTATGCATAAGGCAAACCAAATATGAATAATATAAAAGGAAACACAGGACAAATAAGACAGGGATAGAGAGGTTATGTCAGACACCTCGGAGGGATAAAATGAAATCTGCTGTAGTACGGAGTCGTGGGTTTTAAACTTCCACAAACCCTAGTGGCAGATCTGTGAGTATTTGAGAAAGTCATTAAAAAGCGTTCAGTCAAGTCTCTCATTAAAGATAGGATAGGGGGTCAGGTTGACATTTAGACTAAGACTAGGCAGAAGCCATTAGGGTTGCTAGGTGACTCCACTAAAAACTCCACACTCCCATACATGTGTTTGTGCGTGTGGGGAGAGTTATCTTCTAATTACACTGCGTCTGGTGGGATATAACACTTTTAATCGCTCAGTGCCAACAGAGGATGGTGGGAAAGCCAAGCAGTTAGTGTTTTACCTCTCCAGCTCTGCAACTACAGACCTTTGTTTTTTCTGGATTTGATCATAAAAAATTAATTAAAATAAACACCACATGAATATTAGAGAATTTTAAGCATGAAATGAATGAGATAGCTACACACATGCCCATACTACAGTTTTGTTTACTGTGTGTGTTTTAATCGCTGATTATGTGGTTGCTAGGCAACAAAATGATGCTATAATATAAACATGCACGTTGCAGTGGATACAAATTAAGATGTTAGTGTTGTGAAATTCAAAGGCTACAATGCTTTCATAAGGTGTTCATTTATAGGTGGTTGCTAGAAAGTGTGATGACATCATATCTGATATAGATGAGAACCTTCAGTGGCCTAAAACATGCCTGTTTGCCAGTTTTGATTGGTTGATTCCTGACATTCTTGTATATGCAAACCAACAAAGATTTTGTGTATTATAGTAATATAAAAGACAAATTTTCAGAGTTCTGTGGTACACATACAAGGTAATTACAGAGAAATTAGAGCAGAGAAACAGCAATCAAAGAATCCTAAATAGAGATTTATGTGAGAATTTCCTAACGTCAAAAATGGCCGTTGTCGCGGCCCTCCTGTTGTTAGCTCCAAATTGCAGTCTGTTTGATGTCTGATGTCCATGTGAGAACAGTGCGGGTACTTGTTGGCGAATTAATACAGTAGCAAAGCACATTGGTATCCTGTCTACTTCCTGTTGCACATTCTGCTGAGGCAGGGCTCAGATCTAACCCAAAAGGAGAAAATTCAAGTAGTAACCAGGTCATGCCATGTTGTTGCTCCATGAGATTGGGATCAGGGGCACATCTACTCAATACACAGACTTGATCCTCCTAACACCATCCACAATTATGAGTGAAAAGGCTTGTTTTGGGAATCATCTTACATTTAAGTAGATATATATTGGGGGAAAAGATGTTAGCTCCCACGGGATAATCATACTGCTTTTCATTTTGAACTACAAAGATCTTGTAAATCCACTTTAGACAAGCACTTTTGCATTAAAAAAAAAATCTAAAATCCAGCAAGTTCTTTCAACCAATACAAAAAAAAATGTCTTCGTAGTGTCATAACAGTGACCAGTACCTGCTTAAGTGATTGGTTGCAGGGCAGATTCCAAAGCACATTTGTTTTGTCATAATCACTATAGTATGTCTATATTGTATTTTGGCTCTGGGTCTATAATGCACCTGGCAACAAAATGTAAAGAGACCACTAATTACATGCCTACTGGCCACAGTTTGAATGAAAAGAAAATGAAAAGCTTTGCTGTTAATAGCAAATTGTTGGGTCTGATAAAAGTAATAGAAACAAATCTAGTTACCTTGCCATCATGACTGTCTCCGCAACAGCCAGGGGATTTATTTGGACATTTATTTTGAAACAACACATAAATTATCTTTACTGTTTAATTAATTACCTTTTTTCAAGTGTTTTGTGATTTGTATTGAATCACCATTCAAATAACATGATAAGCACCACTTAAAGCATTTACTGACTTGAACCTGTGGAATTTATATTTCTTATTTTTGCTGATTTTCCATAGATTTCAATCCAGGATTCTCTGTGTGTCTCTTATAATATCTGCTCTGGTCAACTTCACTGAAGATGAATGCACAAAGAGTGAATGGGAATTCACTCAGCACAGCAGGCAGACCACTCTCAATTCTAGTAGCATAAGAGGAAGCAATTATCTTGTCATGCACTGTCGCTCTGTGAGATTTGCCCTCAGCAGAGAATCTGATCATCTGCGAGGTCAGAGGGACACGACGCGTGTGGTCTCTCCTGACAGTCTAAGTACATCGACAGAGATGAATGAGTGCATGTGTAATTGGAATAAATATATATTTTCAAAACATTACATAACACCCAATGTCAAACTGCTTTTCAATACGCAATAAATAATCACTACAATCAAAAACAATCCCTGTGATCAAAACAAAAGCTCACAGCTCAGTTTGTTCCATAAAATCTGAGCTTGGATCCCTTGAAAGCGTCACAGTAAGGCAAACACTCCACGCCATTGTTCAGTCATCCGTGTGCAACATTAACCCATTTTTCTCGGTTAATTAGCAGAGATACTTCATCCATGACCGCGGAAACACAAAGCAACAATTTTCTGAGGATGAGTTCCATTAAGTGTGGGTTTCCTGTCCTTGTGTAGCGCTGAGCTCCAATAAATTGTATGCAGCAATTCAGCCTAGTAGTCTAATAGCAATAAAAGTGGAACACATGTCAATAAATCAGCAACTCTACAAAGGTCGAAACAGCCCAGTTGGTGGTTTTACAGATGAGGGACAAACGTCATTAACCTATGAACGCACTAATTAACTTACCAAGCCTTGGTAAATCTGTTACTCTTACGCAGATTTCCCGAGAGCCTACTTATGTGATTTATACTAGGGATCCTCTGTGTGTACACATTGCATGATACCCTTTTTCAAATGAATGACAGACCAGACAGATGCATATTTAAGTCAAAATTCGTTACATATTTTCTCAGATAATGCTAAGCCTGTGCGACATCCTGAAGGAGAGAAGCAGCACGAGTCCTCCTGTCTCACCTTTTCAGCTGTCAACGGGAAATAAAATTCACTGCTCCGCGTTTTTCATAATTGCCCTCAAAATTCTGCTCCCGCTTCCTTTTTTCAGTGGCTCAGCTCTCAAAAAAATAATGAAAACTACAAAACAAAAAGTAATCGGTAAAGTTTCTAATAGTACAGGGACATGCACAGCCTCTGTCAGTGCTGCGGAGACAGGCAGCAGCTCTGTAGTGGAGCGCAAACTGTGACATTTTGGGGTAATATACCCATAACAACGTCATGTGACCATCACTAAACTCCAGCTGAAGTTGCCGAGCAGCTGGGACAGAGGCTGCGAGGTGAAGATGATGACACTCACCTGTTGTACACGAGCGCCCTCTGTGGGATGGAGGTAATAAAACAAAGTGAGTTTGTGTCCCATCTTCTTCCACTTTTGGTTGCTTCCTTTAGGGGTCGCCACAGCAAATCACCTGCTTTCATCTCCTCTGTCTTCCATCTCCTGCATCCTCATCTGGCACACCAGCCTTCTGTATGTCCCCCTTCACTACATCATCGTTCATATCTGCAGTCTACCTCTTTTTTTCCTGACTAGCAGCTCCATATTCAGCATCTTTTGTATGCTGAATATGGAGCTGCTATTCACAATACCTCCTCTGTACATGTCCAAACCATTGCTGTCATGCCCCTATAACTTTGTAAACAACTCAAGCCACTCATGTTGAGTGGTTTGGAGACAGAAGTTAGCACCATGGATGAGTTGCCTCGTTTCAACACTAAATACATAAAACATTTTATGTCTGAATGAACAAATGCAGTGATAATAAAAGTGTTTGCTCACTTGATTTCACATTTTTTGTATGTTTGTCACACTTAAATGTTTCAGATCAACAAAACAATTTAAATATTAGAGAAATATAACACAAGTAAACATAAAATGCAGTTTCTAAAAGTAGTAGTAGGGGAAAAAATCCAAACCTACATGGCCCTGTGTGGAAAAGTGACCCCCCACCCCAACACCCATAATTTTAGCATAAATTAACTGGCGTATCCCATATTTGGAAATCTGAATTCAATTTCTCTAGCAACACCCAGGCCTGATTACTGGCACACCTGCTCTCAATCATAAATCTTAAACTTAAATAGAACCTGCAAGTCAGACATCATGCTGCAATCCAAGGAAATTTAGGAAGAAATGAGAACCAAAGTAAGTGACATCTCTGAGTCTGGAAAAGGTTATAAAGCTATTTCTAAAGTTGCAGGACTCCAGCGAACCACAGCGAGAGTCATTATTCACAAATGGCAAAAACATGGAACAGTGGTGAACCTTCCCAGGATTGGCTGGCTGACCAAAATTAACCAAAGAAGTCACAAAGACCTCCGAATAACATCCAAAGAACTGCAGGCCTCACTTGCCTCAGTTAAGGTTATTGTTCATGACTCCACCATAAGAAAGAGACTGGGAAAAAATGGCCTGCGTGGCAGAGTTGCAATACAAAAACCATTGCTGAGTATAAGGAACTGAAATGTAAATCTTAGGTTTGCTGAAAAAAATCTTGATGTTCCTTAAGATTTTGGGAAAAAACTGACTGACGAGACAAAGTTGAGCTTTTTGGAAGGCGTGTGTGTCATTACATCTGGCATAAGGGTAACAGCAGTCTGCTGTCTACCAAAACATCCTGAAGGAGAATGTCCAGCCATCTGCTTGTGACCTCAAGCTGAAGCGTACTTGGCCTCTGATCCAAATGATCCAAAATACACCAGAAATACACCTCTCAATGACTTAAGAAAAGCAAAATGAAGACTTTCAAGTCTAGTAAAACTCCTGACCTGAATCAGATTGAGATGCTGTGGCATGACCTTAAAAAGCTGGTTCATGCTCAAAAACCCTTGAATATGGCTGCATGAGTGGGCCAAAATTCTTCCACAGCACTGTAAAACACTCATTGCCAGTCATCACAAATGCCTGACTGCAGTTGTTACTGCTAAAGGTGGTCCAACCAGTTACTAAGTTTAGGGGGCACTCACTTTTTTTAGAAACTGCATTGTGTTTACCTGTATTCTCTTTGCGTTCAGTACTGAAACTGAGTTTGTGAACTGGTGCCAGAAGTACCATCTCCAGATCAGTGCTGGGAAAAGTTGGTGGACGACTGCTGCAGGTACAAACCTTCTCCTTTACCAGAGAACATCCAGTGAAGAGACACTGAGATGAATTCTGAGAAGTGCCTGGGGGTTCTTTTAATAATAAGCTGAACTGGTCATATAATGGAAGAGAACTTTAAGAAAGGACAGAGAAAACTGCATTTGCTCAAGAGACTCCTTGTTTTAAATGCCGATAAGACTGAACTATATCCTAAAATCAGTCAGGGACTGGCTTCTTTTTCTTCAACTGCTACATCAAGCATTCAAAATCAGAGTAATATTGGATTCGTCTCTGAGGTTTGACTCACATGCATCAAACATTTTGCGACACAGGGTTTCCTTAGCTGAACTTAAGAATATTATTCATACATTACATTGTTACATTGTTAGGTCTTTCTCAGTTTTTAACACATGAACAACAGTGTTATACACACAATTACCATTTGAGTTTGTGTCTTAAAGTGTTATAGATATTAAAAAGTGACTGCATGTATACTAACATGATATAGACAAAACAAAAAACTGTGTAATTTTAGCTGCAAACAAGCTTTTTTAAAGTTTCTCCAGTTTGGTATTTTATTTTCTGCCTCACTTCCATCTATGTCGGTCAATTTTGGAATCCAAACCAAATTCAGTTTCTGTTTTAGAGTTAGAGGGTCTGCGAGTGCTGAATTAGTTTAAATAGTTTTGTAAAGACATGCATAGTTTGCTGAGAAATGTTAATATTGAACAATTCTCCAATAAACACAATTTGTATCCCTTGCTAACACTCGGAGGGCTAAAACAATGTATTTTCTTTCCCTCTTGTTTTCTAATATATGTGAAGTATATAATCATAGATTATAGGATTTTCCATTGTCCATAATATTGCTTTTCTTTTACATAAGTTACATTTCTGTGTAGCTAAATTGTTTTTGCAATATTAATTAAACTTTTAAAATGAATTAAATCCTGTATTGATGAACTGCATCAGAGTCAGCTAGTTGGTGTGGATGCTGGACATAAAAAGCATTCAGCTCCAATGCCAGAGACACACATTCTGGCTTTCAATCTGTGTATGTTTCAGTCTATGTATGTTCTGTTCACTGAGAAATGACTGAGATTTTTCTTATTTTTGGCGTGAGGATGTTGGAAGACTAATAGCACCTGCACCTCTCAAGGCCATACTGGTGGAGGGCACGAAAGCCTGCAGGAATCTCTGGCAGCCTGTGAGAGTCAAAACTTTGATAAGTCATAGGTAATAAGTAAATATTCAGTAACAGCACATATATGTTGTTGTTCACAAATTACAGACCCATTTCTCTACTCCCACAATTATTCAAAAATACTTAATAGACGGTGTACATTTATAACTAAACAAAATATTACCAGGATTTTTCGGATTTAGATCAAACAGATCAACATCCATGGCATTAACTGAATTATTTAAAGAAGTTACAAATTGTGTCAATGAAACAAAGTAAGCGGCAGGAGTTTTTAACTTGAAAACAACCTCTGACACATTTGATGACAAGATGTTAAATGATACAATGGAAAGACCTCGTATTAGAGGGGTGGCGCTAGACTGGGTGAAAAGCATTTAGAGAGCAGGGACTCTTCAACATTCAGACTCTTCATCTTATATGCAAATGATACATGCAGAGCAGCAGATATGTCGAAGTTCATTTTTATTTGCGGATGATACATATATTCTTTGTCATGGAGAGAATTTGCAACAGCTTTTGCAGGTCACGACACAAGAAATGACAAAACTAAAAAGATGGTCTGAAAAAAACAAATGATCACTTTTTAAGAAAAACTCAAATTATGATATATGGAAACCTCAGAAAAATATGTACACTCAAAAAAACCATCAAAGTCCTGAAGAAAACAAAGCTTCTGCTCAATCATAAATCACTTCATACACTTTATTGTTCTCTCATATTGCTATATTTAAATTGCTGTGTAGAGGTGTGGGGTAACACATGCAAAGGTGCACTGCAATAGTTATGTACACTTCAAGAATGAGCAATAAGACTAGCTTCTTCCCAGGAGAAATAAAGACGTGAATATCTGGCTTATACATGAATAAGATATGTGTAATTAATGGAGATGCTATAAGGATTTAAAAGACAAATTTTAAAGGATTTGAAATCATGGGAGACTACGGAAAAAGGATTAAACTAGCACAATGTGCTCACTTGTCACTTGGTCTGCTGGCTGCACAGTCTGGAGCTGATTTATAGATTTTAAGCTGAGTCAGGTGAAACTGCTGCTGAAATAGTGAAAGGAAAAAGCATGTAAGTACAAAATACTCTTCAATAGAAAATACTTTCCAAACAGTTGATATTAAATGCATTTCTAAAATGTGTCTAAGACAGGAAAGAAGGAGACAGTCTTAAAATGCCACTCGTTTCCTCCTCCTCAAGTCTTATTCTCCTAGATTGAATTCAAACTCTAAAACACGAAAACATGTATAAACATGCTTATTTATCCCAATATTATCTCAATAATTAACACGTGTTTAGAGCACTTGGAGCTGATCAGCATCTTTAAATGGAGCAGCAGAGAGAGAAAACAAAATCCCCATTCCATACTAAATGCAATGTTTTGAGCAAAAATAAAGAGCTTTAATGAAACCCACTGACTGGATTGGCACCCATTTGTGTCAGTAACATAGTTCTGCAACTGATCTGCTCAAATAACTGGATGTCAGCCTTGTAGACGTGATCGTGATTCAGGAAATGCAACCATGTTAAATGACCTGAGACAGCTGATTGTTATTGTGTAAACAAAATCTGTCAAAGGGGGTCAAACTGAACTCTTGACACAAACACATCAGATAACAAAGAGACAAGAATGGAAGGGCAGAATAGGAAATACAAAAGGGGATTAAATATAACAAAGTGGAAGCAACTGAAAATGACAGCAACTCAACAGTGAAATTGTAGGCTATGTAAAATCACAGAGTGGGTTCAGCAGATGCTTAGTGCACAGAGGTCATTAACTTTCTGCAGTCAATTGCTATAGCCCCTTAAACTTCATGTAACCATCAAATTAGCTCAAAAACAATACGTAGAGAGCTTCATGGAATGGGTTTCAATGTCCGAGCAGCTGTATCCAAACCTTAAACTATCAAGTGCAGTGCAAAGCCTTGGATGGAGTGATGTAAAGCATGCCACCTCTATGCATTTGCATGAACTGGAGAACTGGAACCTTTTTCTCTAAGGGTCTTTAATCTGGTCAAATTGCATGATATACCCACAGAAATCTTTTTTTCTTTAAAAAAGATGCAATGCCTGCCAATCACAGTGTTGAATTGTTATTTGTAACTTTCTTTTGTACTTTTGTAATAGTATTCCCTGAGTTATCCTACCCTTTTCTCCTCTGAAGACATGCTTATATCTACATTTAAACTGGAGAATTGGATAATACTGAAGTCATTCCATTTTGTTTTAGTGGATATCAACTGACTTACTGGTTATTTTTCATTGTTATTTTACTACGAGTACTGAATAAGCAGGGACCATACTGTTTTGGCAGAGAAGTGATTAAAATGTAAGAAATTTTTAGTCATACCTCTGTTGCAAAACAGACCTGTCCAGTTCATCTCACAGTTGCACTGCCAGGGCATGTTGCAAGTTCCATGGACACATCCAGGATAAGTCAAACATTCGTTACAAAGTTCTCCCTGCCAGCCATAATTGCATCTGCCGAACACAAATATGTAACTATGAATACATTCCCTTTGTCATCGCCTTAAAATCTCTTCTTTGTTCTAATGCTCTGTATCTGGTGTTTATTTTTCCTCACTTACTTCCACATGATCGTGATCCAGAATAGCAGCTAACCGATAACAGAGGTAAATAAACCCTCTTTAGTGTTTCTTTTTTGTTTGACAAAGCTTTTAAATGACTTCTCAGAAGCTCACAGCAGAACATCTCAAACAAATCTGTAGGTTATTAAAAAATAAAGATAAATATCAACATTGTGATCCTTTCTTTTTGTCCATGTGTCTTACTAAATAAAATCTCCAAAAGTTGATTCTGTTCATCTAGATGTAGTGTTTTGTGGGAGAAACGTTTCGTCACTCATCCAAGTGACTTCTTCAGTCTCAGCTGACTGCAGGTCAGTCAGCTGAGACTGAAGAAGTCACTTGGATGATTGAGAATGCATCAAGACGTACTAAATAAAATGTTTGGGTTCTAGAAACTGTTTCTATAAATTAAATCTCACAGAAGGTTTTTGTGTCTATTTGTGCCATAGGAATGGGTCATCAGTTTGGAGGTCGTTTCACATTTTAAACCAAAAATGTAGATAAGTGAGTGGACATGGCTGACAAGCTCAGATGAATGTTTTAGTGTTGGTCATAAGCAAATCTTATTGAGAAACTGCAATATAAACTGCATTGGATGTATGTGAAGTTTTGACTTACTGTTGTGTGTGTTGTTGTCCCAGTCCCAGGCCTCTACAGTCAAAGTGTATGTCCGCTTGAGGAAAAGGAAAAACAACCAGTCACATGACATTTAGGACTTAATATTTCAGTGCATACATGTGTTCCTGAACGAAGTGTTGAAGTGTTGCCCATTTAATGATATAGTCACAACAGCCTTCACCATCACTCAAATTTGGGATGAACAGCTATATAAACATGCCCCATTTAGCAACTCCTTTTTGCTTAACAACACAATCACTCTGTTTAAGAATTTAAAAAAAAAAAATCAGACTCTTTATCTGGGTCCTTAACATGTAACACTCCCCATGGATCTGGGAGCTCTGCAGACTCATGACATGTCTATGTTGTTAACATTTACATGAAGATTCAAGATTGATCTGTCTTCTTATTTAAATTCTTTTATGTAATAATTTTTCCCCTTACATTATATTTTATGATATTATAACAGTGGCTACATACCCATTATGGCATATACCAATTTCCTTGAGATTTTCAGATTTTTTTTAGGTTGATTCCTCATGTGCCAGTCCTGTCTACACACAGGACAAAGCATGGATTGGTTTGTGCTCTGGTATGCACTCCCAACTATGGGACCTTATATAGACAGGTGTGTGCCTTTCCAAATCATGTCCAATCAACTGAATTTACCACAGGTAATTTGAAAACAAATTATCAGCGGAAACTCAATTTTGACTGTCAAAGCAAATGCTATGAATACTCATATACATCTTAAATTTTGGGGTTTTGCTTTTCATAAATTTGGAAGAATTTCATGCAAACTTTTCACACTGTCATTATGTATTGCATGTAGAATTTTGAGGTGAAAATGAATTTAACCCATTTTGGAGTAAGGCTGTAACATGACAAAATGTGAAACAAGTGAAACCCCGTGAATATTTTCCAGATGCACTGTAACTGGAGCAGGAAATACTCACCGGCCAAGCAAACAGTAAGGGAATGACAATCGTGTTAGCGTCATCAATTTTACTGGATTTATTGTTGGCAAAAAAAAATTTCCACCGAGAACTTGCGTAGATGCAGCTCTAAACGTGCAGGAGCCAGTGGTGGCCACCTCCATCTGATATTCCTTCAGGCACACTTTAAAGTAAGTGTCACACTCGTCTTCAGTGCAGCCCAGGTCCTGGGAGCTCCGGGGGCCGTCGCAGCACTCCCCGCCTGCCAACTCGCCGTTTACATTCTCCACGGAGATCAGTTGCAGCTCAAAATAGCCGGTTGACTGGGACACCTGGAAACATTTTTTTTAAAGAGAAAATTACATATAGGCCTGTGTAAACATACTACTATTTATTTGTGCTTTTAAACTTGGTGCACAAAAGAGGATAGGTCGCCAAATAGTGTTTCAATGCCAATTTAAGCCATAAATTATTATTATTATTATTATTATTATTATTATTATTATTATTATTATTATTATTATTATTATTATTATTACTATTATTATTATAACGTCATCGTTTTAATTTTGTCAGCATTCAAACCAAGTTTTAAATCCCACAGGTTAGGCTGTACTGTTGTGAAAGCTGATTAAAGCTGACAGATAGCCTGGCTAGGAGTGTGTGCAGAAGAGTACATCACCATATCATCAGCATAAAAATGAACAGCAGCCCAAGAACAGAGCCCTGGGGCACTCCTTTGGTTACATTAAGCAAGCTAGAAGTGACTCCTACCTGTACACACTGAGACCTGCCTGATAAATAACTTTGAAACAGTTTTTTCAGACAACCCTGAACTGACAAGTGTTTGCTTTAAATGCCTTGGCTAGATCAATAAAAAGGGCTACACAGTGTTTCTTGTTATCAACTGAATCGATTAGATGATTTATCACTTTTAAGGCTGCTGTAGTTGTACTGTAATTTTTCCTCAAGCCTGATGAAAGTCACTTAAAATCTTATTTACAGTCAGGAAATCTTTCAGCTGTTCACTAAAAAGAGTTTCCAGAACTTTAACAAAAGCAGATAATGTAGAAGCTGGCCAATAATTATTTAAAACTTACAGATCCTCACAGAAAAGCAGACTTCCATATGGTTGGAATTTTATTTGTATCCAAAGAAAGATTAAAAAGATAAGTAACTGGTGGGCAATAAAATCAGCAGCTAGCTTTAGAAAGGAAATCTCCAAATTGTCAGGGCCTGTTGGTTTTCTAGTATCTAAATGTTTTAGGGCTTGGGTTAAAATTAAAGGAGTGGCTAGCCATAAAATTATCAGAGAATGCAGCTCAGGAGTGCTCATAAGAAAGACTTTCAATTTGTGTACCAGACATTATAAAATGCTCAGTAAAGCAACTGAGAATGTCAGCCTTGTCATTTCGTGGGGGAACCATTATACCAGTACTATCACCAGATAAAGATTTTATTGTGTTTCAGACAAAACAATAATGTCTGGTGAATAACCAAGACCTGATCTAGATTTAAAATCAGCAGGAGTGTTAAACCTTGGATTAACATCAGGACCAAGTTTTGGTTGAACATTCCCAGAGATAAGTAGTAGCAGAAGAATGAATCACTTCAGTTTAAAAGATTTTGTAGAAATTTTCATTTTTTATTATTTTAAAACATAAGAAATCAGGAAGGGGCATGCATAGGAATTTCTTTTACTTATGTATTAATCACATTATTTTATTGTATTATACCTTGGTGCCACTGGATTTTAACATGTCTCACACTCACACTCATACAGTAAGACAAGTTGGGGGAAGCAGACAACTCCACAGGAAGAATCTTTTGTCTCTTCGAGGACTCTGGTAGGTAGCAAGTGAGTGTGAACCTTAAGGTGTGAAACAGCTGTGTACTGCCTTTAGTTCCTGGAGAAGGTATTTAACTGAGAGCCATGCTAGGCTCAGGGAGACTCTGCTGACCGTCTGCCCCGCGGTCATGCAGGGACTTCATCAAGCTTGGTTGTCTGTTCTTTGTGTGTTTTGATTAAAGAATGTTAGCTACTGCTCACCGCTCGTCTGCAGCTTTATTTAAATGGAAAACTTCCACAACAGGCAAAAAAAAAAGCTTTTTGCTAAACAAAAAGATTTAGAGCAGAAGTTTTTTGCACTGCGATTTAAAATGAAAACATTTATTTACAATTAAAGACACACAGAGCAGAAAGTGTGTTACTGTTTTACATCCACAGACACACAAGAAAAGAAGCAGGCAACATGAGGTCAAGTTATGGCAATTTTATTTGTGTATTTCAGTACATGTATTTAGATTAGAGTTTTTAAAAAAACAAACAAACATCCCAAGAAGAAGGATGGGGTGAAAGAAAGGTGGAGAGAGGAGGAAGAAACTATTGATCTCCTCAAACTCGATGCTGCTGGGTCAGTTCTTTCTCAGCAGTCTGCTCCAGAATCCCCTCCTGTCCTCGGCTTTCTTTTCTTTTTCTTTTGCCTTCAGTTCTTTTAAGGTTTTGTTGAGCTGCTCCTCGGCATCTTTAAATTTTTCTTTCAGCTGCTGTTTGGCCAGTTTCACTTTCTGTTTGAGGAGCTCTTTAGCTTCCTTTTTGTCCTTTCGTATTTCTTTAAGTGCGTCTTTGCAGTCTTTCTTGGTCACCGCAGAGCCGGTCATTTCTTTCTTGAATACCTTCACCTCAATTTTCTCTTCTGCAAGTTCTTCTTTCACTTTCATCAGTTCCTTCTTCATGTTTTGAGTGTAAGTCTTTGTATCTTCCATTTCTTTCTTTGCTTCCTGTATTTTCATTTTCTCTTCCTCCAACACTTTTTGAGCTTCCAACAATTCTTTCTTCATATTTTCAATCTCATTTTCTGCCTCATGTTTACGATTTTTCTCGTCTTCAAGTTGTTGCTTTACATGCAGTAATTCCTTCCTTAGTTTTTCAGCTTCAGCCGTTACATTTGCAGCTTCTTGTGTTTCCAACTGCATTTTCCTTTTTCCCTCTTCAAAAGCTTCCTGCACCTCCTGTAATTCCTGCATCACATTTCCTGCCTCCTTCTTTGCAGTTTGATATTTATTTTTGGCTTCTTGTGCTGTGCTTTTCTCTTCCTCCAATGCTTTTTGAGCTTCCAACAGTTCTTTCTTCATGTTTTCATTCTCGTTTTCTGCCTGTTGTTTTCCCATTTTCTCTCCTTTAAGTTTGAGACCCACATGCAGTAATTCCTGCAATACTACTTCAGTTTCAAACTTTGAATTTTTAGCTTCTCCTCTTGATTTTTCTGCCTCTTCTTTTAATTTGACATTTTCAGCCTGCATCATTTGAAATTCTTCTTGCAGGTTAATCAGCTGTACTGTATTGTATGGTGAAGCACTCGCCGATCCTCTTCTCGTTCTCCCTTGATTCATTTTGGCCTTTTAAACAAAGGAACCAACGTTTTGTAGAGGAGTGAAGTGAAGTTTTCTAAGTTTTTTTCGTCAACTGTCGTTTGTCCTGCACAGAGATGCTGCTGTAGATGTGTCTCTAGCTGTGTCTGGATACAATGAAACATGCTGGAACTAAGTGCTTGTGTTGCACAGTTCTACTAAACGTTCCATTCCATGCATGCTCCGCCCACATGGTCAGGAATGTCAGGTGCTGCATCACCAAATGCTGCTCCCGTTGCCTAGCAATTACAGCTGTTTACTTTTTGGGGTCTGGTTCATTATTTAATAAAGAAAACATGTCCAAGTATTGGGTGCTGAGGCTCAGCGCATATTCTAGCCTGCTGTGTGGGTGGGCAGCTAGAAATCACTGGTGGGCAACATGAGTGAGGAGAAAACTGGAGCAGCCAAGCAGGGAGCTGCAGGTTGCTGGTTTGAGTCTCTGTTCAGATGCTGGTGTCTCCTCTCTCTGAGATGTTTGCAAACAGTCCCAGATAAAACAATAAGGATAAAATCACTGGGTCTGTTTAAGGAAAACTAAAAATCCACAAAGTAGAAGAATATGGGCACAGCTAAAGACTTAATCCCATGAGTCCCATTGGATGTGCATGATCCATGGCATGCAATAGAATTAAATATCACTGCACATAATTCATAGATCCAGTTCATTAGAGACACACAATGTTAATAAGTTCAGCACAGAGAGGAGCAACATCATTTGTGTGCTTCCTTCTTTGGAAATCATGGTAAATTAGTTGTTGGAAAATCCAGTCCAGGTTTTGAATCCTCCTCTTCTATATGACAATAGTGCAAGTAAACAGGAAATTACCCAGGGAAGATTGCTATAAAATAAAAATGTAATTCAGTGTTTTTTCAATTTTAAATGCTAAGGTAGAACATATCAGAAGTGGTTTGGTCCCATCAAGCAAGAAGAAAACCAAGAAAACCAAAAACCACTCAGCAAAAATGAAGAGGAGTTGTCCTTCTGGGAGTGAAAAAAGAGGAAAAGGAATAAGCAAGACAGTGGTAAATGAAGCTGATAATAATGATGATTAAATGATTAAAAGCATAGAACTTAGCCCTTACACCATTAACACCTAATAAAGAAAGAGTCTGCTTGATCTGAGCATTGTTTCTAAAATAAACATGGTCTGTCTAATGGAAACATTTGGAGGTAACAATACTTTTTTTGCTAACTGATGAAAACTGCAACTGCACTGTCAAGCTATTAATGCTAATTTATACAATTTACTTGCAATGTAACAAGCATTACTCTGCAAGCACATATACTTATTTTGCTATATGAGAAAACACTCACAAAACATGGATAAAGCAGTCAGGTTGGAAAAATTTAGCCAATGTGAAAGTGCCTTAAATCTCTATTCTATCTGAAGGCCACCAGATGGCGATAGCTGTAGTTCTAAAAAAGACTTCATTCCTATAGTATAGAAGTAAACGGGAAAACAACTTTCTGTCTTGACCTTTGCACACTGTTTATTTGCACACTTTATTTTAAAATTTAACTCTAATTCTTAGTCCAGACTTTACTTCTTAGGCTAAATTCTTAATTTATTCCTTATATCTTTTAGACCTTTCTTTGATGTTCATTTTTTAAAATCTATTATGTAACTATTATTGCTGTTTTTTTTGTAAATTTTTACTGTAGTTTTATGGTTGGGCATTGCACAGCAACAAGCATTTCACTGCATGTCATACTGTGTATGATGGTGTATGTGACAAATAAAATCTGAATTTGAATTTGACCTAGGTTATGTTTGCATCTTTTTTTTTTCCTTTTTTTTACTGTTGTGAGATTATTTAATGAGCTTCCCTGTAAATTTTTTGTAAAGAGCTCCAACAGACTGTTGCCACCATTACGACATTATTCAATTATTGATTAATTACATGTGCATGTGTACTGAAGAGCAAATTCTCACCTTCATCCATAATGTAAAAAACAGGCATACATTTAGGAAGCAATCCTAATTCTGTTGAAATTTCGCATGCCTCTGACTAATTAGAGTGACATGGAGAGAAAAGGGGGGGGAAAGACAGCCACGGACCCGACAGCTGGTTCCTACTCTTCAAACTTGCAAAGCTGAAAAATTCATGTGGGTTGTCTCCACCATGTATGTCAAGATTTACTAATGCATTACATGCATTTACAATTGCAGATACCACACAGTGACTGAGATGTTTGCTTGAGACAGCCAGGTATCTCTACAAATAATTTACAAACCACCCTGTGAGCAGTTTCTGAGCCAACTAGGAGCCGGACAATATTATAATACTCCCCTCCTCATCCTCTTCAGCATTCTCCTCCCAAAATTGAGTCATGTTGGAAACTGCAATACTGGAATCCCGTAATGCATTAAAAAGGTCAATACATTTTATTGGGATTTGGGACTTCAATAAAAACTCTGATACCATATCCCAAGACTAAGTGCAAACTAAAATCCATATTTATTTATTTTCAGAATAATCATGGGAGGTCTCATTTACTGAAGTAATAACATGGCGTGTTGTGTGTTGAGTGCAACCTGTTGTGTTGTGGTACTGTAACCTTTGATGTTGACTGAGTTGCAAAACTCTGCTCTGTACAAACATGTGTATCCAAATATGGGACTTTTTTATGTTCAGTAATGATGTTGTTGGATATTACACAAGTGCAATAACATCTTTGTAACTCACATTTTCTTTGGTTGTTTGTGAGCATGACTTTTATAAAAACAAAAAATGATAATGCTGTCATGCAAAAAAAGTTTGACACAATTAGTAATGAGTTCAGAATGTTTTTGTATGGAAAAATAGGGAGGCATAGTTTCTCTCTATATATAGGATATAGGAGATATAGGAGATTTCCTGTTATGCGTGTTGCTTGCTTAACAGTATTTTCAGATGTTCGGCTGGCAGGCTATGGTGCTATAACATGCAGCACAAATTATATTGTGAAAATTGTTATACAGAAGTCCTGTAAGGGGTACAATGCACTTTACTAACAACTCAGTGGTGCTTTCAATAAAGAAAGAAGCTCAATGAATGACAGTTTTGGTTTTAGGATTAGTCATATATTTCCCAAAGCTGTTTTGGTGGGGTTACTCTCCAAATGTTTGACTGCAATTCTTGGATTTTTTTCCCCATTAACATAGAATTCCGAATTCCACGGGTTATCAGAAGATGTTAAAATAAGTCATTTTCCTCTTGCATGAACCATTTTAAGCCAAGCTTTGAGTTCATGGTTAACTCAATGTCTTAAAGGTACCAAGGTCCTGTTGTTGCAAAACAAGCCTAAACATCGTCCCTCCATCACTGTGCTTGACAGTTATGCTGACATGCTGTGTTTGGTTTTCACCAAAACATGGTGCTGTGGATTATGGCCAAACATCTTTACTTTGTTCTCATCTGAGCAACAAAGAAATACTTTGTTTGTTACTTAAATACAAAAGCTCGCCCGAAGTTTTTGACTGAAACATAATTTCTTTTTCACATCCTTCCACTCATTTTACAATTAAACACAAAACACTATGAACAGAAACATCCCCTATGGTATTTATTAATGGAAATAAATGCTCACAGCTTATTTTATTTGATAAAGTCTGAACTTGGAGCCCTTGAAAGCATCATAGTAGGCAAACATCCCATGCCATTGTTCAGCCAACTGCGTGAAACATAAGCCCATTTTTGTGGGCAAATTAAAAGCAGAGATACTTCCATAACAGCAGAAACACAAAGCAACGATTTTCTGATGGATGAGTTCCTTTATGTGTGGGTTTCCTGTCCGTTTGTGGCACTGCACTCTAATTAATTGTATGCAGCAATTAAACTGTCATTCAACCTAATAGCAATAAAAAATTAAACACATGCAACGTCGAAAAGTCATAGTTAGTTAGTTCTACAGGTAAGGGAGAAATGGCATTAACTTATTATCACACTAATTATACAATCATGTGCGTCATACTAGGGATCCTCTGTATATACATGTTACATAACGTCCCTTTTCAAGGGAATGACAGATGAGCCAGATGCAGATTCAAGTGAAATTTTCTTCATTTAGAGTATCATTAAAACGACAAAAAAGTAATGGCGAAATTGCCCAGCCTCTGCCAGTGATATGAAAAGAGTTAGCAGATCTGTAGAGCAGAGCAAACTAATAAAATAACCTACACTCAAATTAGTAATATACCCGTAACAACGTCACGTGACCACAAGGCTGCTCCACCTAAAGTTGGGAAGCTCCGAGCTGAAGATGACTCCCACCTGCTGTAGACGAGCGCCATCTGTTGGAAGCAGTTAATAAAACATAATTATTTTTTGTAATTTCTTAGAGTATAATATAACAAGCTTAATTATGTAACGTATATAAAATAACAATAATAATAATAATAGTTCTATAAATAAAAAAGGAGTATTTGGACAAATAGGGGAAGGTCGGGGGAACTTATCAGTTAGGTAAAGAATGTCATGTTAAGCACATTTTACATACCAAAATGTGCAGCCACAAACTGCAGCTGTATACATCTTTATTTCTAGATTAAGATGAATTTTAATGACAGTTACTGTGCGGTAATTTGCGAAAATTTGGAGCACCTTGTACACTCAAAAATCTAAGACCTGGATCTCAGACTGCTTATGAGGCCCTCTTTTGTCCTTTTCTCCACCGCAATGTAGTTTTTATACTATCACTATTAAATTATATTCTGCAAATAGATGAATACACTTCTGTGCAGTGGATTAAGTTAACAAATATGGATTTGCAGGACAGGTGGCCTCACAGCTAATTGTCTGTGAACCATATTAACTCCATACCGGTACATAATATAAATAAATGGGCTAGGTATACATGTTTTCTTTTTAATGCACAGATACCAGTGTACCTGGAAATACTACAGACTTCATTAATAGTATGCAGCATTATGTACCAAACACATGTTACCACGGCACCTGAATGCATCACGTGGCAGGGGTAATGGGCGGGGCCTGTGAAATGAACTTACCTACTGTAACACTTCAGTAAAGGTACGAATAGGGTCGCCATTTAAACGTTACGAACGGGAGCGGGCTGGAGGTAAATATCAACTTCCTACTGAACTAAACACCTACATAAAGTTTGTGTAGATAACCAAGTGTTAAAGCGGCTTACCTACAGTATTGTTGTAGCTATTTGACGTTGTTGAAAGACAGTTGTTGTCGATGGGTTGGGCTCAGTCCTGTACAACAGCCCAAATTCTACTCAAAATATTCATATACGCTTAATTGAGGTCTCTTAAATTCAGACATACATACCAAGCTGGTACAAATTAGTACATAACCTTTAGGTACACTGCTTTAATTCGGCATCAGCCTGTCAACAAGAAAAGGCGCCTAAAACAAGTAAAAATTTTAACACTGTAACCAGTCTGCGTATTCTGCTGAGCTTTAACACAGCTGAGAAAAACTGCAGCGGTAAATATTTTTTGGCAAGGTGATGCATAATGAATCTGTGCAATGCTGTGCAAAACTCTCAGTGCGTTTTTAGGGCATGCTTTACCATTTGCTGAAAGAAAACACACAATAAAGCGCCAACTGTTTGAATAAAGAACCGAAACGGCTGCATTGCATAATGTAAATGGAGCAAAGCTGCGGATTAGAGAGCTGAAATCTCTGTGAACTAGGTTATGGAAAAGTTGGACCACTTATTTCTTCCTAAAACAAACTTTAAAGCTTGTTCAGGAGAAGATGTACTTCTGCAAGACACCACAAGGTGGTAGGATTATATTTACAATGTATGAAGGATGCTGCAGCCTGCAGCTTGTGTATGTGTGTTTGACCATTGACGTTTTCTTTATTCCTTGCTGTATTTGATCATAATATCATAGGTCTGGCATAAATCTGCAGGCTCTCTTTCCAAGAAGAAATACAGAGAAACATAATGTATGCATATAGATACTAATAGGCAATCGTTTTCTGACCATTAGTATGTTGAATGTAAAGATTGTCTGTCTAAAATTTAAGATCAACTCTGATATATTATGAAATCCTGTTATATATTAAGCCAATTTCCAGACACCAAAAAATAACTAAAGATATAGATAATAGTCGTCCATCAATTTACAGTTCAAGATCTCCTGCATGCCATTGTGGGTTGGGAAGATATCAACACTCAAGACAGAGTGAGGAAATTAAACATGCACTAATTGCAGTGAGTTAAAGCTATAGAATTAGGCTGGAAAAATATTTTCTTTGGAGGATTGGTAGAGTGAGTCTGGATGTATAGAGTATATGCTGAGTTAGGTTTTGTGTGATGCACACCTATTTGGGAATAAGAGCCAAGTACTCAGTTAACATGATGCATGTGAAATAGTACAACACAAAACAATATGCTTGATTATTCTCCCCACATGTTATGCTGTAGACTACATTAGCTGTAAACTCATGCAATTAAAATTGTTTCGCTTTAATAATGTCAGTGTAATTATTGCAGTATGACTATTACAGTATAAAACAAACAAAACGTCTAGGACTCCCATACATGTTACACCATAACAAAACGTAAAACAACTATTAACACTAATATGGACTATGGACATCAAATAGGCAATGATCTATCAATCAATTCAATCTATTTATTTATGAGGACATTTAAAAACAACACAGGTTGACCAAAGTGCTGACTAACTTACCGAGTAACAAGACCATTCAGTACTGTCTGAAAAGCTAACAAACTGAGGCTACATGAGAACTAGCTTCACCTGAGCTGAGTTCGGCACACGGGCTTGTGTTCGCAGATCAGTGAGGGCATACAGCTAGAGAGCAAACCTCACTTGCACTGCTCAAAGCTAAGCTGTCACATAACAGGGTACTAATGGGAGTTTTACAGAGTTTAGGATTTTCATGGGTGTTAGTTAAACAGTTAAATCTGTGAGTCCAGTGATGTTACATTATGATTGCAATTTGTAATTTTTAATCTAATATTTAGTCATTCTGTATTTCATACACACTCATTTCCCCTAAGAAATACTAAAAAACCTCAGATGGTCAAAGGAAACTTCAGTCCATCTGTGAAGTTCCTCAACAATGGGAATTATGACAGCATGACACATCAAAGGCCTCAAATGAAAGGTTAATAAGGGTGAAAGTGATTCAGTTTTTTTGTCTGGAGCAAACTATAATTAACTACCAGTGCACATGATCTACAATCAGCGCTGCGCCTGAGTAAACTGTCTGTTGGGAGAAGTTGGGTATTGCTAATATGGGGCATAGTGAGCTAAAGAGGCACTTGGAAATCAAACAAATCCTTTGGAGAGAATCTTGACCTACTTTAAAAAAGTCTGAACAGTGAGTCCGTATAAAAAGTCTCCTTCATCATTATGTAATTTCCAAAAACTTGGCATGTCTCAGCATGGTGTGCAATCCTTAAAAAATCTTGCAAAAACCTTGTGAAAACTGAACAAGTGCAGGACAGAAAAAGACATGACAGGTCTATAAAAGTATTTATAGTAGATAATCCGTGTATGAATCTTATATTCTTAAAACAGCAGACACCTGTCACAGCGCATGAGATGTTGATCTGGACCTTGGATCGAGCCATACGGTCCACATTGTTTAACAATGTTAAACTGAAGCTCAATGAAATGGTGATACTAGATGCAAAAGCCGGGAGCTGAATAATAAAAAATATCTGGTCAGCTAGAGAGAGAGAAAAAAAGTCTTGCACACAATCAGTAATTTACAAAAATCCAATTTTCCACCTTGCTTGTCACTGCATATTGCTTTTGTTTACAGGTCCTGGTTTAGCTGTAACTTGGCAGTATGAAACTAAATGAAATGGTTCAGAGCAAATAAGACAAGCTGTATATACAGTCATTTTATGCCACTATAAAATCTAACCACTGGGGCCCAATTCAGGAGCTGTGTGGCTTAAGAGCTGCTGTCTTCAGGCATAAAACCCACATTATTGTCCTCAGTTAGATTTCTTTACTCTCAGCTCACTCTGGCGCTGAAGGGAACTTTGCTGTCTTTTTACCTCGGTCACTCTCTGTATGTCAATTACTCCACTGGGATCTCGTTACCGCCTCAGCCAATCACGCATCCCTCTTAATTAACTCAGGAAATTACATTCCTATATTTACAACCTAATAACTAGACTGGCCTGCTGAAAAGGTCACATCAACTGTTTAGCAATTTTTGCCCTATTACATTGCAGCCCAGGAGGATATGGCTAGGAAAAAAGCCAAATGAACAGAAGGCAGCTTTTTGAAAAGTGCACAACTTTTTTTGACCTCTTAGTGTCATACTCGGTTGATTTCACCTTGCAGTACAAGAATCCATCGGCCATTCAAAACTATTTGTCATCATGTTCAGGGGGTTGTTGAATTAATCACCGGAAAATAGGCTTATGTGAAGCCAGTAGGTGATCCAGAGCGTCAAATATCAAGAGAAAATAACATTTTCTCACATTTGAAGGTCTACTGCAGACAAAAATGTCCTCAGCTAATGTGCCAGGAGCAAAACTTCATTGAGCTGTTGTTAAGGGTTGTCTGCATGTCCTCAGTGATGGCAGCTGACTTGCTGAGCTTATTTTCTGCTTTTAAAGGAGACATGTCAAATCCATTTTCATTTTTTTAGAGTAATTATGTGTCACCAGTGTGTCTAGGGGCCCACACAATTTTAAGAAAATCCCCTCATTTCTTTTCATTCTCAGTCATTCAGAGCGTGTGTGAACATTTGCAGCCTATTGTGACAAACAAATCCACGTACACGAGCCCTCACCACATCATATTTTAAGGTAAACTCTGTTTTTAAGATTTTTTACCACTCAGCCATAAAAGGTTGATAGGGTATTGTCATTGCCCTGCCAAGCAGGTGGGCGGTGTGGACACCCAAGTTTGTGAACTCGAGAATGAGGTGATGTAAGATTTTCAAATTGATACCACAACAACAAGAACAAGAACAAGATAACCTGAGAACTGGGTACCGTATATAAACGTAAATAAATATAAAATACAAATATAAAATCCAATCTGTAATGTAATGGAGCCCAAATGTTGCCTCACAAATTGGTAAAGGTTAGTGCCAGACAGAGATGTTGCTGTAATATCAAGCATGCATTTGTCTCTTTCTTCAGTGTGAAGACTGAATTTAACTGCATTTGGTACAGTGAATTATTTTGTACTGTAAGACAAAAAGCTAAACATTTACTTTTTCTGCACTTCTCTTAATTTCTCTTCTTATGTTTTATTGATCAGAGGGCGATGGGACTATCAAAGGGGCCATCATCATGGTCAGTGGAAGAAGTGCTGGAGTGGATTCAGGAACAGTATCCGACTAAGATGACCCTACTCCACAAAGCCGTAATCAAACATGACATAACAGGTACAACACATGCATGGTATTCCTGCTTCAGTGGCAGGAATTTAACAGGCCAAGTCATTATTAGCTTTCCTCGCATTATTTTGAATCTCTTTTTATATACTTGAACAAATCACTGGGATCCTGTTTAAATCTGCAGGCCGTGTGTTGCTGAGACTAAAGGACTATCAGCTGAAGCTTCTTGGGGTGGAAGATGAGAAGCAGCAGCAGGAAATTTTGCAGGACCTCCTTCTTCTCAAAGTTCAGGAAGAAATCAGTGAACTTAGTGACATCTGCTCTGGTGAGCCTGCCAAATGACTTCATCTTCAGTTCACGGCTGAACTATATATGTAATAAAAAAGTCATAAAGTTGCATTGATAAGGGCATATTTGTTGGAATGCAACAATTATGCATAGAAACAATGGTGCAGGATTCATTTTAATTAAAACTAAGTCATAAATTTAAGTTTGTTCAAAGAAAAAAAAGAATTAAGAGTATTACCATTTTAATTCCTGAAAATAGTTCCTAATTTTTGTTTTATTTGCTTTCTTATATACTCTCCAGAGTTTCTTTCTCCATGAATCACAGTGAAAATCTTCAGAAAGCCAAAGAAAAAAACAGAACCATGGCTGACTTTTTGTTATTTTTTTGAATTTCCCAACCATCCATTCATCCACGTGAAGGAGACAGAAAGGTGGAATTGATGGAAATAACAAGAAGTGAATAGAAAGAAGGATCGATGAGGAATGAAGAGAGAAGGAAACCCATTTCCGGTGTGAAATCTGACCTGTGCAGATGGATGAGATTAGTTTCTGTCTGAGTGGCTTTTTCTGATCCTACTGTCCATTAATCTCCGTGTTTTTTCTGTCCCTGCACTGGGTTTGCCAACCATGGCATTATAAAACATACGAACAAAAGTTTTTATGGACCAAATATGCAGTCGCAGTATGTGTAGAGGTTTAGGATATAAGCCAATCAGCAGATCATTTAAAGCCAAAATGAAACAATCTGCTCACCGATTTTCCCAGGGGATGCATTCTGTTGAGTTTGTTGGTTTAAATTTGTGTTTTTGACTGCAGTTTTTCAGGAAATTTAAGTGGATTTATGAGAGATTTTTTACTTACCTTCTTGACCCCATGACAAATATCAAATCCTACACACATTTTCATCCTACTAGTATTGTAATAGGTAGCTTGCTCTCAAAATAGGAACAGATTGTATTTTAATAACAGATACTGCTTATCCTCAGTATTTCCTGGGTGGAAAGGTTAAACATTTCACACGTCTGATCAGAAGAGCTGAGTCAAAGCTGTAAAACTTTGTCATGTTGTTTGCTTTTCTCTCTGACTAAAATTGCTTTTCACAAACCAGATGTTGGTGTGCTGCTGTTTCCTTTCAAGTTCATTGTTTTTTGAAGTGAACTGTCAGTTTGTCTGGATTTGATTGTGATGATGCAGTTTCATTAAATCTGTTTCAAGCGACTGCCACTTTGAGATTGCCTCCTTTAAATGTGTATTGTAGGCATCGCTAAGACTGCACAAGTTTCCTACTTCTGACCATCTCTTTGTTGTTTGGTGCACTGAATTTAAAGTGTTTTTGTTAATCATTTCTCTTTTTGGTAAAGACTACTATGGTGTAAACATAGTAAGGAATTTCTGTTTTTACAGCTGCAGCCTGTTAATATCCATGTTCCTCCTAAAAATCTTCTTTTTACTGTGTGGAAAATCCCTCTATGACAGATCGCTGTGAAAGACCCAGGACTGTTAAAACTAAAGGCTATAATCATAGGTGTGTCACCTTCATGGGTATAACCTGGATATATTATGATTAGCTGGAATCTATTGATCTGTAATTGCAGTCACGCATTAACACATTTGAAAATAATTGTTGCAAGCAGGCTCCTCTCTACATATCGCAGCAGTGTGGTTGTACCTCTCACTGCTTGGCAGTTGCGCATTTTCCTTGAGCATCTGAAAGTGCATTGATAGTAATAGGCTACTGCTTGCAGCTAGGCTATATATAGTTTTTCGCATAGAAATGGGGGGATGAAGGCAGCCAAGACTTTAAATCAGTCCTGTTTAATATCTTGTGATTCCTTCAGCAGCTGTGTGATTTAACGAAACTGTGACCTGATCTAAGATCAAATCCAGGATGCTAATATTATGTATTATATTAGTATTATTATCTAATATTATAACCTACTGAGCTGATTAAAGCAGATACCACACTGCCAGGAAGGGGAGCTACAAAGAAATGAACAGTCTAACATTTTTATGGTAGTTTACTTTTAATGGAAAGAAAAAAATGTCAATCAAAATTCCAGAATAAAAACATCATTTGGGAGGTAGGATTGTTTCTCACCTGAAGAAAGATATAATATAGGCTTTGAAATTGTATACGCTGGATTTGAAAGGGCAGTAAGGCAAAGCACACAGTCCCTTAACGTAAGACTGTCAACGAAACCTTGTTTTAAACACAATTATGCATAATTTTTTAATTAACTGAAAGTAAAAATCTTAGTTTAAAAAAGTAAAAATAAAAAAAATCAGTTAAAAGTCAAAAAGATGATAGCATTGTATAGACTTCAGCATCACAGTATGTATGTAATTACACGTATACACTCATACACTGGAATGCAAAGACTGAATACTACTCTTAAAGGCATGAAATGCTTATGAAAACTTGAGGGCTCGTGTGACCTTTCCTCTCTCTTTCTTTATGTTTCTGGGCCCGACAGTGTGTGTTTGTGTGTCGGAGTGTGATTAATACCCCAGGAGATGGTGTGACATTTGATTTGGCAGGGCGTGGCTGTGGAAGTGCTTACTCAGCACAAACAAAAATCCACCTCTCTGCTAGACTGAAGCAGATGATAAACAACACAGCTGACCCCGGTGACAGGGCCACCAAAATGAGAAGTCTGGTGGAAAATATCAAAATGCAAAATCTTTTTTTTTTTAAAGAATCTACTTATATTCTTATATATGTTTGATAAAGCAGGTAAAATAATCTGATTTGTATACCTTTTTCAAATTAAATCGCAATTTCCGTGTTTACACATATTTATCATCGTGTTTTTTTGTTGTGGGTAATACTGATATATATCAGTACCCATATCCAGTCTTGTTGAAGCTTCAGATGATGCTCCAGATATTGATGATAAGTGGAAGGAAGGTAGTCAGAACTGAGGGGATTGAACTACCAGAACGCAACATTGCAGACATTGCAGACAGCTCCAAGCACCTGGGAATCCCACAGGCAAATAGAAACCATGAAGAGGACGCTAGGAAAGCCGCAACCATCAAATACCTGCAGAGAATAAGACAAGTCCTGAGGAGTCAGCTGAATGGGAAGAACAAGATCTGGGCAATCAAGAAATCATCATCAAAATGAGACAGCTCCTCACCATACACAGAGGGTTTCACCCTAAGTCCAGCACCCTGAGACTGTACGCTGGGCAGGAAGAAGGAGGTCAAGGACTAGTGAGTGTCAGAACCACTATTCAGGATGAAATGGCAAAGATCCATTAGTATATCAGGAAGATGGGCACAACTGATTATGCGCTTAGTGAATATCTCAGACAGCAGAAACACAAGAAAAAAGAAGAGGAATTCCGGAATGATATCCAAGATGTCTGCCCAGAAGCTCTAGGAACAGCAAAGATACTGCTGTCAAGCTCCCAGGCCTATGACGTAAAAACTATGAGATCTTGCTGTCTGGGTGGCTTTTTTTCCTATTTTATTACTTAGACATTTGCTTTTAAAAATGACTTATGGTGTCAAAATATAAAATAATCATAGAGAAAAAGTAGAGAAGTTGCAGCTGTAATAATATGCACGAAAGATTACCCTTCTATGTGTTTCAGGCAGGAATAAAGTCACTGATGTCAAAGTCATCCCACCTCATCTATAGATAAATCCAGTTGGATTTTATTCCCATGAAACATGCTGAGAAAAGTAAAAATGTGAAAACGCCTGCTTGAATTGATTTACTAGCACTTGGTGATGGTTTCTTTTACAGAGAAGCACCACAAGAAATTAACCCTCATTCAAGCACAGCTGTTATATTAAAAAATGTCTAATGTTTTCCCCCATTGTTCCATCTAACCAAGCCAACACTGCAGCTGTTATGGCGACCGGGTGTCTCTTGCTTCAAACAGCCCAGTTTAAACTTACTATAGCTGAGAGCCTCCTCCTACTCTTCAGTCCTTCAGCGTCTGCCAGCCACAGCAGTCCCTTTGTCACGTTTGTGTGATTTATTCATAGCTGCAGCGGGTAGAGAAAGATCAATACTTTGTGAGAGAAAAATGAGTTAGCAGCAGGCCACTCGGACAGGAAGAAAAAGAGAGAAGTTCACTGTAAGTTCAGAGGGTCATGACAGAAATCTGCTGCTCACTTCACAGCAGTGCTGAGATACAAACAGCAATAATTCAGAAGCCAGCATTACCAGCTCTAAGTATGACGCCCTGAGACAAGTGATTTGTCATATTATGTTTGTCTTATGCTATGAAAACTGGCATTCAACATATCTTTAAACATCAGCCTACTTTTTTGTGAACAATTTATGGATAAGAGAGTTATTTATTCTTTCGTTTTAGCTATCAGCCAAAACAGTCAACAGTAGTGGAATTGAGCTGTTAGCTACTAGCAAAAGCTAACCTAATTGACATTAAACTCATACAATTCAAAGAGACAATATACAACATGTTTGCTCAGTAGAAAAGTCATAAAACAATGGTGTTATCATCAGCTTTAACTAATTTATTCCTAGAGGTAACTCCCGCTGCAATCTATGCAGATTATACTGTAACTGTGTCAGTTTACTATTTTATATGCAGTTGCAAAGTTCTGATGGGAATTCTCTGATATTTATGTAAATGTTTGACTCATCTCAACATTGTTGCCAACCTACATGTTGCCACGCCCACTCATGAAGCTACAACCCCTCAGTGGCATAGGCAGTGTTGGCCTACCCAAGCAGAATGATGTTTGGTATCCTTCCAGGGTAAACCAACTGTGGGTTAAAACTCTGGCTTTGACAAACGCTCAAGCTGTCAGTGCAGCCACCAAACCCTGTCTCATTGTATATATGCAGGGTACATGTATGGGTGGTTTGATCAGTGCGGGACATTGGGAACATACGTTATATATTCCCTGTGTAAAATACTGACTTTGCTTTTCTGATTTTTGCTTTTAACTTGTGCAAATTAAGGCATCATTTCCATACTATCTGGCTAGTGTTATTAGTTATGCTTGACTGTGAATAATATTGTACAAATATTGTGGAGAAACTGTACTCTCATATAAAAAAAAAACCTTTCTGAATTATCAAGAACATAAAGGACTGCATGGTTACCTGAGAGTAAAAACCAGAACGGCTGCTCTTCTGAAATTTTGCACAAAAACACCACCTTTTGCTTTCTGTTTACACACTCTGGCATATGTAAATGAAAATATGCATCTGAGCAGTAAGTGTGCATATATCCAAACATCTTGCCCGGTGTGTGTAGGACTGCTTCGTGCTCATGCAGCTTTTTTCTACAATAAAAGTGGAACTATCACTTGACAGCAACAAAACACCACATCACATTTGTTAAATATTCCCTCAGTTTGTGTTTGCCTATAAGGTTACTACTTGGCCACAACAGCCTCCAGGAAAACAACCGTAGAGCTACAAAAAGTGAAACATGATGCCTGACAAATATCTGCTTTCAAATATACATTTATTTGTTGCCTCTCTCCAGTGAGAGTGCAGAATGCGTAGGTGGTGGAGTAACTTTGGAAAGTGAGGCTTTAGCTCCCAGAGGTGTCAAATCCTGATACGAAGTTGTTAAGCACAACTATTTCTACCAGCTATAAGGGGGAGGCTGCAGCAGAGCTGACCCTACCCTGGAGAAGACAATAACATTAGGAAGACCCAAAAGTTATTTTTATTACAGCAACAGTTTGACATTTAGGGAATTTTGATTATGCATTTGATTTGATTTTCCTTTAGTAGAGAAATGGAGCCAGAGCCATATGAAGGTCAGCTCAGCCTATCTGCTTAAAAAAACAAGGAATTAACCTATTAGCCTATTTTCTGCCTGAATTGTAATATTACAATTACTAAAGTTGCACTATAAAAGCCGAGATTTTTACATCTTTCTTAATTGTTTATTCAAACTGAACTATAGCACAAAAACTGGAGCTATTCAATGCAAACCGTATCTGGACAATCCCCTTGGTTGGTGCTGCACTGCCAAAACTATGGCTGCTAACCTCCTTCCCCTTGATTCCAGTCTCCAGTTAATCCCCTTCTGGCTCCAGCTTCATATTTAGCACACAGACATGGGACTAGTATTAATCTTCTCAGCAAACTGTGGACTTGAAAGCCCAGTGTGGTTCCCCAGATATCAAAGCAAAAGAACATTTCTATTAAGTATACACTCTAATCAGAGATTGGATTAGAAACATTTGACCCTGTAAAGTTTTTACCTCCACCAAGGAAGTTATGTTTTTGGTAGTGGTTGCTTGTATGTCATCATTCTGTTAGTAAAGAAAATAACTAAAATACTTTGAATTAATTCTGATAAAACTTTGTAGGGGTGTAGAGTGGGGTCATGTTAATAGTCTATTAAAACCTGGCTTACATCCACTGAGGTCTTAACTTCATGATTTGTTGGTCCAAAATTGATATGATTGCATCATTATAAAGATTTAAAAGATCATGTCACATTTAACCTCTGACCTCTTCTTCTTCGGGCCATTATATTGATCTGAAGGTCAAATTATAATTAGGCTATACAGAGCTATTTAAAACTATGTTTCATACTGCCATTGTTTGCACTGACAACATGCAGGCATGTGGGGAATGATATATGGGAATGTTAAATGTCACGTTGCTTTGGATCTCTGACCTCATGTTCATGTTCAAATGAGGTCAAACATTCATAAAATGTCTTTTATTTTTTAAACTATGCATACAATTTTGCTGTCTTTATTTGTATTGACAACATTTAGGAAATCATTCATATGGGGATATCACATTATCAGTGGCATCCAAATATGATGTAATATTTGAGCTCTGACTTCATGTTTACATTTTACAAGTTGACCCAAGAATGTGTTACACTGTTAAAGAAAGTATTGTCAGGCTAAACAGAATGAGCTTCCTAGCTAGTTAGAAATATACTACAGTATAATTTTATATAATAAGCTCAAGTTATTCATGTTGATATTTACAAATCGGTACCTATTATCCATTTCCTACTCCTACATAATGTTTATATAATTAGAGTAAACATCTGTCATCCTACCTTTGTTTGATTTTTACTGCAAATTTTTTAAAGTACTTTAAAGATTAACATATATAATTAATATATGAATTAATATAGAACTACTGCCCAGAGAGAGAGCTGCCTTGGTGGAGGTTTGCACTCTCGTGGCGCTTGATGTTTATTATTGATATGCATGCACATACATAAACAACTTTAATTTTATTCCGCTGTGGCCCTCATAGTGATTTGTTTTCCTCTGGATTCAAACTTGTGTTCTTAGCAATCGAATTACAGCAGAAAGAGAGACATCCCCCTCCAAGCTTCCCCCTCCTGAGACTTTTTGTATTTCAGCAGTGATCATTGGCTTGTAACCAGTAAACTGTCTACACATTCATTCAAACCACCCCTCCAGGTGACAATGGATATGCATGGACAAAAAACAAACAAACAACAACAAAACAAAACAAAGAATAGTGTTAAGGCAGGAGGAGCAGGATGACATTTCCTATGTACGCCTCGTATACACTGTTGAAATGTACTGACACTGATGGATGCTAATGTTTGTTCTAATTACACTGGTATTTGTAACAGCTAAATCATGTTGTGATTCAGATGTGATTTTGGAAACTCTGGAGTTAATTATGGAGGAATGGGAATCAAATCTTTGGCTTAGAGTTTGAATGCCTCTGGTTAAGAATAAACAAAGAGGGAGAGAAATAGGTAGTAGGATAATAGAGACAGCAAAATAAAAGCAGATTCACTGGTGTGTTGGAGTTTATTAGCAGAGCGCACCTGTTCACCAGCTACACCAGGTGCCTCAGACATGGCCAGACAGAACATAAATGTTTGGATGTGTGTGTGTGTGTTTGTGTGTGTGCACAAGTTCAGTCAGCATGACCGCTTGCTACCGAACACACTCATTTGTCAAGACAAACGAGTGACACAGGAAGAAAGGCGGATGGGGTGGCAAACCTCCAGCTAGAGCCAGAAAAAAGTAACACAGTGTACTTTATTACCTGGAAGTGGGAAAATGAGTTTTGTCAACAAATGGCCCATCTATTTCCCCTCACATCAATGGACTCGTGGCACTTGATTTATCTTCTCTGTATTGGAAGCAATGGAGTGAAAAAGGGAGGGAGGGCAATGAAAGTGGGGAGGATGGACTCCTGCTGCCTTTACGTTTTGTGCGAATAACCACAGAAAGAGCATAAATGTTTCACTAAATGAACCTTACATAGGGGCGATTCTGATCAGAACAAAAAAAAATCAAACAGTAAATGCAAAAAACTGTTCTCAGAATGACAGATGGTGGCTCTCCATCATCTGGGGTGCATTTTAGTACAAACATTTATCTTTTGATCCTCTGAAGGGACCTGTCCCGGGTGTTTTTTAACAGGAATCTACAACCAAAATTATTCCAACAGCTATGCTACCAACAGCATAATTTCTGATTTAAAAACAAGTACATTAAGTTCAGTAGGGATGCTTGTTTCTGCCCCAGAAAAACAACATTTTTGCTATCCATGAGTCAAAATGTGGGATTATTATCTCAAATGTTTGAGCCAGAAACTTAATGACTTGGCCTGTGGTTTCTGTCATTTTGAACTTGGCCCTCTGACCACCACCAGTAGGAAACGGGTGAAGTGTCTTGCCCAAGGACACAACGACCGAGACTGTCGGAGCCGGGGCTCGAACCGGTAACCTTCCAATTATGAGACAAACGCCTAACTCTTGAGCCACGATCGCCCCGAAGGTAATAGTGATGAGAGCGGTGAAGACAGTTATTAAGGAGAGAAGGCTAACAAAAACAGAAATGAATATAAAGCATCAAGCCAATTTCTTCATTAGGGGTTGAGAAAGTCTATCCCATCTGTCACAGTGCGAGAATGATCAGGTGATCAGTCCATCACAAGAACATCTCAAAGATACCTACAACAAGTTAAGCTCAAATTTACAATTTATAATCATAAATCAATCCCTGCATGGTTTTATACTGTGGACTGGGCACAGGATGAGCATGCAGACTCCACACAAAAAAGTTTCCACATCCACCACAGATACTGTTACCTGCCTATTATCAGGTAACAGTATCTTATAGTCTTTTCACTTGTGATCAGTGTTTTTGTTAAAGTTGCCTGACTGTATAGTAGCTAAAGTTATAGCTTTGGCTAGCAATCAATCAGCCCTTAGCTTTCAAACAACATACTGCAAAGTTTGATGCTGGTGAGAAAACTGAGAAAACATTGAGAAAGGAAATGAAAGAGAACATGAGGAGTAAGCTAATTACGGTGAGTGGAAGTTAAATAAGTGTTTCTTGGCTGGAACCGATGCTCATTTGTTTTTAAGACTAATTTATGGTTGGAGGGGGCTGAGAGTGGAGATGTATTGTGTTTATGCTCATTTATTTCTGGTTACCTCCTGTGGCTTTAGTTATTATGTTCTGCTCACTGGTCGATACTTTTTCTGCTTTTCTTATTTGAATTAGATTTCTAGGAATGAATGCCATCATATGTGATGGATTCTCTCGCATAAATGCATATTTTCTTCCTATGTGACGAACACAGAAGCAGTTAGGTTTTTTTATTATGTAGTTTATATTTATATTAGAAAGGACTAGGGTCCCCCTGTACTGCCGACCCCAAAAGTTTCCTAGAGCACCTGCGAATTGTGAAAAACCTTGATTTTCGAATGTGGTTAAAAAATGTATTTAAATGTCTATTTATATAGTTTAAACCCTAAATATGCCCCCAAACACTTTAATTTCATTTCAGTCAGCTCAAAAAATATATTAAAAAATGTAAAGGTAAAAACATATATGTACTGTACTGAAATGCTATGTGTCAAGCAGTGCTACAATTAAAAATCCGAACTCTGAACCACAACTTCAAGAGTGTTCACTGTATCATTTTGGTCACTTAACCAATGATACTTGAAGTAGTTCAAATATCATGAGTGAAGGCATAAGTAACCGCTATGTAAATTCAAGTTTAGGATTTGAACCCCAGCCTATTAAGCATAAAGGTGCTACTGTTACCACTACACTATCCAGCTGCCTAAACTTTATGCTTATGCTTTTAATCATCATGTGGAAGCCAAATGCTCTGGTTACTGTTAATACTCTTTTTTTTTTGTCATAGTTTGGATAAAGAAAATGTAAAAAGAACAACTAATAATAGTGTGAAATGAAAGTAGTGTAATTGTAGCTCTTGTGTTGATCAAGCTGATCCAACATTATAGTTAACATCAGTATTGTGATGCATGGCCTCCAAATGCCTGCTTGCTCCTCAAATGGATTACCTACTAAATTATCCCTCTTCTCAGACTCACTTGAAAATGTATGAGACCGTCACTCATTTGACTTCACATAAATATTTTAGTCTGGTTAGTCGCTGAGGCATAGCTGTGAGTATAAATCAATATTTGTGTTGGTGCAGTACGTGCACTATATGTATGTATTGCATTGGTGCTTGTGTGTGTGTTTGTGAGCAGGCTTTAAAACAGAATATTAAAACATTAAAGTTGACAGAATGACAGAGTGTACTGCGCAGGGTGTTGTGGATAATTGAAATGCCAAAACCTCAAGATGGCTGCTTCATTTTAACTTGAATTTACAACTTCCATCACAAGCCATTAATGTTGAAAATATTTTATGAGGAAGCAGTGAGGGGATTCATTTATCTGAGAAAATATTCAACTTAACAGTCACCTCAAAGTCGAAAGAAACGAGGTCTCAGTGCATTCACTCAGACATGGCAGAAAAAGGCAGGGGATTTGCATCACTTGTACCTGTAGCTCTGTTTAAACAAGGATTTTCTCTAAAAGCAGAACATGGTCTTGACAACTCCTATAGCGTAAGAGTAGCTAGAGTATATGGATGGGGTATGGGCTTAATTGCCTTTTCATGCCTAAAAAGGTGTGACACATCCCCCTAGTTCCTATCTTACCACATGCATTAACTGAAGTAAATCCCTGAAGTCTGGTGTCAGTGTCCATGTTGTGTTACAGAGTCATCTAAGATAAATTTCAGAATATGGTATCTTCTTGCGCAACTTGCCTAATTTCCCATGAGTCTATACAATAGAGATACAACATCACCTGCAGTTACCACATAAATATGACATAGGCAAAGCAGTGGGAGCATTATTTAGCAGACATCAGCATGATGTATACTTCAAAATGTTAGATGGATATGTATATATTCTTATGATCCTTGAACTAAATTGAATAGTTTAAAGATCACAGTATTTGTTTACGAAGGAATAATTATAAAAAAAATGGAGTTCATATGCATGAGAGTGACACTGGTCATGTTTATACATTTACTGGCTTAATGTTAGTTCCCTGCTTTCACTTTCAAAAGAGCTGAAGAGAGTAGTTGATCCTGTTGATCTGCCATGTTTTTGTGTTTTGGTGGTTCATAAATAAAGCTGAAATAAGCTTTTACATAACATTTGGGCTGCTGTTGCGAAGTGTTTGTGCTGATTTTATTGGCAGAGTTGGAACTCTTCAGTTGAGTCAGTGTGTTGGCAACGTTTACGCACTATTGCCCTCTGCGACACTGCTGTGTAACTTTACCTGGTTTTCAGCTTTATGGCTGAGTTGCTGCGGTTCCTAAATGCTTTAGATTCTAAAGAATGTGTCATTCTAAAGTTTCTTTCACAAACATGCCTGTGGCAATGGGACTAAAGCCACCCGAATTCAAAGCGTAAGAGGTGTGGCAAGACACAAAAGACTGCAAGAAATGTAACTAAAGCAGCCAAACTTCCACAATTAGACAGTTTAAGTACATCCTAAAATCTAAATAAGATTATGGTGTTAACAAGTCTCAAAAAAAATCCCTCATCAATATATTGATGATATTGCCTAAGAGAAGCATGTATAATGTAAACAGAATTGGCCCTAATACTGAACCAGGCGGAACTCCATAATTAACATTAGTATTTGAAGAGGACTGTCCATTTACATGAATAATTTGGAGTCTATTAGACAGATATTATACAAACCACTGCAGCAAACTATTTTTCTAGGCTAAATTTTCCTTGATGTAAATATGTAAAAATTGTGTATGTTTCTGTTCTGTGTCTTGTGTACAGTTTGTTTGTATATGTGTCTTTCTTGCTGCTGTTACAACCAAATTTCCCCTTGTGGGACAATGAAAGGATTCTTCTTCTTCTTCTTCTTCTTAAATGATGATCTTCTAAATTTTTGACATGCCATTTCCTTTCCAGTTTACGAGTCATCTGCTTTAAGGTGTGCATTTCAAAGTTATACCAGGAAGTCAAGTACCTCTGATTTGAGGCTCTCTTTTGTACAGGAGCTACAGTAAGACAATGCGATAGTCAACCTCTGTTGGAATAGTGTTCAGGTAGCTTCCCTGCTGTATGTGGTGTATGTATGAGACATGAGAGATGATAACAATAGGTGTATAATGTTCTTAAACTTAGTTACAGCAATTTCAGAAAAACATCTACTGTGATGAAATATACTCTCCACTGTTGTGTAATCCATTAAAGGTTAAGCATCAGACTTTCAAATGAATTAAAACTGGTGGTTTGGAAAATTGCTGCAACAGCGCCCCCTCGGCCTGTGCTTCGAGGATTCTGATAGTATGACTCGGGGGTGTTGATTCATTCAAACTAACATAATCATCCTGCTGTAACCAGGTTTCTGTAAGGCAGAGTAAATCGATTTGTTAGTCAATTTTTAAATAATGAGCTAATAGAGACTTGGAAAAGAGACCTAAAGTTTAATAATCTGCATTTCACTGTTTTACTCTTTGGGGCAGATGTGGATACTGTATTGTTCCTTCTTTGTTATTTTTTATGTCAAAGTCATTTTTTGTTGATTTTCACTTTGTTTTTGTCTGTTTGGGAGCTGACACGGTCTCTAAAGGGGATGGGGTTTGGGGAGGATAACAGGGGGAGAAAAGCTGCAGAAAGGCATGTAAGATTACAACTCTGCTTCCTGTCCCAACTCTGGATAGTCACGATAGTCACAAACATTTTGTCTTTAAAAAGTATCTGCTGATGTTGACTATAATGTCGCTGAAGACACTCTAGTTGGCAAGATCTAGAACAAGCGAGGAAGATCAATGTCATCTTCCGAGGTCAGTCAGCTTGGACTCAAAAAACCAGTGTAGGTTCTACACTTCAACAAATAGGGCATACTATCAGTGTAGGTATAGATGTGCCGCTAGGTGCATTTTGTGAGCTTCTTCAGTCCCCTGTTTGCGTCAACCTCTGTAAGAAAAAAACTGTTTTTTGCTGCTGCCGTCAGATTGATGTACGCCTATAGCTTCAGTTTTCACAGGAACTAAGAGCAAGAAAATTAATAGTTTCTTGTACTGTTTTTATACTGCAATACACACGGGAAATACTGTTCAAGGTTAATATAAAGACACATGTATTAAAGTTTTTTTTCCCTATCTGGATAATGATATATCTCTGATAATACTTTTGTGGATATTTAAGGGATAATGGAAACAAAAATATACCAGTAACACTGTTTTAAGAGTCCATTTAAAAAGACAGCACAGTTCACTGCAGGCACAGAAAAATCATGATGAAGATCCAAAAGTTTCAGTCAGAATGAACTTTTCCAGATGTCATGGGTTAATTTCTCACATTTTTATCCTAGCATTTTTTTTCTATTATTATATATCTGATGCTAGTTACTGCAGTTCAGGGTGAAAAGGCTTTATGTGGGACTCTGCTGAAATGTTTCTTCACAAATTAGAAAATCCTTTGTCTGGAACCAGAGTCACCCATGTCAGATGTCAGCTGCTCTGCTGAGCCTGTGGTTACATTAATTTTGTAAGCTGCTGCGTGGCAGTAAAACATGTTTAAGATGCAAAATCTTCACTGACAATAGTGACATGTGCACAAGGTTAAAGCTGCATTGGGTTACAATGGCCATATCAGACGAAAACTGGCAGAGAGACAGAATAATTACATCTTGTCAAATAGTCTAACACTCTGCAGACAGCAGCACTTCATTCTAGCACTGAGCTTTGTCACAAAAACAACAAAAAAGGAACAAAATGTCACATGACGTGAACAGTACTTCTCGCAAAGACAATAACACAGCTGTGGGAAGAATTTCATTCTTCTGAATTATGCAAAACTATCATCCATGGCGAATTAAAGAGTCCCTTCACCAACAACAAAATCATTTTTTCTGCTCGTTGTCAGTGCATCAGTATATGGCAGTTTCTAGCTCGCAGATTTCTTTGATAGTCATAGTTTTTCAAACTGTTTTCTGTAAACCATAGCGATGGTTGTGGGGTAAATCTCAGTAGATCAGCAGTTTCTGAAATATTGAGCAACCATGCCATATTCCGTCAGTTAAATCACCATATTTCCCATTCTAATGTTTGGTTTGAACTTCAGGTGATCTTGACCATTTTACTAGCTTGAGCAGTTGAACAGGTGTACCTAAAGAAGTGGCTAGTGTATAAAGTTCTGTTTTTGTTGAAAGTGGTTGGTGTCCATTTTTTAGCCATTTTTCCTATTCATGTAAGAGTTTCAGTATTATTTCATTATAAATTTGGTTTGGCTGCTATTTTAAATCCCAGCATGTTTCCTAATAATATAGCCGTCAATACAGGTTTTACTAGCTATCCCAAATGAGTCTTGACTTATGATGTCTTTACTGTCTTCATGGTGTATTCTTGGATCAGTCAGTTTTAGTGTCACAGAAAGCTGCGAGGTGAACTCTGTGCTCTGCCTCTGTGCATCTGCAGTGCAAATTGATTTTTCATGTCACTGCTGCTCACTGTCAGTGTGTGTGTGTGTGTGTGTGTGTTACTCTGTAGGTTTGTGTGTGCAGTGACAGTGTATGTAGAAGAACTAGCAAACATATTAGGGTCAATCAATAAAACGCAGAGTCACCTGGACTCAGAATGACTTCCAAGACTTCCAGACTCTCTTACTGTACCTCCTTGTCCATCTGTTTCTTCTCCTTCTGCACTTCTTTGTTTTCTTCTCTAGCCCGGGACTCATGACCTTTTGCCCGAACAGCAAAATGTCAGAGGATACTAATAATGTCAGCTCATCAGGAAAGAACAGGCTGTTGTTATAGAGACTGCATCACGCTCACAGGTTTGGTGAGAATTTTCTGGCTGAGTGAGAAACACTGACCATCATAGTGTAGCCGAGCGGTAAATTTATAATGACATTTTCCACTTTAGTGAAATAAATATCACTTTAATTTCTAAAAAGAGTTCTTAAAGTTTTGATTACTGTGTATGTTACTGCAAGTTATTGAGTAATTTTCATCTTATTGTTTGTGCTGTTTTGTTTGTTATCTGCGTGTTTTGTGCATGTCAATATGTTCATTGCGTTGTTTGGTGTAGTTGCAAATTTTGATCACCAGAGGGCATTGCTCAGGAGTTGACTGCAGTTTCACGACACTTCGCACAAATGCATCTTCCTGTTGTCTATGCTTGGATGTTTGGATGTGAAACGTTATCACGAGGTGATATTTTTGGCAAGAAATTGAAGACCTGCATGTGCAGCACATGGTGGTTCTTTCCTGCGTGTAGAGGATAAGTTGTAAGTTGATAAGATATTGTTGGGGAATCCAAAGTAAATTGCCATATTTCTTTTATCTTTTGTATTCCTCTGGTGCATTTTTTGTTTAATTGATTTTTTATTCTGTTCATTTGCCACATGTCGTCTCTTGTTGCCAAAGTCAGGTACAAGTCCATATTCCTGTTGTTGGACAAAAGTAAAGAGAAAAAAGACATTTGTGTTTATTCTGTCTTCCTGACAATAAAAGACTGCAGATTAAGAGCCCCAATAATTGTGTCCTGTGAGGCTACACATTTCCTGGGCTACAACAGTTTATTTTATTTAACCTTCCCCAAGTTGCATTTGTGACCGAAGAGAGTGCTGGAAAGAGTGTTTTTTAGACTTTAACCACTTCCACAATATCTAGAGCTTTTGGTCTAAATGAAAAACAAGAAACAATGCATAATGTGTCGCTGTGTTATGGCAAAAACACGTTTTACTTTTTACTTTGTACAGCACTTTGGTCAACCTGCGTTTTTTAAAAATGTGCTTATAAATAAATTGATTGATGTCTATGTTACAAGAAAACCCTATAAAAAGTTGTAATTTAAAGGGTTAGGAACCTCCGTGTTAAATAAATAATAAAAACCTTGTCGAGAACTTTGCTTTGATTGTGTGAGATTTGAGCTGTAATCCTGACTGACATGATTAAGTATCATTGTTAGGAAATGTTCATGGCACTGCTCCTTCGACAAAGCTTCTGTAGCTTATCTCAAATTGAAGTTCTTAATATGTTCCTTCACATAACGGAAATCCTATTTGACCACTGGGATAATATGACATGTAACAGACTGAGGAGTTGCCCCTGTGGGGATTTATTCCCTCTCCCACTGCTCTATGTCTTTCCTTTTTTAGACGGCGCACTGTGGAGATGGGATATATGTCATACCACTGATAACAGCAAGTCTGTTGCTTTCCCTAGGAAAAAAAATGTGCAGGAATAGCTGTCGGATATTTCTTCAGGAATGAGTATCAGAGCTGCATGTGTATATAACTCTGCTTTTTTCTTCCACATTACGTTTTATACGTCTTTTACTTTGTTTCTGTCATTTGGTCTTTCTTTGTTGAGTGGATAGAATTTTTCTTTTGACTATTTGACTGTTTCAGTTTTTTAGTAAACACAGATGGATGTATGGTAGTTTATCATCTACACCACAAAATAAGACTTTATTTCCTCTTTTAATGGGATTAGAGGCTATTGTGTGTGGATGTGTCTCAGCCATGTGTGTGAGAGCGATAGACAGAGATGGAGGGCCGTGAACCTGACAAGAGGTTTACACCCAAATTCCATTACATGGCTAAAACAGCTTCACGATGAACTGGCCGTTATTAATGACATTGAATGTGAGCAAATGCCAACTCCCAGTCAGCCATCTATGTATATAAAATATGGCTTGACATTTATGTATTTAAAATTAAGATATCCCATCCATCCATCCATCCAAGTGTCCATCTGCCTGTCCATCCACTTGTTTGATGTTGCAAGGGCAGCATTTGAGGCAGAAATGCCCAAATGCCCCTCTTTCCCTAACCACCACCATATATTTCAATTGATTTAATAATAAAAGAAAAGTTTATTTCATGTAAGTTATTCTTTTTTTTTTTTTTTTTTTTTTTTTGTGTCCCGTTTGGATCTTTAGCCATCAGAATTGTTGTCTTAAGGCCAAGAAAGATGCCAAGCGGATTTATTTTACCAAGTGGATCATCATGGCCTTGCCATATTGGTCCATTTGATTGACCTTTATTATAATTATGTATTTATTTTATTTTCGGTTGCTACAAACGGGACAGACATGACTGGGGGATAGGACAGGGAGAAAGAATGGAAGAAAGAGAGGGAGAGAAAGAAAACCAAAGGGGAGAAGAGACGGTGAGAAAGGGGGGAAGAAAGAAAAAAAAAACAAACAAAAAAAACAAAACACCTGGATCACCTGTATGGAGAAAAAAACAGAAGAGAAAGCAAACAACGAAGAGCAACATAATAAAAAAAAGAACGGCACCATCACAATAAACTAGCTAGCAGTAGATATCAGTAGATACTAAATAATAAACGATATTGTGCAGCACGCAAGATAGACAGCGCACAATGTGCTTTGAGGCAGCAGCCAAGAAAGCTGTAGTCCGCGTCTGTGAATACCCGTGTGTACACCTGTGTGCATACCTGTGTGGATCAGCATGCTTGCATTCCAAAGGTTTCTCCATGTAACGATCTGCTAGGGAGTGTGGGGAGCCACAGCCCCGTCCTCCAGGGCATGAAGCAGGTATGGAGGAGATCAAAACTCCAGACATCCAGAGGCCCCCAGAACACAAGAGACCAAGGAAGACCCACAGAGGGGCAGCTGCGCCACTGTCCCAGAAAGAGCTGAGAGTCTCAGATGAGGGTTCACTCAGCAGCCACCGAGCAGAAGCCAGGGGGAGTTGCAGTGACGCGCCCGTGAACTCCACCGGCAGCCAGCTGTGCCTGGGTGACCGAGCCCCAGGCCGAGAGGCCGGGGGCACCCCACCTCCGAAGTGGCCCGAGCGAGCCCCAGGGTCCAGGCCCCGATAAGCGGCCGCCAAGGAGTAAGCCAGTGTGTACCCGGATGCCCATCCCCAGACACAAAGAACCACCAACGCACCGACACCTGAGGGAGTCCGCCACTGGCAGGGGAAGTGATGGTGGGGGGAGATAGGCCTCCATACCTTGGAGGGCCTGAGATGTCCCCAGAGAGGTGGCGTCTGATACCCAACCTGACATATAGACACAGAAATACAGGCACACACAGATACAAACATCCATTCCCACCCTCATGCTCTCATATGCACTTACTCCACACTCAACCAACGTGGAGACAGACATAAAGAGACGCTGTACACACGATCACACTCCCCAAGCGTACTCTACGAACCGGGTCCAGGTACCCTTGCCCCTGGAGGGGGGAACTGCACCCAGACCCAGGTGGTGTTACCCTTTTCCCTGCGGTGGGGAGAGGCAGACTGCCCCGACTCCGCAGCAGCAGGGAGGCCCCACACTCCAGACCGCATGTAAGTTATTCTGACATTTTGCACTACAAAGAATAAAGTAACAACTCATTGATTTTTTTTCAACACAGGAATCTCCAACAAATGTTAACAGAAACTTTCACACAAATTCCAATTCAAAGTTGGCCGGAGTCGCTCACTTTGACCAGCTCAAAAAGCAACATTGATTTACTGTCACAAAAATAATACAAGTTGCAGTTAAAAAAAACAAACAAAACATTGTTGTTTCTATTTACTCCAAGAAAAACAACTAAAATAAACTTCTGATTTCAGACACTAATATGCTTTATGTTCTTGCCCTCGTCATGTTATTGATATTAATTAAAATAAAAAATCTTTTACTCTAATTTCAGTATCAAAACTTCTTAAACATGAAGCAGTCGGTCCCTCCAAAATAACCCCCATCAAAATGTAATTCAGTTGAAAGCACTATGTTTGGTTTCACGACAGGAAGGCAGTAGTGTTTTTTCACCCGCTTTTCTGGGTGTAGAAAGCTCCAGTTGTTCTGTTGGTTTGTTATGATTCTCATATGGAGAATAATTACAGCAGCTCAGCCTCGCTTTGTGTTTTGTGTGGCACCAGATGATCTGAAAATGTGGATTGTTTGTAAATTGCGTTGCAGCTTCAAACCATGAGCTCGAGTGTCGAGTGAACAGAACGGGACTACGTTGAAGCAGCACAGCTGGCTGTGTGTGTGTGTGTGTGTGTCATTATGAGTTAGCTTTAGCCATTAAATTAAAAAAAAAAAAAACAATCACATGGCAGGACAGACCCACTGGATTTTACAATTTTGTGCGTGGGGATGGTCGACGTGCTCTCAGACGATGGTGTGACTCAGTCCACATTCTTAAAACATTTTTGCACACACTCAGGAATGACTTCTCTTGGGTCTTCAGGAACAAACCGCAGTGAGATTTAAAACTTTAAACAGCTTCTTGTCTCTCAGTGGCAGGCAGGCTGCATAAAATAATTAATCTAAACTCAATATTAATCTGCACACAAATTCTGGATTTCCTAATCAGAAGGCAACTGGACTTCCTTAGAACCTAAAGAAGTCCAGTTGCCTTCTCTTTATGTATGCAAGACCTCCATGAGCTGGATGATTGAAAACCTAGACAGATCATTGATGAGGTACCGAAAATACATACAACTGCTAAGTTAATGTGAGTAGAAAGTAAGAAATCAATTTTTATGCTTTTATTCAATAACATTCAGTATTATTGCAAACCTCTGTGTTTTTGAGGAGCCAAGTGCAGGATACAGAGACACATAATCATAAAGTCAGTGTTTATTCCTCATTGTCTGAAAAAAAAAAAAAGAAAAAAAAACTCAGTCCAAAATCTTTGAATCCACACAAAGATGAGTATTTAAAAGCCTGGAAATCTTAAAATCCAAGCATGAAACCAGGAACACGGGGACTACACAGCCACTGAAAAAAGAGATGACAGGAATGTTTATACAAACACATACTGATAGGGGACTGAATGCCGAAAGTAGACGCGACTGAACTCAGTAAAGAGCAGGTTAACACTCTCAGGGAATCAAGGGAAGATGGGAAGTAAACCTGAAACAGGACATGCAGAAAACAAAACACAAAGTAAAACAGGAAACAAGCAAAGGATTTAAGATGGGCCTCGATATAAATGCATGACAAACAAGGAAACACAAAAGAAGCGAGGCAGTGGGAGGAGGTTCACAGCAAAGCTACAAATACTAAACACGGAAAGCACAATGAACTAACCAAATCTCCAGCTAAACATTAAATAAACAATAACAAAACAAGGTCACAATAACAGGAATACAAAGCAGAAATTCAAATTCTAAATACTGCAACAGAAACTCAAAGCTAAATATATTCACTAAAAGTAGAAAAAACCCCACACAAATTGTTTTTTTACTGGAATACAGACGAGCACAGAAAGGATAAAGAAAAGCAGTACGGACAACAGTAACAAAGAGAAAGTCCATTAAGACAATGGAACCAAACATAAAACACCTAAGAACGAATGAAAGACGTCTGCTTAACATGCTGAACCGTCATCATTAACGTATTTTATTAATACTTTTGTACATCATCTTTTTTTTACAAACTTTCAATTGAAAGTAATTTATAGGACAATGTAAAAAGACCGAAAAGTAAATAATACAATAAAACACTTAAAAAACATATTTAGTAAACTATCACAGTCAAAGGAAATAAAAAGGATTCCACCCATCAGAAATGTAAAATGAAGCAGAAACACACATTGACCACAGTGCTGGACCTCTTTGTCATGCAGATACGAGTTCATCAGAAAGGGATCTAAAAAATATTCTGGGGTAAACCTATTACTACCATTTTCAAAGCTGAATATCGGTGAGAAACATCAGACAAAGCTGGAACGACATCTTCCTTCTGCTGCCATTTTGCCAAGATTAAAAATCTATATAAATGTTACTGCTGCAAATTTCATTTAGATTAGATTTTTTGATCTTTTTAGTGAAGAAGTTGGACATACATGTATTTTTGTTTAGTAAAACTGGTGGATGGACAAAACCAGACATTACACTTTTGTACATTTTGTCCTTTTTTTTTGCTGTCTTAGCTTTTCTTGCTAAACGCTTTTCTCTCCATGGGCCGATGACAGAAACTGAGTGTAAAAAATGTTGATACACTCATTAGAGTAACTACTAACTGCAGATCAGCTTCTACTGGTGCAGTTATTTTACTGCTGTGGGCTTCACATGCCAGGCTACATGCAGGCTTACTGTATGATCAACGATGTGAAACTTGCAAACAGCCTGAGAGGAATATCTGCCAATACTACTCAAGAATAAAATGGAAACAAGCTCTTATTTAAAAGTGTTGCAATTTAATATCATAGACACAGAAGAACAGAATGAAGATCTTTTAATGTAAATAACAGAGACATGGATGTGTTAGTTTGGTGTGGAAGAACTTGACTGGCCTGCAGAATCCTGACCTGATAGAAGAACTTTTGGATGAATTAGAATGGAGACTGCACACCAGACCTCAACCAATATCAGTGTCTCACCTCACCAAAGTACTTCTGGAACAATGTTCAGAAATTCCCATAAACATTCTCCTAAACTTTGTGGAAAGCCTTCGCAGAAGAGTTGAAGCTAATATAGTTGCAAAGGTTGGAATAACAATCTTAAAACCTATGGATCAAGAGAGAGACATCACTCAAATTTATACGCATGAGAAGTCAGACAAGTGAATACTTACTGGCAATATAGTGTGTATATATGATAATACAATACAATAAGAACAAAGCCTCTGTATATGTGTGAGAAAATCCACATGAAACACATGAACCAAAATACAAATACAGACAGAAAAAGTCAGATTTACTTCATCAAAACTGTGCAAAAACTGAATATTTAGTGAAGACATGCTGTGTGCGTGGTAGCCAAAGAGAAGCTTCAAAACAGATTTATTCAAAAGCTGGATCACAGTCTCTTCTCCAACTGTTGGCACAGGTGAGTAAAGAGACTTCAGTACAGCTGAACCATCCCAGGATTAATACTAAAAATGAAGAAGTGAAGGAAGTGAAGCGATGGACTGAGACTGGAAAGAAATCAAATTTGGCTCTCTCTGCGAACACCAGCAGGACCTCTTCAAATTTATCATCCCCTAATGGACCGTGAAGCCATCAGCACCAGCGAATGCTTCAGAGTTATCGCATTTCCAATAAATTAGAGGCAAACTCTGTCATTCAGAAAGAGGCTGGTGCATCTGGCGGTGTTTTACACGAACATCCAAAGATTAACAGTTTGCAGATTAGAGGTTAGAAATTCTTTCGTATTATTTTTCAAGTTCTCAAATAAGTTACCACCTGAAAGGGTTGCCCATTCTCTGCACATTTGAGATCCAGGATTCATACAGCTCACAAGTCATGGCAAGGGTCCACAGAGCAGGAAAATCCCATAAAGGTGCATCAATGACAAGGTGTTTAGTGACGGCTTTAGAGGCTGTTGAGAGAAAAAAGGGGCTCATCTGAATTTTTCTATACACTTCAATTAATGCGGTACATGAAGAAGGGGGGGAGAACTGATCAAATCTAAGAGTAAAATCCGCAAACCACTCTGACCACTAAACTTTGAGCACTTTAAGAGAATGTAAGAGCTAAGAAATATAAATTTACCAAAGAAATGAAAAGTAAAAGTCTGAATACCTGATGCATATTGCAGCATGCACAGCAGAAGATGCAAGAGAGAGATGTTTACTGCATTATGCTCTCTCTGTTCTTCCACGACTTCTACATAAATGTCTCTATCACCGCTCAGCATCAGAGGGAGTGTGGATTAATATTAAAGTGCCATATGCAGTTATAGCTAAATTATTTGTCAGACATGTGCCTCTTCCTGCCTGAAGGAGTCTGGCACAGCTTTGAAAATCGGTATGCAGAGCCTCTGCAGCGTGGATGCTCCTTTCAACACGGTCCATTTATGTTCCAAAACGGCAATAGTTTGAGCTGTTATTTTGAAAAACCTGTTTGACATGCCTCACTGTAAAAAGCTCACTTGCCTTCCAGTACTGTTTGGTCCCGAGAAGATCCAGTTATTTGGTTTTTATCATTACAAAGTTCTACATTTTTGCCAGATTTATATGAATAACACAGACCTGGAGCTGCTTTTAAAAATGTAGGCTGAAATAAATTGCCACAAGATGGCGCTGTTTGCTGCACCAACCATTTGTGGCGTTGCGGCTTCACAACATCTGTATAACCCTAATTTATGAGATAATGACATCTATTTAGATCCTTTGCAAATTAATTTTATTCCATCAGTTGCATCAATACAAATTTAAGCAGCTACATGAATTAAGCGCCAGACACATAGATTAGTGGACCAGATGGTCAAAGTTGAATAATTGGGCCCAATATTGGACTCACTGAGCGATTCCACGAGTTAATTAAAAGTTCTCATGTTTGCAAAACACCGAGACGTAACTAATCCCTGCGCGATTTTTATACGCCATCTTAACCTTAAGATGCACAGGTATAGCGTAAACTCGCACAGACTCCTCAAATTACTGCCTGCAATTTCAGCGTGTCGTCAAAATATAATAAATGAGCGCTAAACAGAACTCAGTGACGTTGGCTGAAACAGCTACAAGATGTAAAAGACATGCATCCCACATGGTTAAACTGTACTATTGCAACAAGTCGTGTTTTACAACTTTTTAAAGTCCAACATTTGCAGTTTTCTGAATGGAGTTTGATTTGTAAAATGAAAGCAGGAATGACCCAGAGGACCTGTGAGTGCACCTCTGGGACTTCCCCGTGATCTGTGATTTCAGTAATTTCTTGGGACGTCTTGTGTTTTTGTTGCACGCTCCATTAACCAGATACAAACACATTTACAAATGCAAACTGGGAGATCCTGAATTATGGCGGGCTCCTGCACCTTATCGGAGCAAACAGACTCCCCGTGCATACTCCGATCCCCCCCCAAGTCTGCCAGCCTGCTACTGTCTGGCTTATCAGCGCTGCTGCTGCTGCTGGATGCTGTACGGTGCAGCAGCTCGGATCCAGTTGAGGATTTCAGGATGGAAACGTGAGGATGGAAATGCTACTGGAACCCCGTATTCTCGTTTTGATAGCCCAGAAGAACATCAGTGTTCTCTTGTGATGCTTATTTGATCCATTTGCTTTACTCCATAGAGAAACGCTCCCGCCGGTCGAAGACGCTCCTGAAAGGATTTTATTGATACGCATCTCTCCAGATCAGGTGCGCCGGCGTCTCCTTAACTTACCTGGGATGATGATGATTTCTGCTCATTTCTGACTGTGAGCGGCAGCGCACAGAGGGGGGGATGTGGATTTCAATTTCAAAGTTTGGGTCTTCTCTTGCTGTGGGTTTCTGAGAGAGGGGGGCATGGCTTATGCTGATTGGAGATGCACGCGCCTTGTTTAACCGACTTAATTCTGGATGGATGCTGTCGCTGTGATCGCGGCTCTTCTGGCAGATGAGTGTGCATTTGAATTCTCACTGTGGGAACCTATCGCGTTCACAGCTCGCTGTGTTGTGTTTTCCGCCGGGACTGTGGTCCTGTCTCGCGGAAAGTTTGTGACTGGGACGCGGCGGAACATGAAGGCAGCGCACAGTGGATCTCTGTGAGCTCTGTGAATTTCCTTCCGCACGTGGTTTCAACATAGCGTGTCATTTGCTAATGGATTTACAGTTCGAGGGTTCATGAAGAATGTGTTTCCGAAGTGGATATTCCTCCACGAGCTGGAGGGGAGAGCAGCGGACACTTCCTGGAACCACAGGTGTTCTATACAAACAGGTGAGAGGATTCAATTAGGAATTACGCTTACTAAAGAGTTATGAAATATAATTTGTAAGGTGGAAATTCCTAAAGAGTTAATAATAGAGGTGGTTTTCCTGGCAAAAACAGCCCATGTGTTGAACGCGTAGCTCGCTGCAAACTCCCTTCAGAAATGCTGCATTTTAGTGGCGAACCTGTCATCAAGCGACACTCTTTCGCCCCTAACGAGACACCCTGCGCTGTGACGATGATGTCGAAACAGCCACCGTTATCAGGCAATTCAGTTTTTAAGCGAACACCGGGCTCTGCATACTATTTAAGAAAGTCAGAAGCGCTACTGAGCCGTCCATGTCACATTTAGCAAAAACAAAAACTTTTTGAAAAAGTTAAATATCAAAACAAAATTAACGTGTACAAATCAGCTTGGGCTTTTATTATTTTAATGCCGTGTCTTTAGGCACATTTTTGTGTATTTATGACATGTATTGTGTTGAGTAAAGGTGCTCAGATATGGTTTAACATTTTTCACAGAGCTTCTACGCTGTTATTCTGATTTTTTCCGTGCAATATTGTATCAATTATTTATTTAAAAAAATGTTTGTCTCAGAAACTCCGATATCTTATTTCATTGATAATTTTCTATTTATGTTTTCTTTTAGTGACGCCAAAACCCAAAATGCCGAGTTGTGGGTAGAGAGCCGACCTGCATCTACCTCCCTGCAACCCCTCTCCTCGTCATTTCCTCGTTCCCGTTTCCCTGCTTTCTTTTGGCATCCTTTTGTCAACGCTTTTACTCCCTTTTATTAATACTTGTTTTATTTTAATCTCTAAGTTGATCCGTTTTCAGCTCCATCACTATTCTCACACCTGCTGCCCACCTCGTTTTATTGTGAACCTCCACCCTATTCTCCTCTCTTCCCTCCCCAGACCCACCACCTCCTCCTTTTCCTCCCCCTACAGCACACATGCAGGCCAAGAAGAGGTACCTGCTTGTGTCTGTGGGGGCCGGTCTTCTCTTCCTCATATATCTGTGGGGTCTGCAAATTGGGGAGTTCCAACAGCAGCCATACCAGTATCATCAGTTTCCCCAGTACCCCCTGTATCATCAGTACCACCAACAAGAATACCAGTACTACCGCCAAAGTAAGGAAGTGTACTACCAGCCCCAGCCATTGCCCCAGAGAAATCCATCCAGACCACCCAGACACTGGCCGGAGTCGACCAAGCTGCTGGAGCCGTATTTGGAGGGAGGAGAGCAGGAGGTAGACTGGAATGATTTATAAGAAAAGAAACAATGAAAGCTCTTTAAGTAAAAACAAAAAGAAGTGAAAAAGTCCAATTTATAAGCGTTTAGTGATCAAAATGAAAGTCCAACAACAGGACAGAACAGTAAAACTGAGTTAAGGAGGATGGTTTCAAAGCTTTTGTGATTGTAAGCTGTAAGGGGGGGGTCACAAGATCAGAATCACAATACTTTATTGATCTCTATGGGGAATTATGTAATGATGATGATGATAACACTATGATGTTGTTGTTGTTTTTTTAGTATTTTCTCTACCAGTGAAAAAAGATTCTTTCATTCAAATCAAAATATCTGCAAACGAAACATCTCTGTTTGGCTGAGCTCTTACCAGGCATTCATGCTGAAAATAGCCTAGTGTTAAGCGTTGGCGGTGGTAGGTGTTATAGAAAGAAGTGAAGAGAGAGGAAACTTTTAGGAAGGCAAAAACACTTTAAAAAGAATTTTAAATTCAAGGAAGTTACAGCGATATTCAGAATTAAGGGGAAAATGCTGTGGATATTGCAAAGTGAGTACCAATTCATGGCATCAATGCAGCGTGTCACGTTGTGGCTTTTCTGCATATCCAACTACACTGCTTTACTTTGTTTCTTTTCACATACTGCTGTCTAAGCAGATATGCAAGTTCTTGTGCATAGACATTAGTTTGCTTTAAGGGATTACAAGCATAGATGGCTAAGCACCATTGCTTTGGGGAAATCAAGCACAAATTACCAGCTGAAGAATTCAGGATTGCAAGTAATGCAACAGGCCAGTCAGTAATGATGAGGGAGCAGTTTCCAGCCATGAATTTTCAAAAGCAGTTTTCAGCAGGAGACAACTTTTAAAAGCGTCACTATCTAGAAATCCCATTAGGTCAGAGATGCAGTTTTGAGTGCAAACTATTTATTCGTTTCTGGGGTTTTTTTGGAATTTGTTTTAATGGAGAGTTGACTGTACTGCACAAACATTGGTGTGATGTTAATAGATACATTTGTTTCTGTGGATACAGGAGGACACCCCTCAGCTCCATCATCAGCACACCTCCCCTCGTGAACGACGGGCGATCCGTGACAACATCTACAAGAACAAGCGCTGCCGCATGGAAACCTGCTTTGACTTTGCTCGCTGCCAGTCGGGATTCAAGGTTTACATCTACCCTCAACAGAGAGGCAGCGAGATCTCAGAGACCTACAAGAAGATCTTGACCTCCATTGAAGAGTCCCGGTTCCACACCACAGACCCTTTGAGGGCCTGTCTCTTTATTTTAGCTGTGGACACATTGGACAGGGACCAGCTCTCAGTGCAGTACGTCCAAAACATTAGATCGCGTATCCAGAACCTACCCACGTGGAACGATGGCAGGAATCACCTCATATTCAACCTTTACTCTGGGACTTGGCCGGACTACACTGAGGATTTGGGCTTTGAGGTGGGACAGGCCATGCTGGCCAAGGCCAGTGCAGATGTTGTCAACTTCCGACCTAACTATGATATTTCCATCCCTCTATTCTCAAAGGATCATCCGCTAAAAGGAGGGGGCATAGGTTATCTGACACTTAACGATGCACCACCTTCCAGGAAGTACCAGCTGGTTTTCAAAGGGAAAAGGTACTTAACTGGTATAGGTTCGGAGACCAGGAATGCTTTGTATCACATCCACAATGGGGAAGATATTATTCTGCTGACGACATGTAAACATGGCAAAGACTGGGAGAAACATAAGGACTCACGCTGTGACAGAGATAATGAAGACTACTCAAAGTAAGATTGATTTGTGATGTTTCTTTCACCTTTTTGTAGTTTTAAGTGGCTTTGAAATCTTTAAAAGTCGATTTCTTGGTCTGAATGCTTTTCGTGCTCCGTGCATTAGCATTCCATGCAAAGAGGTTCTCACCTTTAAACTGTAATGTCCTTGCAGACTTGGATATTTTCATCTGTTAATGCAGTGCTTATTGTGTTTTGAAACAGATCAGCTAGCACACACTTTAGAAGAAGTAAGTTGTGATGCTATCTCATTATCAGCTGCTTCTTGCTGCTGGTTATTTCAAATGCAGCGAGTTTGTGGATCATTACAACTCCTCACAAGTGCTTGTTGTGTTGGAGTTTGCATGTTAGTACTGTCAATCTTTACAAATTTGGTTTTCTGGCTGCAAACTCTCCTTCTTCACAATGTTGAGCATTGGGGGCTGCTGTGCCTGAAGCACTTCTTCTTTATTTGAATTAAACAGGTTGGATGCTTTCATGCACATACTTCACAATTGCCATGGGAGTTGAGCTTCAGTGTCGCTGTGCTCATGAGACAAAATGGTACAGAAAAGTGAGGGTATTTGTGCAGGTTTGTGTAATGTGCGTGTGTGAAGGAGAGAGAGAGGAGCAGGAGAGCAGAGAAGCATCGGCTGAAAGATGGAAAGTTTTTGTCAGCTCAGCAGTTGGTCGAGAGAAAAGCGATCTGAGCCGAGAAGTTCACCTTTTGAAAGTTTTAGCTTGAGCTGACAGCTGAAAGAAGAGACTCCATTGCACTTAGAGTGAAACAGACGCACCATTCTTGACTCGTCTCACTTTGTTAGTCCGAGTCATCTGTTGCATATTTTAGGTTTAGAAATTGTCGAGGTCCGAAGGAAAGCTCAGTGCTGTCAAACAGCAGCTTAAATTTTACAGTAAGAATCTGCATACAGAGGAGTCAGCAAATATTGCATCTGAGACATTGTTCAATCAAGAACAGTAGTTTGGACTTTTTCTTTTCTTAAATAAAATGTTCCAATGGTCCCTCACATACAGTTAAGGTTGTAATGGGTTTAATGTTGAAACTTGGTCTGAAAATCTGATTTCACTCATAGTGAATTCGGGGGTTTCTTGCAGACTATAAACTTTATTCAGTGGCCTTCATTAGGACTACTTTGAATCCACTTCTGGGAAATCTGCTAATACTTCGCTTGTAAGATCATCAATACATTACTGATATGTTTTGGCCACTTAGTGAGAACAGAAACAAGTTTCACAGTCACAGCGAGAAGTCTAACAACTGAATTGTTTTTAGATGTGGTTTCACTGTGGCCCAACGGCTGATTTCGACTTCTGTTGTGAGTGTTCGCAGAGCCTACTCTGTAATCGACGTAAGTGGCTGACACGCTTGCCAGCATTCATGCATGGTGTTTTATGTGTTAATTAACTTGTGATTGTCTCTTGGTGCTTTTTATGCAGTCCCAGCTAAGATGGAAACGAATAAAATGCTGACATCAGTGAGTCCTTACATTGAAGCAATGATTGTTGTTTTCTCACTGATCTTCCAAAACGACACCAAAACATTATCGGGAAATGCACAGGAGCAATCAGAGGTATTGAACAGGCCAATCACAAGTTACATTTCCAGACAGGTTGTAACACGGGTTAATTTAGAGGGGTTTGCTGTTACAACGTATCAACGGCATACATTTAAGTATAAATTTGCTGGGACTCTCAAAATAATAAGTGTCTTTAGCAGCTACATGCTCTCCTATGTTCAGGAGCTACTTTCAAACATCTAATTGGAGTTTAATGCTACAAAGGTGACTACTGACTTTGCTGGAAAATGGACATCTTCTGTAGCAAACCTGTTAAGCTGTTTGCTGTTTAAAATCCAAACAACACGGTGAAAGATGCTAAAACACAAATGGAGAAAGAGGGCAATAATTTGATGCGTCTTTGTCACCACCAATGAACCTATATATATTATATTGGGCAAAATTATAAGGCCACACCTCTTAATCTCTGAACTCAGGTGTTCTTAATCCCGTTGCTACAGATATATAAAATCAAGCATCTCTCCATGCAGTCTGCTTTCACAAACATTTGTGAAAGAGTGAGTCGAAAGAGCTCACTGAATACAAGCAAGGTACTGCAATAGAATAAGCTGCAGATTAACTGCCATTAACATATATAACATATAATAAAAAAGCTGGGACCTTCATGTCATGAGTTTCTATTGCTGAGCAGCTCCTGCAGATGTAATGTTTAGGTGGCTCAGTCCTTTTCTCCATGGAGTGTGTGTGTGGTCCTCTGATCCAGCATAAAAATCCTCTAAAACATTCACTGTTGACATCGCTTGGTATATTTTTATTTACTGGAAACATTTCACTATCTGAAGTTGGAGGTTGTATATGAAAAGTCAATAGATGAACCCCTCGGTTTCTCTTTCATTTCAAATCGAATGTGCTGCAGTACAAAGCCAGCACAGCAAAAGAAAAATCTGTCAGTGTCCCACTGCTAATGGACTGTGGTGTGTTTCTGAAGGTGCAATGACTGTAATCAGTGGTACAGGATCGCATTTCTTGTTGCTTCACAGGCCGGTACCAATACTTTATCAGCAGCTGACGGCATGCTGAGAGCACATGTCTCTAGAATGCAGACAAAATATAAAACTATCTCAGAAAATAAGAATAACAAATTGGAAATGGTATACGTGACCACTGTGTTCGCTGAAAGCCCCGTTTGTCTTTAATAGTCACTTCATTTATTATGTATTGGAACATTTTCCTGTAGGTGTGTTGTGTGGTAGGAGGATTGTTGCTTCAGACGAATCTAGACAATACAATACAAGAGTACATTAAGACTTTTATTTAACTTGAACTTGTTCATGAAAATGTGTTGATTTAATGAAGCTGGCTGGTAAAACTAGTGGCTTTATGAGCAGCTTTTAGGGAAGAAAAAAAAACCAACATAATGTATGTTAAAGGTACTCGAAAAGAAATCCACCATGTACTCAATGCTGAATAAAGCACAAAAGGCAATAATCCATATGCTCCTGAACACAAAGTGCTTATAAGCCTGCCTCACTAATTAAATAGTACATTAATCATTTTCTCAGTCTCGGTGTGATATCAGGCTGTTATTAAATACCAAATGTTCTGCTCTAAGGTGCTCTTTTGTTCTTCTTTCTCGTAATTTGACTTAACAAGACATTTTAAGGAACTTTAAAGCTTGGTGTCTGTCTTACTAATAATAAAAGTGATTAAGTGTGAAGGGGAACTTACTTTGTCAGATGAGACACATGAGATGGTATGTAGAGCTCTGCTTCATGTGTGCTTTGCTGTTTAAGAAATTGATGGTTGATGGTAAATTCTAGCACGCTGTGGGAAAACTACAAGTATGCAGCTTGTACAGTCTGTTTAGCCACTGTTGTTTTTTGTTTTTTTTCTGTGCAGAAATTATTTAAGACTATCCAGACTGAGCACTTGGACTAATAATTGACAACAACGCATTTAGAGACTTTTGTCTCATTAGTGAAAAACATATGGAGCACAGACTTAAATACAACAAACAAAGGGTTTGAATAAAGGTGTGTTACGTAACCTAAATTGGCTTAATCCAGCAAATATTACAGAACTGATAATTATTTTGATCATGCAAAAATTCTAAATACTTCCATTTTTATTTAAAGCTGGAGAAACTCAAACTTTAGTAAAGAAATGTGTCCATACTTTTTGTAGACTGAGATCTGAATGCAAGGTTGTGAACTAGGGCTGTTCGATATAACGATATATATCGGATGACGATATAAAAACATCTATCGTTTCATGTTACGCTATCGTTTGTTTCGTGGTGTCGCAAAATAAACTGTTTACAGCAATATTTTTTCATTATTTTGATGGTCACTGTAGTGGCTATATTAATTTCTTAAAGTTCTCTCTTTCTCTTATATTTAATATAATCACACTACAGACAGACAAGCGCTTGTTTTTATGCGTTGTCGTTAGCAACAGCGACGGTAAAACCACCGCGTGTCCACTCGTTTATTTTCCACATAAACCTTTCACAATAAAGCTCAAGATCCTGTTGAGACTTTTCAAAATAAACTGAATCACGTGAAAAATGCAAAGTATTTACGGATGAGAAGCAAAAAAGAGCCGTCAGGTGCTAAAAAATAAACCTTAGACTCAAACATTAGAACAGGTTTTTTTTTTTGTGTAATAAATACTCACAAAGAAAACGGCGGCCGTTACGACTTACGTCTAAAAATGTATAGTTTCATGCATTGGTTAAAACACTCGACTCCAGGTACACGACGCGCAGCTGGAAACACTTCACGCAAGTCGAGCTGCCCGAGATTCACAGAATTTACAGAAAATGTTACATTTTTGTGATTTATATCGTTATCGGACGATAGATGTCTTGATATCGGGATATGAGATTTTGGTCATATCGCACAGCCCTAATGTGAACATTAGATTTTGTGTTAATAACACCATTTCTCTTGTATAAATGACCATATTCACACGGTTCTCTTTTTAAATGGATCCAGTTAGCCAAAATATTCAAAAATGCAAGGTGTGATCAAAGAGTTTAGGACTACACCCATAAGAATAAATATGTCTGACTAAAATTTGGCAAATCCACCCTTCAATGTGGTCGTCTTTTGGACTTCTGGACCGGTGGTAACTACTGGTTCCTTGGTAAAAATGTGAATTGCCTGACTCGTTGGTGAGGGCTTGCTGTCCTGTACTGTCTCATTAATACAAACTGCAGGACTACTTACGAATCACTTGTGAAACTCCAAAAAAGTAAAGGAAAAAAAAAAAGAGCTCTTAGTTTGTAATTTGCATCACACTTTTTAAATTTTCATAGTTAACTAGCAGATTTTTACAGAAGCTGGGACCTTCTATTGCAATCGATATGCAGGTTTAGAATTTGGTTTTATTTCCAAATTCTTCTCAAAGTACCCGCCAACATTTGTCCCTTGGAACCATAGGTTTCCATGGGGTTTGCAGCAGGTCTCTGTGCCTGTGCGAGTCAGACCTAAGGTGTGCAAAGTTTGCATTAAGAATATTTTGTCCAAAAAGTAAATCACCAGTGCCACTTCAATGTTTTTGCTCAGTTTTATTTTTGAGAGGATGTCGAACTCTGCATTTAGCGACAGTCTGACCCAGAGGACTAAATTGATAAGGCAGGTCAGTTTGACACAGATGTTTATGTTTGTGGTTGTTTGCGGTCTTGAGCAATGAGTCAACAGCAGCAGTGCTGAAACTAGTCCAGGGATGCACAAAAACATGAAGTCAGAGGGTAAATGGGCCAAATTTAATCACTTTTCATTGTTACAGGTGCCATTCCAGATCATGTTAACTAAAAACATGGCTCCGATTTCTGGCTCACTGAAGAAAACAAAATGGGAACGAAATAATTAACTGTAGGCTAGTTGGTTTTGTTGATATTAAGATTTTTGTTTAATGAATTTTTGAGCTTGTTTTTATTTTGTGGGTGTCTGTGGCAAAATCTGTCATGTGGTAAGTTTGATGATTCTTATTCCAAAAGGATAAAAGTTTGCTGTTTAAAGCTTCATGCTGTTAAACAAGTCAGATGAATCCAGCTTAAGAATCTTTTGATTCTCGAGGTTGTGACTGAGAGCGCCTTCCTGCCTGTTTGCTGCTGCTTCCTCTGGTGTCTTACACACAGCACATCGATACAGACATCACCCAGTGCAGTCAGGGGGGATCCTACACTGCGAGACTCCCTGATGGGAACAGAAACCAATGAGGATCTTGAAGCCTTGGGGCGGTCGATAATTGCCCTCCAATTGAATTAAGCTGTGAATGAAGGGGATAGATAGAAATCTCACCTCCCTCTGAGAGGCACCAAATTGAACTCACGCTGTTTTACTGTACATAGATAACAGCCAGCTGAACCAATTAGAGCTTTGCTATACAGAAGAGTCTCCCCAAAGACAATTTGATATCATAGGCTCAGGCTTAATTTACAGAAAAGCAGATTAAATGTTTAATCCAGATCACTGTCACATCTTTGATGATAGCTTACAGGATCAAAACAGGAAAGGAAAGAAAGAGTAGTGTGGAGGCTAGCCAGATGTGATGCGAGGTGTCCTGTTCAAGCCATAAATATGTTGTTTCATTTTTTTTCTTCCTGCTCATAACCTCCTCTCTTGTTTTGTCTCGATTGGCGGTGGTAAAAGTTGAAATTGGCAGTTTGGGAAACCTTGAAATCCAGCGTAGTGCTGAAAAAAGAAAGAATGACTCACCTTAAAAGTAACTCCAAAATTGATTGTATTGTGAGCTCCAGTGGGCTTGTTTTCATTGAGGACAGACTAAGTTATCACATGACCTGTTCAAATGCTGGTTTACTGCTCTTGCACATTTAACTGTTAAATCTACCGTGCTAGCATGGGTGTTTTTTTTTGTTTTTGTTTTTTTTCCCTATGTCTACCTATAGCATGAAAGTGGAACTTGCTAAGAGACACTTGGGAATATTTTATCTTTAATTCAAATTGATAAGTGATACTTTAACCTTTCAGTGAACAAGGACAGCATAGGCTCTCTCCATCAGGCTACATTAGTCCATTATTCCAAATTTTATCACAACACTGCAAACTATGCAACGTGCACATGTTTTAACTGTCTAGTAATCTCACACAAGCTTAAAAAAAATCATAAATGGTTAACTTACTGTCAAAAATATCACGTACAGATTCAGTTTGTTGAATTTCTTCAAGTCTGAGTTTCAGTTTATGAACAGAATTATCACATTTCCTCTGCTTCTGTCTACTCCATCATTTTTATCTTTGAATGAAGAAATCTGATATTGTGACAACATATTTTTAAACTCTTAAATACACCTAGCTAAATCAGTGGCCAAGCTGCACATTAAACAGGTTGTGTGTGTGTGTAAGTGTGTGTGTGTTTGGTGAGAATTGGCCTACTGCAACCACAAATTTATCATCTGTGCAGATTAACACAGTGAAGAATGGATGAGAATTGGAAAATGTTGAGTTCGGGGGAGGGACTGTGGGCTGGCATTTCTGTATGATTTGTTGAATATGAGGATTGCACCGGCCGAGAGGAATGCCAGGCTGGAGCACACAAAAAAATACACAGTATATGCTGAAGTGTTAAACTGCCAGTTACGTTTTATTTTCTCATTAATTAAAAGTGCTGAAACTGTGGGATCCCATGTTTCTCTAAAGGAATTAGTTATTTTTACAAGAAAATATAAAAAATGAGGCCAATAAAACTTTTTTTCTTCTAAATTAAGTTAATTGTTTTTCCCCCTACCTGAATAGTTTTTTCTTTATCATTTACTTCTGCAATTTTAAATATTTGAATAACTTGCCAGCAATTGTGTTTTTGTATAACTAACCAGGATCTGTTTTAAATCACAGTATGTGCTGTCAATGCATTTTAGACTGACAACACACTGACAAGGATAAGCTCCGTTTTTCTTTCTGGCCCCATCTCAGCTTTCTGTGGCAGTTCAGTTATCGATGGCCTTTAAATGCCAACGGATGCATTTTTATACACACACACACAAAAAATATTCCATCTTTGCTGTAAATGAAGCGATTATTTATAGGAGAGTGTATTTACAGTGCTTAACAAATTTATTAGACTCATAAACCACTCAGGTCAAGGTTTATGCCACAGCTGCCCTAAATGATTAATGTTTCCATAATGTTTAATCCACCAATAAGTTATTTTATCAAAATTGTGTTTTTATTGCTAAAATAAAAATCTGATTGTTGTTATGCACAAATTTACAGATTTACAGTTTTTATTAAAAAAATTCTTTTTTTTAAAATTAAGATGCCAATTTAGAATTATTTGCTAGTCCTAAACAGAAAAATGTTATTTGCCTGAATATTATGCTTAATTATTTGACATCTCATAGACGTCCAGACTGTTGTCTTAAATTTGTGTATAAAAATTGATGCTAATTAGGTTTTTTCTGTTAAATACCAATATAAATTCTAGTTATAAATAACTTTTTGACAGATCTTTAAAATATTTCTTCTTGTTTTAATGACAGGTGTTCTAATAAATTTGGTCAGAACAGTATAATTAGAATTTGAATTGGATATAAAGACAGTAAATTTACCAGCATGTTGTAAGCTGTCAGTATCCTTCATTTTCAGCTAATAGCAAAGATTGATCAAGTCATAATAAGTGAGGCAACAACAGAAAAGGTGTGAAGCTAGTTAAGACCCGTTTCATGGTGCTAAACTGGCAATAACATGAAACAGCAGCTGGCACGCAACTCTGAGCTAAATGTGCCATAAATGAATTGGATATACAAGTTTTCCACTTTTTGCACAATGTAATTGGTTTAGCTAGTAGCCTGCACGCTTGTGAATTCAGGTTTTTGTCACCATGCTTGGTCTCTCTTTGGAATTGAACTGTAATTACCCTCCTGAAGGTTTCACCGAATGCATCATTTTACAGCTTCAGTAAATCTTTCAGTAAAGATTTCATAGGCCAACTCAGGTCTTCACCTTTTTTGGAGGTATCCTCTGCTTGCTTTATAGCTGTACACCTACACTTGTAGTGAGGGTAGAAAACACATAAAAACATTGTTGAATTGAACTTAACAGACTAAATATTTTATTTACACTATCTAGAATAAAATGTGTAATGCCATGTTAAGACTGAAGGATTTCTTTATGGTTGCACCAGATTATGAGTGAATGTAGAGTCATGTGTTATTAAAGAAATTTAGCCAACAGACTTGAGAGACCTGTTGGTCCAATCATAATTTGACATTTTTCATGACCTGTGTTGTTGTACAAACAGATGTACTGACCAAAGTGCTGTGAGCGACTCTGTCTTGTATTCACAAAAACATGGAAAATTAAAAAAAAACCTGACAACTGATTAATTTGTTGGTCTCACAAAGAAAAGAGTGTGTTGTCTATCCATTAGCCTCTCTTTTCCTTTTCTAAGCTCATAGTGCTTATACCACACATTTCCATATTTGTCCGAGCAGGCCACTCTGACAGGCTATTGTCTAGATGTCACAAAGTGTCCAAAGTGCAGCATCACTTTTAGTTCTGACCCCCTTAAGTTGTTTGAATCAAGCTTTTATTGTGCTGATAATGTGTAGCCTGAATGGAGGAGAAATGTAAGAGCTTTGGGATGAACTCTCACAAAACATTCAGCAAAGCAAAGTTAAACCACCAACCAGGCATGCGCCGATGTGAATTGATTGGCCAAGTTTGGTGTAACACCCTTGTATTTTTAATACATCACATAATTTTTTCCACGTTTTCAGTCCAGTCCATGTACCTAATCATTTTAAGAGGAAAGGTGTTTGTTAATCTACTTTACACAGATCTATAAATCATTCAAGCATAAAGAAGGCACTTAACTCGAGGGATAAACCAGTTTTGTTTCTACACATATGAGACAATTTAGCAATTTTATTTAATTTAATTGAACACTTTTAAATGGTGTCTTTACGCACTGTGGTACTGGCAGCCTGTTGCAAAAACACCGTTTGTTCTAATTTTTTTAAGACAGTTTGACAGGCATGAAATAGTATTTTTGTACCAACGAGGTGATTCTCAAACAGCTATTAGACAAAAACCTGGCTTGTCTTCTTATGGTGTGCAGTGTTCTGAAAATATTTCAGGAAACTGGAACAGGACGACAAAAAAAAGAAGTGTCAGGTATATCTACGTGGTAAGCCAAATTACACAATAACTGGACTGAAAATCAGTGGGAGCAGGTCTTATGAAGCGATGAATCCAAATTTAAACCAAGGGGGTCAGGAGTTTTTACCTTTACCTTACAATATGTAGTATCTTGAGGCAACTGCCATTGTGATTTAAATACATTGTGATTTAAATAAATTAAATAAATTGAGTTGATTTGAATTGAATCTGTAAGACATAGTGGAACCTCTGTCACAGTTTGGGGCTTTCAGCTTGGGGATCTTGTCAAAACTGATGAATTTATGAACGAAGAAAAGCCATCAGATTTTTTCCACAATGCAATGCCATTTGGAAAGTCTGACTGGCAATAGCTTTATTTTTCAGGACTTCAATAATATTTGAAGCAGAGAAGGATCATCTCGACAGAGAACAGAAGAAAAGGGGGCAAAAGAAGAGGAAGAGCTTTAAATGTCCTTCAAGAAGCCTGAAGGACAAGTCCTGAAAAGTACTTAAAGAATTCCCAATAAACCTTGCCTAAGAGAGCTATGTTGAAGAACAAAGGCGGTCATAGAAATTGCTGACTTTAAAACTTAAATGTACAAACTCTGCATTTATTAAGGTCAAAAACAAACTTGTATACAACTATGCATTTATTTCCGTTCATGTTTGCATGTTTATTTCAGTAAATTGCTGTAAGTTCTTCCTAATTTGCTGGGAAAATATTGAGAAACGAGACTTTTTCACAGTACTGTAGAGTAGGTAGTAGTGAAGGGCTGAAGAGATCACATGTCATGAAAATGTCCCTTTTCTGCAGAATTTGCATGTACTAAAGAAGTGAAATGACATATCCTGACAAGCTGATAAAGACACACAAGCAGCATCTCTAAAAGCTCGTAATGGACAAATATTTGACCCCAAGCATTCGCATGATACTCTGTCATCATTCACCAAATGTGCTTTCATCACTAATTATTTCATCAAAAGAAAGTAAAGATTCTAAATGAATTAATTATAATGGGCTCTCACTGTTCAGTGTTTTTAATTTGATGCGTCCAAGTATGCATAAATATATTCAGATGGAAACACAGCTGCTGTCACATCTGTGAATCTCTGGCAGCTGCAGAATCCAATATGTATGATGGGAGAAAAGTGTCTGACTGTATTAATTGAAATGTCAGCGGTGGTCATGTGGGTGGCCTGCTGTCACTGCGTTTCTTTTAGTTATTTCTTGCTGGGCTTGTTGTGAGTTGTTCTGTTAAAACACATCAAAAGCTAAAGCCCTCTTCCCTTGTTGCTGCTTATCTTCCTTACTCCTCACCATCCTGTCTCTTCACCTCTCATTCTTCTCATCTTCTCCTCCATTTTCCATTCCTCTCCTGTTCTCTCCTTTATTCCCCTTATCTGTACTCTTCCTCACTCCTCTGCCTCTTGCTCTTTTCCTCACATCTTCCTGCTTCGACTGCTGAGCTAAAGTAACCCATGGAAAAGGTTTTACTGCTGTCTTAGTGCATCTTTGATGCAAGTCATGATGAAGAGCTCCGTGAAGAATAACAACAAACTCTGTCAGTTTCAGTGAAGGAGAGAGACAAGTTAAGGACTTCTAAGACACTTCATGTGTGACCACATTAGAAACCTAATTAAAGCAACAAAAAGGTGGCTAAACCGGCCCGTTTGTAACGATGCACTTGCAAACATTCAGAAAATAAACTCTTTCAATAACAGTCGCTGCAGTAAAGTACATGAAAATGAACCAAATAAACAGTTTAAGTAATTAATGAAATCTTTAATATCTATCAAAATGAGGTTCAGTTACCCAACAAGAATGACAGAAAAGATTAAAACTGTTAGAATAAAGTCAAAGAAACCTGGTGATCCCGAGCAACACAATCTGAGCCCTGTCTCTTGAAAATCGCATCCCCGTTCAACTAAATTGCATTTTGATTTGCAGTTAAATTACTTGTAATCAACATCCGTGCAACGAGCCATGGGACTGAAAGAGTTTCTAATGTGGTTGGTGTCTTTAAACGGTCTATTTTAACTCAAACCACAATTGTTTTCTCTCTTAAATGTGTCCAAAGAGTCAAAATAAAACCTTCAAGTCACACTAAATATAAACTGAAAAGGTCCCTAATCTTTTTGATAATGCCTCTGTCAGCCAGCCTGTCTGATGGATTGTGTGAATTTTGATATGTTCAATATATAAATTCGGACTTTTTGAAACGTTTTGGCAACAGGCGTGTGAAAGAATATAGTGAAATAAATGATTTCATCTTGTGTATTCAGAGTCTGATGGATAACTGACAGTTTCCTTTTTTGGTGACACCTTATGTAGTTTATTTATTATTTCTAAACAGGTGTTTTTTCTTTCTGTACGTTTCTTCTCTTCCGATAGGGGAAAGAAATTGGCTGCAAATGTGCTGCGTAAATAATGACCTCCTTTGGCCACAGCTGGCCGATGAATACAGTAATAAGAAATCAATATAAAATCTTATTAGAACTTCTGAAAAACAATCATAACAAACCGTAAATACAGATGAAAAATAATTCATTTTGACAAACAATATCCTCTTCTTATTTCCTCCTAACTCAGACTAATAAAAGTTGTGTAGACACGATTCTTTACTGGCTCTTTGAGAGTTTCTAGGGGCCATTAAATGGCTGCAGATTTCTCAGCCAGCAGACAAGAACAGCTGAACTTGTCAATGCATTGAAGGCTTCTGCCAAGGCTGGTTGGAGGGTAAAAGGAAACTCTATTGATCAGCTTTGACTTCACTACTGCAGCCAATCAGAAGATGAATAGAGGTTAATAGTTCTTGCTGTGTGAAATCCAAATATAGATTGGCATTTAGTGCAACGGGGCCTTGGCATTTATTTTACTTGACCCACTGTCAGTCTTATTGGGAAGAACAAGTTAAAGTATCAGAGGCCAAATGGTCACTGTGAGGAACACAAGCCAGCAAACTGTGTGAGTTTAAACATTTGTCTGATTGATTGACTTAAGTTTTTGTCTGAGCTCTTGACTGAATTTGCAAGTTTAAAGTAAACTGCAATCAGCATTAAATTTGCACCTGACCTTTCCTGGCAGACTTTGTCATGCTGAATGGCTGTTAGCTGTTTTTTTTCAATGTCTCGTCTTGGATAAAAAAAAATCTAAAGTGAATGACTTGAGAATTAATGTCTCCACCTCCTGGAATTCCTTCCAAAGTAAAAAAGACATTATTGTGTAAAGTGTAAGAAAGTTGAGAGAAGACGAATCGGTGCCTCCCATCGATTCTCAAACTTGTGACTGCACTTCCTAACCTACTGACAAACATGCTACATGCAAATAATTATATAACGCGCGTGTGTGTGTGTGTGTGTGTGTGTGTGTGTGTGTGTGTGTGTGTGTGTGTGTGTGTGTGTGTGTGTGTGTGTGTGTGTGTGTGTGTGTGTGTGTGTGTGTGTGTGTGTGTGTTTTTCTGGATTTTTTGGTTAATATTCTTTCTAGGAAACTACCATGAAAATAAGAGGCTGTTCATTTCTTTGGAAGTGAGTAAACTTACAAATTTACTAGTGTTCACTGTAAGAAAGAACATAAAATAACTCACATGTGCTTTGTTGCTTCACCTATTTGCATTTCCCATTGTTTACTGGACCAAACGAGTTAGGTGTGAAATCGTGAAGAACTAAGTGCCTTAATACTGTCTAATATAATATAGTTTAAAATGAATAAAATGGTAAAATATAATAACTGTATATTTTGATCATTTAAAACGGGAAACATACAATAAATTAAAATAACAAAATGTTATGCTACTAAACTTTTTATTATAAATTCTTAAAATTGATTTTATTTATTTATCTATTGCTTTCAAACACAACAACTGTGGAAAATAACATACTTTTCCCTTTGTGCCTGGAAAACACTTGACAGCATGCACTCCATTAACTAGGGGTGCAACGATACACAAAATTCACGGTTCGGTTCGGTTCGATACTTTGGTGTCACGGTTCGATATTTTTTCGATACAAAAAAATGTTCATGCATTTTTAATTTGTCATTTATTAAAATTATAAATATATATTTTAACTCAAAAGTACAGTTTTTAAATTTAACCCTAACCCTTGTGCGTGTTTTTTATTTTGACAGCGAATGCGCACCTGCGGACCACTTATGTGCAGCCCTGGTTATTTAGCTCATCATATCGCAGCCACAGAAATTCTTTTGTCCATGAAACCATAAAGCTGCACTTTCTTTTTGCCTTATAGTCTGATTTGTCATAACTTCTCCGTTTTGTGGTAAGCTTTTCTTTGGCTGTCACTTCTTCACCCTGACCTGTCTTATTTGGCTCAGCAGAACTGAAATGCTTTTACACGCTCACTCACATAAGCTCAGCGATTCTCTGCGCGATCAACCTCTCACATGTGTAAGCTGCGGGAGATTTCACTTGTCATGTTTGCATAGTAAGCTAACGATTAATAAGACGATGTCAGAGGAATTGGTGCACAAATTATCATCACTCACCAATCAGTGCTGTCGCTCTCTATACACAGTTCGCACGATTGCAAAGTGAAAGCAAAAAAACAAGCGCAAATTCAAACGCGACTTCAATATGTCACATATTGACAGTGGCTCACCGATGCCAATGACATAATTACCCAGCTACATTTCTGAAAGAATGCAAAAGCATTGACATATATTTTTCCTACAATAGCCCGACGGGCAGGGAAGAGATAGATTTTGGTAGCCCGACTGAAAAAAATCGCTAGCCCCAGGACGTCGGGCTAGCGATATTGCAAGCCCTGTATCTGATTGAGGAATCACTCATCTTTGGAAAAGAGAGTTTATTACAGAGAAATGGCTCTTTCCAAAATAAAAGCTATACTATCCGCTTCTTCTGGGCTATATTCTCAGCAGCATAAGGAGAATCATGTGCTAACAGCTGTCTAAATGACTCGGCTAAAGTTAGTAGCATGCTTGCTTTTTTTTGTCTGCTTCCACTTGTCTTTGCACTAGGATGATGTCGGCGTAAATGTGCAGTCATATTCGTCGTGTTCCCACTAGTGCTTTCAGGTTAATCTCGTTGAAATGACCTTAACGCCACAACACGGCAAATCTCCGTTAACGAGCTACCGCCGATTGCTCCGTGCATGGGGCTAGACGGCCAACACGTTAACGAGCTAACTGCGCTAACACACTAGTTCACACCAATGTAATTGAGCATTGCATGGCACATCCAACATACTGTTTTACTTTAGTCCATGACTCGCTTACCTTCAGGGTCATACGTCACATGAAAACCAAAATAATTCCAAACGCCAGATCTGAATGAGGGTGGGGGAGGTTCAATTTGCCTGTTGCAAGTAGAGCTTAACTTCTGTCTCGCTAGCTTGCCCTGCGCTCTTCCTTCTGACTATGCTGTCTGTGTTGAGCGCTCAGTGGATCTGCGCTCGACAGTGCAGCCTAGGCGGAGTAGTCGAACACAGATTCACTGAGCGGTCAACACAGACAGCATCGTCAGAAGGAAAATTGATAAAATAAATTACAAATGTTGTATTGTTCGATACATATGCGTACCGAACCGAAAGCACTGTATCGAACGGTTCAATATCGATACGAATATCGTTGCACCCCTACCATTAACGTAAATGAAATCACATTCTCCAACCAACTGTAGCAACAACTGTGCTTTTGCCTTAATGTACTATGACTCACAATGTGAATCAACTTGCTACAACTTTTATGGTATAAACATTGCAGCTGCTCATGAGCAAGGCAGTTTTGTTCTTCTTTAGGATGTAGTTGGGTAAAGAAATTTCTACCTTAAACTCTTAAGGAGACCGGTTTGATGGCTGCACTCGGAATTGTCAGGGCGTCTCCTAAGTTTCCTTAAAAGTAAACTTGGAAAACGGTAAACCTTCTGAATGCGGGTTTTCTGTAAATATGCTTGAACTTTACACTTTATACCAGAATAAAACTCAATTTATGTCTCGCTTTTCTCGAACAAACGGTGAGTGCCCACTCTTCGTCACGTCAGTTTGACAGTAACAATACATGCTGAAAAAATGTCTTTGTCTGGGTATATGTGATGCTATGCTGTCTGTCTGCAGAAAGGATGTCATTTTCTGCAGCAGCATGAAATGTTGCCAGCCCTCTCACTCGACTGCACATCACTTTCTTTCCTTATGTACCCAGAAAATGAGCCAGGAACACAATTCGACTCAATCACAGTATTTTTTTTTTCTCTTCTCTTTTGCCATCTCCATTCAACCTTTCTTCCTAACTCTGATTTCTTTGCCAAAGTTTGCTGTCTTTATTTCGTCTTCTTTTTCTCTCTGTGAATTAGTGTGGTGAGCAGTGACAATCAGTTGAGTTGAAGTAAAGGTGTGTGGGAGCTTAACAGGATGTTTGCCATCCATCCTCACCGAGAAAGACCAGGAGGACGGAATTAGAGAGGTGGTAAAATAGTGGAACCACTGCCTGGCAGGATGGATTGCAGTGTGAATCCATCACGTTTCAAACACACACACGTGCACAGCAACAGGAAAGAGAGGAAACTTTATCAGAGAGGAAACAAGAAAGTGTTGCTCTTGTATGATTTTTCATTTGCTGCATGTCACCCTGTGTATTTGTTTTTTCTGAGCGGAAACAAATGGTCCAAAAAGCCGAACAGTTTTCTCTACTGCTTGGTTTCACAAACATTTGCAGCCACAGATCCCTGAACACACACATATTACAGCAGAAGTGTCCATCTTTTTCTCTTTTCTACTTCCCGAAATCCATATACTGTGGGACAATTTTAGCTGTTGTTGATTTAGTATCAAGTATTTTTTTGTATTATGACTCCCTAAAGCATTTTCTGCTGTATTGTTGATTCTCCAGCTCAGTGAAAACTGCTCCGATTTCTTACATGAGGGGAAGATTGGACTGGATACTTTGCAACTGGATACTCTGCAGGCAAACTGGATGAAAATCTCTTTATTAACAATTCATATCAGCAGCCTTTATGATTTATTACAAAGTGAGACGTGGATACTAAACAGGAATATGAGTTGTCTTGCATGGAACATGGGCACATGCACATCCTTGCTTTTGCTCCAGAGTATCTTTTGGAGTTTGATTTTGCTGTTACTACACATCGAATAGATGCACCTTGATTATTTCTGCAATAATCAGCTAATCATCCTACATATTAAGGCCTGGAGTTTTAGTTAAGTTTGTATCAGATATCAGCATGTTTGGTAGCAGCAGACATGGTTGAACTCTGGAAAAATTTGTCCCAGCACATAGAATCTGGATTTTTGTTGTCTCTCAGTTGTACATGTCTAGAATTTGTTGCTATCAGCATGCCCTTTATACTGGTTTGTAGTGCAGACTGCTGGTGGTGGTGTAATGGTTTCTTGGCACACTTTGGGCCCTCAGTACCAATCAGTTCTGAATGTTGTTGCTGACCATATGCCTCCCTTTATGCCCCAATCTTCTAATGGCTACCACCAACAGGATAATG